>NW_003852439.1:3855833-3975024 GCF_000181295.1 Otolemur garnettii
GCTACTTGGGAGACTGAGGCAAGAGAATCGCTTGGGCCCAAGAGGTGGAGGTTGCTGTGAGCTGTGATGCCACGGCTCTTTCGAGGGCTACAAAGTGAGACTCTGTCTCAGAAAAAAAGAAGCAGAAAAAGAAAAGTACTGCAAGAGAAGCAAGGATTTCCAGAACTCAGCATGGCACAGGTGGCGAGGGCCTGCTATTCAGTGAGCACCTGTCCCTGGGCTGTGACCAGGTATACAGGTCCAGCTCTACACCACTGATCCTCAACACAGCTGTGGAGAAAGATCTTTGGGCCTCTGGTCTATAGCAGAGTGGTAATTTGGTAAAATGAAACAAAAAAGCATAAAAAAAAAGAAGAAAAAGGTTGGCATGCTTGGGTGCCATGTCATGCCCAATTACCGTGAACCCCTCTTAGGACCAACAAATAGGGACAAACACTTTGGGGATGGCACTCGTCCACGGACCACGCTTTGAGTTAGTCCTTTTTAAAAGATCCCCTGCAGTCATCGGGAATAAACTTAATCAGATTCATAGTATTCTATTTAATGTTCACCACATGTTGTTTGGGGAAAAATGTAGGCTTTCAAATGCACATAAACGTAGAAAACAAAGACCAGATAGAAATGCACCAAAGAGTTTATTTCACAATAATGACTTCACTTACCTCTTCTCCTTTTTTATAAAGCAGTAATTTTTTTTAACACAGTCACAAATCCTTAAAAGAATACGCCATCTCTGAAGGCAAAGAATTAAGATGTTTTGTCATAATAGGACTCAGTTATTTATATAGAAGTATGCATTATGTTATAATTATTCGCTTACAATTATGTGAGTCAACAAAAGTTACCCTAACTGCATGCGTCCACTTGATGCAATGTTTATATGGCTCACAAATACGCTGCTTAAGAAGAATATGATTTCAGGAAACGATTTGGCAATTTAGTTGAACAACATTAAAGTGTCAATATTTTGACAATGAAAACAGCCATCTTACACAGTTTAACATGTTAAATGGAACTAAAAGGTTCACATGACGAGAGTTGGAAATCAACTATGTAAAAAATGCACACTCGGAGGGAAGACTGGAAAAAAATACACAAAATACTGGCATGGTGATTTTTTTCCTTCTCCGTCATTTTCCAAATTTCCAACCATGAGAATATATTGCTTCAGGAGTGGAAAAAAATTCCATTCAAACTTTTAATTCGGAGAAATTGCTAACATTTTTGAGAGAGTTTTATTCCATTATAGTAAATAGCCACTTTTGAATAGTGCAGACAAAGCTGGTTACATCCTCTGGGCATATGTATGTTGGGGGAAGCAGAATGATGATAGATTTAAATTCCTCTTTGTACTGTTAGACTATTATTAAATGTGCTAGTTGACTTGAAGCATGAACTGGGCAGGAAGCATGATGTCCATGTAGGAGACAATCCCAGTGTCCAGGAGGGACCTGAAGATCAGAGTATTCCCCCTGGAAAATGCTACCATGGATCATCCTTTGTATTTCTTGATAGCTTTATAAAGATACAATTGACATAACCAAAACTGCACGTATTCATCTACGTATGTCATCTAAACAGTTTGGACTCATGCATAGACCCATGAAATTATTACCACAATCAAGGTAATAAATATATCCACCACCTTCAAATGTTTCTTTGTGTCTCTCTTTTTCGGGGGAGGGGGTAGTAATTAACAACATGCCATCTACCCTCTTAACAAAATTCTAAGCATGGAATGTAGCACCTGGCATGTATACTAGAGGTACTATGCTATCCAGCAGTTATTTGCAATTTAGTCACCTTGCATAATTGATACTTTATGCCAGCTGGACCACAACGCCCCATTTTCCCCTTCCCCCAGCCTCTGGTAACCGTCATCATTCTAGCCATCGTCCTAAACTTGGCCAAGTCACTGCTTCTTTTTGGCTTCAAAGGTGGCCCTCTAAGCTCCTTCTACCACCTTTGATATTACATGATCCTACTGCATGATGGCTAGAATTGGCCCCCTCAGTCACAGGAGTCAGTGCAAAAATGAAAACACAGGGCCTCTTATTCAGAAATTAGTAAGGATTTTAGGACAGTGACAACAAAGCTTTCAAATAAGCACAGAGCTCCACTGGTCATGGAGACATGTGAGACCGCCAAGGTCACACATCCACGTCACCAGCCCTGCTGAGGGCAGAAGGTAACACACAAACACCACCAACAATAGCAAGGGGGGGGATTTAAAACCCTCGGTTCCAAGAGGAGCAAGTCCTGTGGGTCGAATGCACAGCGGGGGTGGTGATGGATGTGTTCACTAATTTGATTCTGGTCATCACTACACAATGTGTATCAGTGAATATGTACATCAAATCTTTCTACCCATAGATATCCTTTTTTATTTGTCAATTAAATATTTTAAAATTTAAAAAAGTGGGAGGCCCTGCACGTGCTCATTTAAATAAGAATGACTTCCAAAGTAGCTGAAACACCTGTCAACAAAAATAGCTAGGTCAGAATCATTTAAAAACAGCCTAAGAATACGGGCAGAGGGGAGGGAGAGGGGAGGGGGGAATGGGTGGAGGGAGGAGGATTGGAGGGATCATGTCTGTGGTTTATCTTACAAGGGTACAAGTCAATCTTTCTATGAGTAGAATATGAACATTTTAACACAATAACTAAGAAAATGACATGAAGGCTATGTTAACCAGTTTGATGGAAGTGTTTCGGATTGTGTGTGAAAACACTACACTGTACCCCAGAAGTGCATTAATGTACATAGTTACCATTCAATAAAAAAGAAAAAAAAAACAACGACAATTGCCTTTTCATACTTGATTATGATCAGGTGCTGTTTCATAAATACGTCCCTGAATGTGAAATTGTGCTTGGATTTCAGAGGCAAGTCTGCATTTTCCCACGTCTTATATTCCATCATGGTGAGCCAAACTCAGTCAACCTTCCCTCTGCTAACATCTGTGATGGAGATTAAAGTAACTAATGGCTACCGAAGCATAACCCAGGGGATAAGATCAGATATTTGCAAAGTGCGAGGATTCAGACACACTCATTATCTGTTTGAGGACTTGCTGTTTCCTTAGCTATTGTTAATCTATACGCTGGGACCACAGGGAATAGGGAAATGGGGTCTACCTCCCCACCTTTCTCTCACAGGAGGAAATGTGCACAATGTAACCTCCCTTCCACAGACCTCAGCCACACAGAACAGCCTGCAAGAGTGGAGAAAACCAGGCGCCCGAGGTTCTCCACCAGAGACTGTTGACTCTATACATTTCTCATGACTTTTGATTATTTCTTGAGAGGTTGAGAGGCAGGGCCAGCTGATTGTCATAATCAGGCACATTGAAAGCAAGAAAAACTAACATCACAGAAGAAATAAAAAAGCAGGAAAAATGATCAAAAAGCAGGCAGGCAGATAAAAACAAGATGCAGGGGCCATAGAGGGAAAATCTATAGCATTTTTGACACCGTCGGGGATCCACACTGCTTTTAGCAGCACCCAAAACCTAGTGTGTGAAATGATGGCTTGATTCTTTAAGGAAGGCTTAACAACACACGCCCAGCGAACTCTGTTTAAGGAATTAGGGAAACGGGTAATAGAAATTAGAAAAATTCCTTAGGGGTAAAACTTAACTCTCCAGAAAATCAGGCTTGCAAAGCCTCCAGAAGGCTCCAGATGGCGAAAGTTTTTGCTGGAGGTGTGTATTATAAGCATGTTCACATTTTGTGGCATTTCTATGTGTGCATTTTAAAAATCATCCATATCACAGGCCTTATTAGAACACGAGTTTGCAAACTCTTCCAGTAAAGGGTCAGAGCAAACATACTCAGTCTTGCAGGCCCTGTGATCACTGTCACAGTGGCTCAGCTCTGCCACTGTCACTCAAAACAGCCACAGACAGTACAGAAGGAAAAAGCATGGCTGTGCTCCAATAAAACTCCTCTTGCAAAAACAGATGGCTGGCCAGATTTGGCCCCTAAGCCATAGTTTATCAGCCTCTGGTCTACAACAAAGAACACGGGCTCTGGACAGGACTGTATTAAAATCATAAATTCACCACATTGTAACCCCAAGACTCAGGTTCCTCTTTTATCAGACGGGGGATGTGTATCCCCAGGGAAAGTCACTTGACTTGGGGATTCAAGTTCCCAAGGTCCCAAGAAACCAAGTTCCACTTGGTTTCCTCATATGTGAAATGGGATTACAATAACAGGATAAGGTTCTAGCTCAAATGTTGAACACCAAGTACAAGTAGGAATTTCATGAATATCTATTGAATGAGAACAGTATTATTCTCAGCCCCAGTGCCTGATGCATAGGGAATGCTCCATAAATGGTCGTGGTTCTGTTAGCAACAGTTTTATACACATATATGTAGCTAAAAATTCTTACACACACACACGGCTGTCGGTTCCATATCTGACACCGAGCATGTGCCTATTACAAACTGTTCGTTTTCGTTTATGGACACACAAAACACTCATGCAAATAAACAGATGACTGCAAACAGCTGATAACCGAGCCGGCTTACCAAAGGTCCTTGCAATTCTCCATCTCCATCTTTCACCCCCCAGGAGGAGTTAAGGATCAACCTGCTCCAGGCCTGGGATTCTAAAATTTTGCTGTCTGTTTGCTGGATGGCAGACTGCCACCACCCGGATGGGTCAAAGGATCACATCACTTGGCTCCCTGGGCTATTCAAACACAGCTAAGACTCTAGGATCCCAAATGTTCCTATGAAGATGGGGATGAGCAAGGGACTTGTAACACCTATCCAGTGACTTGTAAGGGCCTAACGCAGTGTTCAACCAGTGTGCCCAGGCACACTGGGGTGCTGTGAAAGGATCTTAGGTGTGCCGTGAAAATTTTTAAAGATCATTAAATTATTTTCAAAAGAAGTTCAAAGCACAGTAAGCATATAATATTTTTAACTTTTTTTTTTTTTTGGATCAACATAAGTGTGTCACCAAAGGTTAATAATAGGTTCAAGTGTGCCATGAGATGAAAAACGTTGAAAAACACTGACCTCGGGAGTCTCAGGGACTGTTTCCGTGAAATGCTGGGATGAGGTTCTGCCTTTGAACAAAGATGGTCTGTGCATCTGAAAGGCAAGAGCCAACCGATGCTGTACTGCCCTCCAGGGAGGGATGCTTATGCTCAGACAGGTCCCGGCCAGTACCCTGGGCTGAGCAGGCAGCCACTGTGCCCTGCCAGTCCGTCCAGAGTGCCGCTGGGCTCTGTGCACAGGTGAACTTGTTTCTAAACCCCACCGTGGGGAAGGGAAGATGACTCGGACTCCAGCAGACAGAGCCGCCCTGCCCGTACCACACCTCACTCCCAGGCAGTTGCCTTCACAGCGCTAGGATGAAGTCCTTGGATCTTGGACAGTGACTTCAGAACAAGGGTGGAGGCTGTGTCCTCTTAGCATGACATAAACTAACAGCCTGGCTCCTTGGCCCTGAAACAGAATGAGCCAATGTCTGCCTCTGGCCAGGCAATAATACCAAGTCTTCACTTAGTGGAAACAGTACATGGCCGGCCAGATGTAGCTTTTGGCTGCAAGGACTCAGCTTGCTCAACTGACACATCTGTTTTCCATGAAATGCTGTTTTTGATTTTGTTGTGGCTGTGTTGTTATTTAAAGGAGTGTGGATTACACCACTCTTCTGGAAAGTTAAAATAAATGCCCACGTTGTGAGTGTGCATCTGTACAGGACACACAGACAAACAGATACACACACATATGGGAGGTCTGAACGTCCCATTTTACTGACTGAAACGTGGAGGGTCCAAGAGATGAGCTGCTGATAAGCAGCACAGCCCGGATCTAACCCCAGATGTGATTACTCCACTGCCCACGTCCCCCCACCACACTGTGGTACACCTAGTAGGGAAAACAAGGGGGACCTCAAATGGCCTAAATTTAAGTCCCTTGCCCACTTAGCTCCCTGGGATGTGGTCCCCCAGCCATACATGGCTCCTTATCACAGGGCCTGGGCACAATTCCCGCTTATTCCTGAGCAGGGGGTATCAGGTCCCTGCCAGCCCTTGGGATTATTCAAACAAGACAGTCTCATCGTCTTCAGGAACAAGGGTCACCTCATCCTCTTGCTGCTATAAAGCCTGCCTCCCACAGCCACTGGATGTCCACCCCTCTCCTGAGCACAGCCCAGTGTGGCCCTGCATGGCACACAGCACCCACTTCCCCTGGGCGGCAGGCATGGGTGACACGTCACAGTCTGCCCAGTGTCAGGTGTTATCTTCATGGGGTGGGAATCCCTACCTCCCCAATGGGGTGGCGAGGAGGTGATTAAAACATACCTCCTGCCGCTTCCTAAGGCAGGACTGTGATGACAGCCATGGAAGGAATCATTGTAAAGTCCCCCTCAAGAGGTCAACTTGCAAAGTGCCTCCCGAAGGTGGAACGCGGGCCGGTTTCAGAAGAGGGGGGGCTGAGGATTATGGCCGTCAGACAACTGAACCTCAAGTTCATCCCCATTCCTAGCCACGTGGCATACATTCTTTCATCCTTCCGTTGTCACCCTACCACGCGCCTGTTAGCAGCGGCTCTGAATTCTACAGCCTCTTCCTGTCTACAGGCAGCCCAGGCAGAAGCCAGAGACAGAGAGAAAGAGCGGGCAGGCGGTCAGTGACAAGGGCAGAGTGTTTACACACCTGGGAAGAGGTGACAGCATGAACAGTTAGACACAAAACCCTGATTAACTGAACTCAGCTAACCAGAACCACCAATTAAGTCGAATCTTATATTTGTTTCCTCGCAGGAGACTCCGAGATTAGGAACTGAGAAAAATCACAATATCGAAAGAAAAAAGTGTGGCCTGGGCTTCTCTCAGGTTCATCTCGGAGCTAGCTCCATTTCCTTCATCATTACACAGCCACATGTGCAAATTCAAATTTTCTAGTAGCCATGTTAAAAACAAAAGTAACAAGAAATGAGGAAATGAGGTGAAAGCTGTGTTAATTAGTAGGATGTGAGCACTCCAATTTGTATAAATAATCAACACACTGAATCCCACAAAGGCATACATGTATTCATGATCTATATATAGACTTAATTAAAAAAAAACCTGAAAGAAAAAAAAAAAGAAATGAGAGAAATTCCTTTCATTAATCTGTTTGAGTTAACCTAATGTGCAATACATCTGAAATACTATCGCTTCATCATGTAATCAATATAAAAAACTATCAAACCTACAAAAACAAGAAAAAGCATTCATGTGATAAAAGTTTGTGTCCTTTTGTTCACACTAAAGCTTTTCTGGAGCACAGCTCAATTCAAACTAGCTGCTCAGTAACCCCGCATGGCTGGTAGCCACCTTATCAGACAGCACAGGTCTGGAGCTCACGTATGAAGCGATGATTCTGGACAGTTGCTATGGCTGGGATGTTTGTGTTGCCTCCAAATTTCATGTTGAAATGTAACTCTCAAGGCCAAGAGTATTAAAAGGTCTTGAGAAGACCTTTGAGGAGGGCCCCATGGCAGACCTCTGAGGGCTCTGCTCTCATGGATGGGTTAGTCCCTTATAAAAGTGATGGAGAGGACGAGGTAGGCCCCCTCTCCCCTTCTGTCCCTTCTAAATGACACAGCACTAAGCAAACAGTAGCCTTTAGCAGACCTTGAACCTGTCAGTGCCTTGATTTTGGACTTTTCCAGCCTCCAGAACTATGAGAAATAAATTTATGTTGTTTTTAAATTACCCAGTCTTAGATATTTTTTTATAGCAGCCAGCACAGACTAAGGGAGGGGTTTACAACCAATCATAGGTCAATCATCACCTGCTAACTGTATTCTCCCAATTGGGGCATCATAATTGACGAGTTGACCTTGGGCTTCAACGAGTCTATCAGGACCTCAAGTAGTGACTGCCAAGGTCTTTCTCTACGGCCTGGGCCTTTCTCAGCAGGAGCATGGCTACAGTGGGAGCTGCCTGCCACGATCTCCATCCTACTCCCTTCCTCTTTGTCTGACATGTGATTGCAAACATTCTCCCCCATCTTCCACCTACATGCATGAACTAACACTGAAAGCAAAAAAAAAGAAAAATTTAAATATTAAAAAAAAATTATCTGGAAAAGCCTTTCCCCTACTAACCAAAGAAAAATGTGTACTTGTAGGGTTTGAGGGTGCCTACAAAGACCTTCCCTGGAAGGAACTTGTGGTCTAACAAGGACGGTGACAAGTATACACACACACACACAAAATTAATTATGGGCCCAAACTATGGACTGGGTTGTTAGCCCTTGTCCAAAACTAGCTGCTGGCTGCCTGGACAAGGGCTAACAAACATTAGCAGATATCCCCAAACCTGTTTTTACTGGTGTGAAACTGAGATTAAAAAAAATGAATGAATTACCCACCTGCTACAGTGGCAATTCCAGAAAGGAGGCAGCAAGGAACAGAGCCCAACTCCCGTATTTGGATCGTTCATCCACTCACTCTCCCACTGTTGTCTTATCCCCGTAATATCTACTATTTAATTTTCCAGTGCTCCTTAAGTCAACTCATCTATATTTTTACTTTAATGAAATAATTTAAAAAGAAAACATTAGCCATAAATTAGTGGAAAAACTACTACAATTTGCCAGGAATGGAAGATAACTAGAAAGATAAACTGAGAACTATTCATTTCTTTGAAGTTTGTTCGTGTAGTGTTTAAAATGCCCCATGGTAAAGGCTGCAATGAAGACGTTGTGACCTGAGCTTGGCACAGCTGGCTGGGAAGACTTTGTATGGGGGGGGGAGGCGAAGGAGGAAAGGTACCCCAGGTGGGGTGCCCAGCATGGAGAAAAGTGCAGAGGCGAATGCTATGGAGGATGGAACACATACGAAGAGAGGAAACCGACACCTGGCTGATGAAATCATCACCGACACAGTCAGTTCTATGCCACAGACTGAGCACATTGAGAATATGCACTAACACACCTCAGAGATATTTTTAAAGCAAGGGCTGAAACAACAGTATTTCTGAAACTTCCAGTAGTTAACCAGAAAACAATGAACCCAACCCACCCCCCCACTGCCGTTCCCTAGGACTTCCCAATACTGTCATCGGATTCCACTATTCTTACAGGAAAATAAAAAATCCTATTTCCTGGATGACGGTGAATTCTGAATGCAGATGTCCAAGGTCAGGGGCAGCAGACAGGAGAGGAGAAAAACGAGGCAGGCCAGCAAAGGCCAGTCAGAGGTTGATACTGGAGCCCCATCCCTTGCTGGGCTGTGTGTGCGCATATGCACGCATGTGTGCGTTTTTCCCAGGGTCACCCTAGGCCATCAAAGAGACACACATTACCTTGTAAAAGGTCAACTTCTAAATTAGTCAGGGCAATTCTAGCCTGTCTAAATTCCACAGGGAAGGGCCAGCCTGCCCTCCACCCCCTGCCCAGCTGACATCCCCAAACACGGGGACTTTGTGTATGTGTCATATCAGGCTCGCTCCCTGCCAAGGGCTGCCTCTATGGCTCCCAGAAACCTTGATACTGTCAAGCAGTCTCAGAAAAAGTACTCACCTGCTTTCCCATATAAAGTGCAGTGGGACTTTCCAGCCTGCACAAGCCAGTAGAGATTTTTTAAAAGCCCATGGAAAAGAGAGGCATATATTCTGTAATACAATATTTGCTAAGAGGCCATCACAGCGTTTTATAAGATTGTATATAACGCCAACTAAAGTTGTGAAAAAAAATTATTATTCAGCCCCAGAAAAGCACAAAAATCACTGCCAAATGCAAGCATTTTTTTTAAGTGCTTTAATTCTTACAACCTTTTGCCTCTGTCCATTGCTGGGATACAGTGGCTTACAAAGGTGGTGAGAACCTTTAACTGAACTTGCAGCTCTGCAATTCTGCCCAGGTTCCTTCCTGGGTGTGAGATTCCATATTGCTAAGTCTAGGGAAGCCCCTCTTGGTCACCTGGGGAAATAGGTGTGGGAGGCTCCCTCCTAATCCACCTGCTTCTTGATAACTTCCCAAGAGGCTGTGGTTTCCTGTCACGCTTGTCCTTGATTCACACGCTCCCTGTAGCGTTTTTTTCTTGCGCCCACCCCCAACCTTTCGAAGTCTTGCCTCATCCATTCTACATCTCAATGGTCTTCAAATTTGGGCCATCCCCCCCGTCCCAGGTCAGGCCTTCCACACAGCTCTTCTGCATTGCATGTCCCCATTCTTCCCGCTAGGTTCAACTGTCCCATCCATTCCCCAAGCAGCAGCCAGAGTGATCTCCTAAAAGTGATTTGGGACCATGATACTTTCCCCCTCACACAACGTCAGGGGCTCTCCATCGTCTACAGGGTCCATCTCCAGCCCCCAGCGTGGTCTATAATATCTGGGCCTGAGTCCATCTCATCAGCTCCTGTCAATCCCTGTTCCTCTCCGTGAGCTCCACGGACATCACATTTCTTGGGCTTGGCTGACAGGGCTCACATTTTTATCCTTGTTCTAAGAGGAATGGCCTCCTGTGTCCCCTCATCCCAGCTATTCCTAGCCTACTGTTATTCCCTCTTTGAGAATGGGAAGTGGGCCATGGCTCTTCCAGGAAGTCTTCTGGGAATGTTCTGGGGTGTGCTGAGAGCTCCCAGATTATTACAGAACTGGTACTACTCTACAAGGGAAAAATATCAAAAGTCCATTTTTCTTACAAAACAAACTTCACAACCATGAACAGGAATTAAAAAAACAGAGAGAGACACAAGATGAGGCATTTAAATAATACAGAAACCTTGCACACCTCTTCATCCTGTAAATAAATATCTTATCACAAATATCTTACATTGATATATATCTCCATCTAGCCCAGGGGTCATTGTCCTGGAAATCCATGCACTTGAGGGTCTGTGGAGAATTCTGGGAGTCTTTGAAACTGTACACATTTATTTGCATCATCATTTTTACTAACTCTAACTGAAATTCAGCATGCCCTTCAATTATGAACGTAGGCAACAGTTTGCAGTGGTATTAGCAAAACCCCAGACTTTCACACCAATAGAAATTGCAGACATTTTCATGTCACATTGCTTTCTGAGCAGATGTCTCAAAATATTATTTACACTTGTCATTACTTCAAAATTATGGTAGTTATTAGATCTGCTGCCAAATCTAGTTAGTTAATGTGCTAATAAAGAAGCAAATGCATTATTACCCCACAAATTTATTTATATTTTGTTAGCTGTACTTCACTACAACCGCTTTCCTTTGTAAGCTTATGCATTTTTTTTTTTTTTGCATTTGAAAATATTATCCAGAGAAGAGAAGCAAAGGTTTTTATCACATGTCACAGGGGTCCAAGACACACACAAGTTTACAAGGTTCTTTTTGAGACAGTGAGCTCACTGGGACGGGAGCACTGGGTCCTTGTCTTCCGATCCCTGGTGCCTAAAGTAGCAGACAGTGTAAAATAGGGATTTTTGAGAAATGAACTGAGATATTGTATCTTCCTATCTACCAATCCATTAATCAGTCCTTCTTTCCTTCCATCTGTCCATCCATCCATCCGTCATCCATTAATCCAGCCATCATCCACCGTCCATCCATCCATCAGATCCCACCTACAGTTCTAGCAATGACATCTCTGCCAACAGTCCCCAGATCTATTTAAAAGTTCTGCTGCTCAACTGGGGATTTGGTCAGGAGGAAAAGTGACCCCCTCATGGAAAAAGGTGACACCACACTCTTGGGGGTCCTTGGGCATGTCACTTCACATGCCTGTGGCTTGGCTGTCTTTCAGGGGCTGAGCACAGAGCTCTATGTCCAGCTGCCACACCAAGGCGAGGGCCCCGAGCTCAGCCACGTCCCCACACCTATGTCTACACTACTTACTGTCAAAGCCCAGGGCCACTGTGGCTTTCTGATTTGAAGATACCACAGAGCAGCCAAGCCTTAAAGAAGAGCCACAGCCACAACTAAGTCCACCATCTGTGCAGATTAAGGGTTCTGCCGAGGTCCAAAGACAAGGACCCCTCTTACTCTCTACAAGACCTTGGCAAACCCTGTCCTCTGGGTGCCTCAGTTTCATTACCCGAGAGCGAGGATAACAACCATACCTCCCTTACAGGGCTTTATGAGGACACTAAGAGACGCTCCTCTATGGGAAGATTAAATGAGTTAATCCATGAACAGGATTGAACACAGGGATTGGCACATGGCAAATGCTCGATGGGTCTCAGTGATCATCACCCAGGAAATCTCCTCCAAAGAGAGTTGTCATCCAGAGCCCTGAAAAACGGAGCTAAGGAATTAAACAAATACTACTTTTTAAAAATGCTTAACCCTACTCATATGTGAATCAAAACAGCAAGATACTGTTTTTACCTCTGGGTTTGTTAGAGATGATAAAGATTAGTAATGACCAGAGCCTTTGAGAGGAGAGAGAGGAAATCACATTCATACACTTTGACAGATCTAGAGAAACATTTGTATAGGACAATCCAAGTCTGGCTACTAAAATTAAAAATGCACACACCCTTTGAGACAGTCATCCCAAGTCTAGTCACTTGTCCTCCAGTGACTGTGCAAAGATATAGGGACAAGACTCATAAAGGCAGCATAGTTTAAAATAAGAGATGAAAAAAAAAGAAACAATCTGAATGTCTACCAACAAGAAATCAGTTAAATAGATGACGGAATATTTAATGCATTCAACTGATCTTTACTGAACAGTTACTAAGTACCAAATACCATGCCAGGTGCTGAAAATAGAGAGTTGGGCAAATGGAAAACACTTAAAAATAAAGAGGAAGAGTGATATGTGTTGATATGGAGAGGAAAAACAAGTTATTACAAAATATGTTGCATCATCTGGCTCGATGCCTATAGCACAGTGGTTACGGCACCAGCCACATACACTGAGGATGGCGGGTTCGAACCCAGACCAGGACAGCTAAACCACAATGACAACTGCAACAAAAAAATAGACAGGCATTGTGGTGGGCACCTGTAGTCCCAGCTACTTGGGAGGCTGAGGCAAGAGAATCGCTTAAGCCCAAGACTTTGAGGTTGCTGTGAGTTATGACACCACAGCACTCTACTGAGGGTAACATAGTGAGACTTTGTCTCAAAAAAAAAAAAAAAATCTGTTGCATCAGATTGCATTTCAAGCAATAAAGAAATCCCTGCCACTGTGCATGTGTGGGCACATACACATACCAACACACATGCACATTTATATGCAAAGGAAAAATCTGGAAGGAGAAATTTTAAAAGCTATTAACAATAGTTATCTCTGAAGAATGGAGTAAGGGTATTTAGGAATTTTTTTTTCACTAGATTCACTTTCATATTGATCTTTTATCAACATACTTTACATCGCTTTAATCCACAGTACGTCCAGTAGACTCTACTCTTGGGACATAAGAAGAATCAGATGACTTCTTTTGGACTCCACCGTTAACATCCTGGTCTAAACCACCCCTGCGTCCCCCTGCAACAGCCTCCTCCCCTGCCCATCTTCCTGTTCTTGACTTTGATTAATGATAACATTCTCATGAGGGGAGCCACCAATCCCATTTTCAAAAGTCAAGCCTCATCATTCCTCTGCTCAGAATCTCCTGAAGACTCCTCAGTGTAAAACAAAAGCAAAAACCAAAGTCTTTTCTAAGTTCAACAAGGTCCTAACGATCTAGTCCCACCTCTGCTGCCCCTTTCTCCCTTATTTACTTTGTTCCAGCCACGCCAACCTCTGCTGTGCAAGAGACATGCCCAACACATCCTGCCCCAGGGCCTTTGCACTGGCTGCTCCCTGTTCCTCCAGCTACCTCCAGGGCTCTGCCACTCACTTTCTCTGCTTAAATACTTCCCATAGAAGTGTCCCCACCAAAGTGAAAGAGCAACTCCTCCCCAGCTGACCTGACTCAGCCAACACCCCTCTCCTGTCCTGTCAGCCTTTACTCTTATCATCTGACATCAACGCGCGTTTCTCACTTGCTACCCATACACAATGTTAGCTCATGAGAATAGGGACTTCTGTCACGTTCACTGCTGTTCTCTGCAGCCCCTAAGACACTGTCAAGCACATAGTAGGCACTTAATAGATACTTACTGAATGCACTGATCAATAATATAAAATGATAATATGAAACACTGGGGAACTAGCTACTATGAAAAACAAATCCAGAAAAGAACTTCAAGTTCCAAACAGAAACTTAAAAAAAAAAAAAACAAACAAATAAATAAATAAATGAAAAGAACATGTTTCCAGTCACAGCCACCCTCAGAGAACAGGGTGGAAGGAACACCCAAAGACAAACTAACGCGTAAACACCTAACGGCTAACACAGCACACAGCGGCCTGGTTGTCTTAGGCAGCTGCTCTGCACACAAGACCCTTTCATGAAGTCCAGGGAGTGAACACCAACGGGGTTTGAACTTGTTACAGCATCAAGCCCCAAAGCCACAGACTATTTCCAGGTGGCAGGCGAGCCCACACCCTCCCGGGACAGTCCAAGCACATAAATCTGAAAGTCCATCCCCGAGCATTCAAGGGACCAAGGCCCCAGGACCATGCCTGGACTCAACCCCTCTTGCTTTAAGGCACCCAGTGTCTGCTGGGTGAAAGTGACTCGGCATGGGAGGGCCTGGGGCTTCCGTCCCCCAGGTGCCAGTGGGGTTAAGGGAGCTTCACCCTGCTGTGCCTCAGTTTGGCGTCTTTGTAAATGGGAAGAGGAATGAGAGCTTTCTCCAGTATCTCATCACACTCAAGTGTGAAATGCTTGGCACGTGCTAACTTGTTTATAACTCCAGCCCACATGAGATCACTTGAGAGCAAAACCTTAAAACCCAATGACATTTACAGGGAGGGGTCCAACCAGCAGGACTGTCCCCAAACATCACCAGCACTGTTTCATTACAATCCACAGCCGTTGATTTTTATACTGTCTCTGCATACCAGACTTGGTTAGGCTAGTGGTTTTCAGTCCCAAGGAGATTTTGCCCCCAACGGCCATGTTTGGAGACATTTCGGGCTGTCACACCAGGGAGAGGGGCGTGCCACTGGCATCTAGTGGGTAGAAACCAGGAATGCCCCTAAACAGTCTAAAATGAACAGGACAGCCCTACAACGAAATATGATCCTGTCCAAAATGTCAGCGGTGCCAAGGTGGATACCCAGGGGGAGTCAACCGCAGGGTGAATGGAGCTGGCCTGGGGAATGAAGACCCTGCCCTAGGAAGGCTGGCAGCAGACGGGCAGCACTGGTAAGACCCGGTCCACCCCATCCTGGGGCTCCTGAGATTGGTCCTGGCAGCCAGTGTATAGGGATGCTGTCTGGGGACTTTTCATCGCAGGCAGAGCCGCTGCCTAGCTGTGTACAGATACAGTTACAGCCAGAAGAGGGGCTTCTTCAGCCTATGAGCGAGACAGCGAGGTCAGGCCCAAGGGGGCAGCTGGCGACATGTTTCTTCTTTAAAGGAACTGTCCCCCTGCCTCTGCCACTCTGTGGACCTCTCGGCACCCATGTGGCGACAACACAGTTCACCTCCAAACCACATGCAGGCAAAATGCCCTAGTCTGCTCAGGGCACAACTGTCCATTCGCTGCCAGCATCATCCTGGTATGTCACCTCCTGCTTCTTGCTCTGCAGAGAGGAAACCAGGCACCTAAACAGAGGAGGAAGAACGTCCCAGAGAGAGTGCAAAGCAAATCCCCACAAAGAGGGGGCACTGACGCATCTGCCCTCTCCCCGGCCAGGGCTGCAGGAGGCAGACAGGGCAGGCAGCCTGGGGGACCTATGCTCCCTCCACACAGAGGAAAGGGGACAACGGGGGCCCGGCTGGTACTTTACACAGCCCCAGAGAGGCAGGCATGTCATGGCTCCTTTGATTAGTGGGGAAATTGAGGGTCAGGAGGCAGAATGTGAAGGAGTCAGGATTCGAGCCCTGGACGGTGAAAGTAACAGGAGACGTGAGATCACCACAGGTCAGGCGTTGCTCTGCTGCTCAACGTGCATTAACCTGTTTGGTCATCCCAAAAGCTCCCAGAGGAGCCACAGCTGTATGTCTCACAGTTTTAAAAGAAACCGAGGCACAAAGAGATGAGCTGGTGCACGGATGGTCTCTCGGCAAAGCAAGTGGGTCAAGAGCAGGTGGTCTGTGCAGAGCCTGCGACCTGCGTCCCCAGGGCCCTTCCTTGCCTCACCCAGGGGCTGCTTGGGGCAACCAGGTCAAGGCTGATCTTGCCCACCCTATGGGTGAGACCCTTGAGGGTCCAGAATCCAGTGGGTGGGAAACAGGGCAAAGACAATGCCCAGAGACCTTTTATGAACAAGTGACCCCATCCAGAGCCCCCATCGGGGCGGGGCAGTCCAGTGTGGTTTTACTTTGCGGTTTTCAAAAAGCTTCTAACCCCACTACCCTCCCCCCCCACCACCAAAATACCCCCAAAACCCAACAAAATAAAACTTCCTTGGGCCAAACAGAGCCCTCATGCAAGTCAGAGAAGGACTCTAGGCCTGTAATAAAATCTTGGGTCGAGGGCCATATAATGAGAAATTCAGCCCCTGCCCCATAACTGGTGCCCAATTATCACTGGGCCAGTGGTCACCAAGACAGGGCAGCTGACCGTAAGTCTCCTTGAGCCCCCTTAATAGCTGATGAAGGTTCCTTCTTCTAGTATTAAGCTGGCTGGGTTTCTCCTTCTTGGGACCAAATAAATGCATTTCTGTGCTGGGCCCCACCCACCTGGCACCCACACTGCAGCTCACTTGAGTTCTCCACCCAGTCTTCTTTCGTCCAGTGGAAAAATAAGAGCTCTAGTTCCCAGAAGAAAACGAGAAGGGGGTTATTATTAATAAGACACTCCTTTTCAGAAGGGCAATGGAAGCCGGCAGGGAAGTGGCTTTGAGTTTGGAGCCGGGGGTGGCCCCACCTCCTGTCCTGCCACCCCTGGGTCCAGAGGGACAGCAACCCATTGGCCTTCTCCATTGGTTCTCAGAGGCACAAAGGAGAGGCGGGGTAGGGTGCATTCCGAGAAACAGACTCAAACGCTAGGACAGTTCGCGTTTCCTGGAGGTGTGACAGAGAACAGGAAAAGGAGAGTTTGTGAAGAACACCGGACTTGGAGGCGGACACAATCCGTCTTCTCTGTCAGTCTATCTACTCTGGAACCACAGGAAGGAGCAGAAGGCCTGCCTCCCACTCCCCCACCATGCCTTTAACCACCTCCTGGCATGGCAGATAGAGGGCTGTGACTGAATCACAAGACTCACAACAAACGGCCCCCTGCCTGGGGCATCTTTTCTCATACATGTGGGCCCTCTGATACTTTATTTAGCATGGGGGTGTTCAGAATGTTTGTTTCTTGGCTCAGTTTGGGGGCAGGTTGCCACAAATACACTGACAGCTACGATCCCCTTTCCAGAACAATGCTCATACAATTAATTCAGTTTCAAGAGTTTTCACCATGCCTCGTCTCCATTCCAGGACGTCTCCACAGTCTGAAGACCTCCCTGCTTTACCAAATGTGAACGAAGATGACAGTGACTCACCCGGGAAGTCCCTTTGGCTGTGCTGAATCAACAATGGCCTGGTCACGGGCCCCCTAGAACAGAGAAGCTACTCACTTAAGGGATAACCAAGGTGACTTTATAAAGAAAGTTACTCTTCATAAGGAAAAGCAACAAGGAAGATGTTATGAAGCAGAAGGACTGCCCACAGCCCAGGGCTGTCAGCACCTGGGGGCTGAACGGGAGGAAGCAGTGTTTGCAGACCCTAGGGAGAGTAGCAATAGCCACCAGAGAGGGCAGCCCACAGCAGCCACGGTCCTGCTAGGGGGACACAGCCAGCCCACAGAAGCCCCCATCTCACCTGCTCCCACCCTTCACCTCCTGCCAGTATCTCCCCTTTGCTGAAACAAAGAGAAGTGCATGGTGGGGAATCCAGCAAGGTCAGCCTTTGGGGTCCAGAGGAGAAAGAACAAGGAGAATTGATCCAGGGGGCAGAGGGTGCTGGAGACATTCAATGTACTTCCTCTCACCAACTCCCAACCTGGAGACAGCCCACGGATGCATGAAGATGCCAGGTGGGGCTGTGGATCTTCTGCACTGAGCCTGCACCCCCCAGGCCTCTGGGCAGCAGATGACCCTGGTCTGCCATTAAGATGCTAAGTGACGAGGCAAGTGGTTCAGCCACTCTGGGCCCTGGTAAAGCATGTAAATCATAAAGGCAGATGGCAATGCCTCAGGTGTGGGAGTCAAGGCCACTGCTGCAGCCTGACCCAGGACCCCCTGCTGCCACTCAGGACTCTGTAGCCTCTCACCAGGTGCTGAGCTTCTCTGTGCCTCAGCACTGCCACCTGCAAAGAGGGGGGCAAGAGCACCTTCCCCCAGGGCCTATGTCTTGAGCAGTGAGATCATGCATATGAAGTGTTTGTAATGCCTCAGACATAGAAGACAGGCAGTCACCCCTCTAGCTCTTGAATTCCCCAGGATGGGGCCTTGTCTATGGATTTTTACATCCCACACACACCTGGGCCTCCCTCATGCTGCTGTTTCATGTGAGAAGGCTTTTCTTTCTTTCTTTTTTTTTTTTTTTTTTTGCAGGCCAGCACCCTACTCCTTTGAGCCACAGGCACCGCCCTAGAGAGGGTTTTTCTTGATTAAATCATCCTGGTACCTGCAAACCCAGTCTGAACATTCTAGCATTGGAACCTTCTCTTTTTAAGCTCCCCAGTTTGCAGAGCCCTGCCCCAGGTCCCCATGGTGAAGAGGGCCTAAGCTCTGAAGATCTGTATGCTAAAGGGATGCCTTCTCACTGAGCTTCCAGCCTGTAAGGCTGTGCAAACCAGGGACAGTGCTTCGTTGCTCAGCCAGCAACACCAGGGCTTCTGCCTCAGTGCTTGATGTGCATCGGGGTGGGGTTGCTCTGAGATAAGTTGCATCTGCTAGAAGGAAAATGTGAGTGTCGCCTCCCCTAGGTGACCCTGCTCTGCCTGCTGTCGGGGCTACTCATCCTAGAATTCACTCTGAACGGACAGGTGAATCCATGTCCTCTGGATTGCCAAGTGAGCCATCTATAGCAATATAGATGTAACTGATACCCATATCTAATCTATATTGATATTATTGCCACCTATATCGTATTGTGCCCTACATGTCTATCTTAACAACAAAGCAGGAAAGGAGATGGTGTTTCATTTGTGATCTGGCTCTGGTTCATGTTCTACCAACTTACTATCGATGTAACTTTTAAGACTTAGTCTCTCTGGCTTCAGTTGGCTCTTCTGTGAAACAGGATTAAGATTAGCACGTGTCTCATGGGGTTATATTTCCCCCAAGAAATGACAGCTAAACTGCCTGGTTCAAATCCTGCTCCATTTGCTACTACCTGTTGGGCAACCAACTTAACCTCTTTTTGCTTCCGTTTCTCATCTATAAATGGGGATGACGGTAATTCCTCCGATCTGGGACCGGTATAAAATGTGAACGAGTAAATTCATGTAAAGAATTTAACCTAGAAGAGCACTTGGCACGGAGTAAGTTAGCTGAAAATACTAAATTCATGAATATGTGTGTAATGTATAGTTCTCATCTCCAAATAAACATGCATAGATACATATATATGTGCATTTCATGTATGTCATCCTTAGTTACAAGAGCAATCATTTTAAGAATTCTGAGTTGAGGGCTAAACTTAAACCTTCACTGTCTTAGGCAAAGTCCACTCCCCCCAAGCACAGAAGAATGGTGATCTCAACACCATCTATTTTTTGCAATGGTCCATGTGGCTGTACTTTAGGGAACTTGCCGGCTATTTGTAGAAAGTTGCATCACATGCACCATTCACCCTGAGTCATACAACCAGAAAGGAGCCCGTGGCCAAGGGACCACAAATCCTCCCTGAGGACAGTTCCACTGCCCGAGTCCAGCCTCCCTGTCTGCTGAGCCAAGTCTCTGCCAGGCAGTGGTCTGGCCGGTGAATCAGAGCCAGAGGAAAAGATCACGGCAAGGGATTTTCCATCCCCGCCAACCCACAAACTAGTCTTATTTGCCCCAGAGAGATTTCGCTCCCACAAAGCAGCTGACGGGGGGCAGGCAGCCTGTCCTGCCATGCTGCTGTTTCTGTGGGAGACCGGGATGCCCAGTTCTCTGGCTTGGGGGATGTTTAAGCCAAGTTCTCACGAGCCGTCTCAATGCCAGTTTTAAAGACGTGCTGCTTCCGGCGTATCCTCCTGACTGCGAGCAGCCACAGCAGCGTCAGGCTGTGGACCCTGCACTGAGTCCCCTGGGAATCCTCCAGGGCACTGGCCACCCCACTTCCCACGCAGGTCTAATGTAGCAAACCAAATTCATCCCGTGTACCAAGGACGAAGCCTTCATGTTTCCTATGCAAATGCACACTTCACATTCCGGGAAAACAGTAAGACATAAAAGGGATGGAATTAGGAATGTCCTGGGCCCTGCCGGCCAGCTCATGGATACAAGGAAAAAGGAAAAGGAGCCCCTACCCTGGGGTGATGTGGAAAGATTTCCAGTTCCGGGTCCCACACTGTCTCAAAGCCCACAAGGTATTATGGGACGACGTCTGGATTCCAACCATGTGGGAGCAAAACACTCTAAACCAGCAATTCTCAGATTATCTGGGGGAAGGGCCTGGGGTGTTTAAAAAAAAAAAAAAAGAGGCTGATGGGAAAGACGAAGATGCGTTGAGAAGCAATCTGGTCTCACTCTCCCCTCGGTAGGTGCTGGGCACCATAAGAATTAATGGGATGGAGACTCAGGGAAGAGCCATTCAGAAGCTCCCTGATTACTCCAAAAACTGCTCTCTGCAAAGGAAAAGGTTAATCGAAGCCCAGAGCTGGAAGAGAGGAGAGGAGACAGCAATAGCTTTAATCCTCGGATGGGGGAAGAGCTTCAAGAGAAAAAAGTTTGCACAAAGGAGGCTGTGGTCTGCCTCAGAAAGAGGAACCAGGCCTAAAAATCAAGATATTCTACAAGATCTGCTCCATCAGACCAGACGCCTTGGTCAACCCCTCTCCAAACTCTGGCCAAGTAAGTGGATTTTTAATTTTAACTCTGCATATTCTTTGCACTATTGAGCCACAAATCTCTCAGGAAACCATCTCTTCTGAAGAGTTTATTTTCTCCATAATGATCCAACAGGATCAGCTTTTTATGTATCCCGTGGACAGGTTCATGTGTATCGCGGGGCACCCTGTGCAGAGTCGGTCCCTGCAGGCCTGGACACACTGGGGGATGGATGTATCGTGACCAGAGCCCACAAACTGGGTAAAGTCTGACCTCACCCAGAACAGAAGAAAATACCAAGAAAGTCACAACCACATGGCTGAAGTACCTTTATAAAACAGCTGTCCTCAGAACAAAGAGGGTTGTACTGGGGTGTCGCAACCTTGGCACCACTGACATTTGAGGCAGGATAATTCTTTCTCAGAGAGCAGGCAGCTCTCCTCTGCATTACAGGGTGATTAGCAGCACCTCTACCCACTAGATGCCAGTGCCACACTATACCCCAAAGTTATGACTATCAAAAATGTCTCCGATCATTGCCAAACATCCCCTCATAGGCAAAATCGCCCAGGTTGAGAACCGCTGGTTTATACCGAAGCGTAAGTTCAGCTAAACGTCAGTCAGTTAATTAACTACACTTGATCTTAGCCAAAAGGCCGAGAAGCAAGAGTCAGTTAATTAACGACAGCATTAGCCAGGATGTCTGACTGTCTCCAAGTCAGCACCACACTGCTGAGATCTCAAGTTCCCCTGGCCTGTTAAAATGCTCACCTTGGACGTTCGTTTGACTGGGTGGCCCTGAATTTTTCTTCTCTCCTACCTCCTCAGCCCTTTTCTTTCTCCCTGGCCTGATAAGGTAGCTCCTTATTCATTCTGACATTATAATGCCACGAGGGTGGTGATGGAGCTTGAAGGAACTAACACTCTAATTGAGTCTAAGAAAAACTGGCATTATTTTCACAGGAACCAGACATGATATGCAAAATTTTGCGGTCTTCTAGCAAGGTTAATTCTTTCTTAACTGCAAGTTCTCAGCTCAGATCTCCCCTCCCAAGTGCCAACCTCACCACTCCAGCTCGGATCCCACATCCTGAGATACGTTGTTTAACAGCCTTCCTGGCTCTGCCCAGTCACTGTCTCGGACAAACACGCCCCTTTTATTTCCCTTCACTTATCACCGCCTGACATTATGGATGCCTTTATCTGCATATTTTCCGTCTTACTCCCCTTCACAGGCAAAGAACCTTCTGTCTGGCTCGCTGCTCTAGCCTTAGAATTTAGTGTAAGGTCGTACCCTTACATGGCCCAACAGTTATTTACTGAATAAGCAAATCGATGACTAGATATTCATAGATATAATTTCTAAAGTAGTAATTTCCTTTTATAGCCATAACTCATTTTCTACATGACTCTGTTCACTGTCTCACGGCCCCAGCATCAGCTTTACCTAACGTGAATGTCACTCCCTCTTCTATAGCCTCAGCTAGTTGATCAGAGAAATTCAAGTATCTAGTTGGTTTTGAGAACTGAGAAACTGGGAGTTTGCCTCTGGATGTCCTTGATCTTCAGGTCCTCAGAGGGGTCTCAGAGGAAATGAAGCCTTGCTCTGTTCCACCTAGAGCTGACTTGGTGAACGCCCAGATTGACAAATCTTCACTCTACAAAAGTGCTCCTGGATTACAACTCCCAAGGTCTCTGGGTGTTTGAATAGAGGCCAGTAACTAATTGACAGAGAGGCTGTTGTGGAGTGGAGGGTGGGGTGGGGAGAGACATGCTAAAATTAAATGACAAGAGATCCTGCCAACCGGAGTGGATTCAGGAATGATAAACCATCTTGGGGATCGACCAAAAAAAGAGAATCAAATAATAAGCACTCAAATTTATCAAAACACTATTGATGTGCTGGGACATGTCTTGTTTTTGTTATTTTAAAATTAATTTTCTATCAGGTTCATTGCATAAACCATTTTACCAGCAAGCCTTCTGGCAACCTATCTGTCAAAAAATTACTCACTGTGCAAAGAATTCTATCTATCTATCCATCCATCCATCCATCCATCAATCACCTGGCCACCCATCATGCATCTACCTATGTATCTAAGAACATCTGTGGACACCTGTGTAAACCATTCTTCATCTGTCCATCTGTCTGCCTGTCTTTCCAGCTATCTATTTATGGCCCTTGGTTTGCATATATCAAGCCCAAAGCTCCAGTTTTGCCTGAGCATTAGCCAACCTTTCTATTAGTCAAAGCAACATTATTTTCTGGCAAAGTAGGAGAACAGTTGAGCTGACAGACTCTGATGTCATACAACCCGGAGTCTAACACTCACCAGTGCTATGCGCTTCCTGTGTAACACTGGACAAGTTACTTAGCCTCTCTGACCCTTATCTTCGTCATCTGATACCTGGGTCTCATAAGAACACCGCTGTGAGACGGCATTTGAGGATTCCATGGAAGAACCCAGTTCTTGACAAATGGTAAATGTTACGAGAGTGATCGTGACAATGCCACCAAGCCACTAACCAGATCCTAACTTCAAACTCCTTTCAGATCTTTCGTTTTTTCCTCCAAATTTCCATTTCTAGATCACCTGGTTCCCGGGTAACCACTATCTGAAAACCAGGGATGAGTTCACCACTGCAAGTGAGGGCTTCCTCGGTACATCCCCGGGGACAGCCCACTGAGGGGAAAGCTGACACCAGGGATTTAAACCTTACTCGGCTTCCTCATTCTATTAATCTGGCTGTTAAGCAGAGAGGCCTGCTGATGCCAACAGATGCAGAGCTCTGCTGTGCTAACGGCAAAAGCATTAGGGAAGGCCTCAGCAGCCAATCAGTCCATCTCCCCCAACTCAGAACAGCTGCACAGGGGCAGACTAAGCAAGCCATGGGTGAGGACGGCTGCAATTCATTCTAGAGACAGGGGGAAGGGTGCGTGAAGGAAAGGGCCCCTGGATGGCCCAACATTCCTGTGCAGGCGGGGCCCAGGCAAGCCCAGTTGCTATGCACAGTGCAAGGAGATGGCTGGCAGTGACACCCTGCAGGCTGGAGGACGGAGCAGGTCATGAGGAGGAAGGAGCACTGACCTAGGGCTTCGAACACATCTGCCACCTTGGTTCTTCCAAGTTTGGCCACGTCTGCCATCTCGCTCGTGGCATATGAGTAACATTTGGGGCACTGCTTTCCTTTCTGCCAGAAAACCCTTCCCTGCCCCTCTGGTCTGCCTTGCCTGCAGGCAGCTGAATAGGATCCCACTGTTCACCCCATGAGGGGCTGAGGCCAAGCACAAAGTCCAATCTGGCCATAGGCTTGTGCCAACAGTCACAAAAAAGCATTTGCACTTTGGTTGGGTTCCAACGTCTCTTTAGCACAGGAAATCAGAACTCGGGGAAAGACAACAATATCCTACGGCTCCCCAAAGAATGAGAACCAGATGAGACTGATGGAGCATTGTTTGCAGACAAATTGAGTCATTCCCCCAGTGGCATGGCACACATGCAGAAAGTCCGCCTCATGCCACTGCTGGCTGGAGACTGAGGCTCGGGACTGTGGGGCAAATGGGTGTGACCTGAACAGTGGTAGGGGGAAGCTGTTGCCCTCACACGCTGGCCAGAGCCATTGGCATATGACTGCTATTTCCCAGGGAGCTTTTGAAGGGCTGATTGGGGGGTGTCCTGAGTAAGGGATATAGGACAGTCAAGGACAGAACTATCCAGGGTACAGCTGCTCCACCCCCAAGAGACGAAATTTGGCTTCTGGAGTTCTGGACACGGACTATCTGCTCATGGGTTTTCTTAAGGCTAGTAATTTTTCCTTCTGGGGAAGGATGGGTAAGAACAGAAGGGCCATCATTTTAAAACACAACCTGGAAGTTTTCTCATCATCTGTCAGGCTAGTGGAGACATATTTCCCAAAGTGTGATACACACACCTCAGAGTACAGTTATTATATACATGATTTAGAGGGTACCCAAAGGAAAGTTTAATTTTATCTTCATAGTGGAATACTGATTTTAATGGTGCAGAACAATAGAACTCATATGTCAAACCTGTGATTTCACCAATATTATTGCTTCAAACAGCCTTTCTCAACCCCAACCCATGAGCACTTGGGGCTAGATAATCCTTTCCAGTGGGGAGCTGGCCCCCATGGCATTGTAGAACATTTAACAGCATTCCTGCTCTCAACTCTCTAGATGTCAAGAGCAAACACTCCCCCGCCCCCCGGCCCCAAATAGGTGAGCTAACCAAAAAACATCTTCAGATGTTGCCAAATACCCCCTAGGAGTGAAAATCACTCCCTGGTTGAGAACCATGGATCAGAATCATCTACTTCTGAAAGTAAAGTGAATTAAGTGAAGGCAAAATGTATTTTTAGGTGACTTATGTGAGCAGGTGAAATTCACACATGGCAAATATGGCCAAGGTCGCCTGGGAATGACAAGTACAGGCAAAACCAGAGCAAAGTGTGGCCCAATCAGCAGAGGAAACTGGATCCCTTCAGCCACACCCTCTTATATTCCTTTCGGCCAGCCCAGTTACCTGGTGATCCCTGGAAGCCCGTATTGCTGTGTGTGGGGGCCAGGACAGGGAGGCACAAAGATATTCAGGCACCCACTTTCCCTATTATCTCCAGCCTTCTTGATCAAGAAAGGAAAAGCAGGGTAGGTCTGTTACTGTCCTCATTCCCCTTGGGAAGATGCAGGCAGGGACTGCAGGAGAGGACCAGCACCTGAGGAAAGTGAAAGGTGAGGGGAGCAGGTGCCTTGGTCAACACACTCCAGAAGCCCCTGAAGGCCCAGAGCTCGCATGCCTTGATTAAATGTTCACACGGATTTGACTATGTCTGACACCTAGAAACTCTCTGCTGTGGGATCTGAATGGGGCCTAGGCTGTCTTTCGTCTTTCTTTACTGTGTGGCCAACGCAGAGAGCTAAAGTAATGGTCAATCCAAAGACACATCCCCTGCAGATCCAGGGGGAAAGGGGACACTCACAAGCACTTAGTATCTACTGCTGATTTTACAGACCTCATCTCCTGTCATTCTCTACCCCAACCCTGCAAGGTGGGCCCTATCACTCTGCTGATATCTCAGGGGGAAAAATTCTGGCTTAGAGAAGTGTCCTCATCAATGTCACCGGGCTATAAGACATAGAGCTGAAATGCTGTGTGTCTGTTGGACTCCAAGGCCCACATTTATAGCTCCCATGCTGCCCCATGTCCCAGGAAAGCAGAAAGTGAACAAACAGTAAGGTCCACTGGTCATCCTTCTCCCTATACGGAAATGCCACTGTGGTAGCTGGGTGCCACTGCCCCAACCGCCAAGCAGAAAAAGTCACCCAAGTCCAAAGAACGGAAACAGCAACATCTTTCCACTCGGTGGCTCCCCTCCGTCTCCCGTCCCCCTTGCATTCACCTCCTCATGACTGCTGGGCAGGAGCAAAGGACAGAAGAAAACTCAAAAGATGCCACAGGTGCATTTAGACAGCTGAGTGCAAATGCGCACGCACGTATGGGGTCACACACGTGTACATAAACACTTTTATGCACGCACACCTCCAAATGGGGCAGGAGGGCAGCCATAGGTGACTGTCCAGGCCTTCTGACCCGTGGAGCCAAGAGGATGCACGAATAGCCCCTCAAGAGAGAGCTGGTCCAGGAACATGAAGGCAGGGAGAAACATGTGACAGAATCTTGCCCCGGTACTCACCTGGGCCTCCAGGGTGATCAGTGGACTCGGGGGGTGTGGATCCTATGTGGAGAGAAGAAAAAACACACATGAGGAGTGGGGGAAAGTTAACTTGCTACCCTGGCTTGACCTCCTCAGTAGGCAAGCAACCCTTGGGGAGGACAACCCCTGCGCGCCCATTCTACAGAACAGCTTGGCCCCATCTGCACCCCCCAGCACATCCTCCCACACCCGAGGGAGGAAGGAGGCTTGAGTTTTTCATTAAGGGGACGCCCGCCTGGAAATCATGCAAAACAATGAAGTGCAAAGAATAAAAGAAACAAAGCGCCCTCGCCAAGGATCTCCACGTGTGTCCAAATCCTCTATAGGAAGGAGAAGTCGGGTCCCTAAGAGGATTAGAAAGAAACCTGAAAGAATATAAAGGCCTGATTAGGGGCAAGGCCATCAGTTTGTGTCTGATCTCGGAAAGAATGAGGGAAGGAATGAGACAGGAGCTTAATTCCTGGTATGAGGGGCACATTCCAATGGGCTGGGGAAGATCCTTTCTAGGCTAGAGGAGGCCAGAGAAACGTCCTATTCATTCACTCTCTACAAAAGCCAATTGACTGGGAATGCTTGGTGCTACTGTCTCGGCTCATTAAGCATGAACTCTTCGCGTTGGAGTAGAGACAGGGTGGGTAGAGAAGGAGGAAGGGGCTGATGGGAGGAGGCGGTGGTGTTCAGTGAGTGGTTTCCAAAGAAAACAGGAAACCCAGCACAGAAAGGCTATTTTCGTCTACATCGCGTCTGCTGTGAACTTAACCATCTTGGATTCCCAATTCTGGGGAAAACAAGCTTCAGTTGCCACTTACAGAGAATGGGCATGATTTTAGCCGCCCTGCAGTACAACCGCACTTTGAAGCTTTGTTTAATTTTAGCAGATTTTCCAACACAGGCTTCTAGGAAGCAATGCAAATTAGCACCAGCCCACTGGTCTAAACTGAAAGGAAGTGTAGGGAGATGGGAAAATTCTAAACCCCTACGCTAGGTGAGCTGCCACTCACTTTCTCAATCATCGTTTTATGATATCTTTATAATGATGCCTAATTCTGCAGAGAAGAAGAGGCACAATCTCAGAAATAGGCAGAGCTCTGGTCAATTCTGCCCTTTCTTTGAAGACGAGGCATTCATCGTCCCCCAAGTCCAGTTTGGAGTCCAATTCCCAGCGCTCCTCCATCGGGATAGTTCAAAGGAAGGTGCCAAGAGAACATCTCACTCTTATTTTCACATTCCCCCAGGCAATGAATATCGCTCATGCCCCAGAAAAATACTGAGGGAAATATTTTCTCTCCCTCTTCCCACAGTGCAGCCTTGGTCCATAAAGAGCTCAAAGAAGTTGTGAAAGAAATATTTCAGGTCTCTCTGCTCAATCTCTCACTAGCCCCTTCCCAAGGGTGAAGAAATGGCAGGGATGACTGGTGAGAACCCAGCATGCATCAAGCCACTTTCTCTGAGCTGACAGGCTGCTGTACAGTTGCAATACAAGAAGAGTCAGCCCTATAGTTCCTGGCGTGTGGCTGGAGGTGTGCATCAGACCTGGTACACGCTGCTGAACGAGTGAGAGTGTGCAGTGTCCGTTGTTCAGGTCAGCACGGTCTGTGTCTGTCTGTCTCTCTGATGATGACAAGGATTGGATGAGGTGGCTCACTGCTGTAATCCTAGCACCCTGGAAGGCTGAGGCAAGAGGATTAGGAGTTCAAGACCATCCTGAGCAAGAGCGAGACCTTGTCTCTACCAAAAATAGAAACATTAGCTGAGCCTGGTGTGCACCTGTAGTCCCAGCTACTCGGGAAGCTGAAGCAAGAGGATCACTTAAGCCCAGGAGTTTGAGGTTGCAGTGAGCTATGATGATGCCGCTGCCCTCTAGCCTGGGTGACAGAGCAAGACTCCATCTCAAACAAACAAACAACAAGAACAAACCCGGAAGATAAGAAGCTGCATCTTAGCCTCAACATTTGCCTAAGTCTTAAAGCCAAGTTCTAGCAGAGCACCGCGCTGGGCTGTTGAGTGCATGCCCAGATTAATTAAGCTGTACTTCACAGCCCATTTGGCTACTGTCTGGGACTTATGCTTCATTGCTCAGAGTCTCGAGAGGGTGAAGAGGGGAGAATGCCATCCTGAGCCCCTAAAAACGACTTCACTGGAAAAGATCTTCCTTGGGAAGCCACAGGAAATCCCCACCAACTGTATCAATAAAACCAAGAGCCAGATCCCTCGATGCAGTGAAGCTCCAACCCTTTATGTGGTGTTCCAAGATCAGAGAACACCCCCCTCCCCCGTGCATGGTCAGGGGTTCAAGATTTATTAAAAAGCTTCATGGAAAATAAAAGCACAAAAGCTATCTATATAGCATCTTAATTAACTAGCCAGAAAGAAGATAAAGTATTCACATCCTGAACACTTAGGGTTCACTTGGCAACAAAATTTTGTTCTCCCTCCCCTGCACACATTGGAAATGGAAGACTTTCCCTAAAGAGGCTCAGTCCAGAGGATTCAAGGTGTGACTGTGTATCTGTGAGGTCTCACTTTCAGCAACATCCGCCTTAATTGGAAAGGCTAACGAAGTGGAACCGGGTCAATGATGCTGTCTGCCTAATCCATCCTGTCTGTCTAAATTGCGACTCTTTGGTGTACAGTAGAGTAAATTCCTGTCCATCAGAGGAAAGCTCCTAGAGACCAAAGGGGGATTTGCAACATGCTCACATACCGTGCAATGCTTGTAGAATCTTAATGCCCGTACCAGGAACCACCAGATTGCCTACAGCAAGGAAAGCCCGTTCATATCGCCTATTGCAATGACTAACTTGGGGAAGTCAAATGAGGAAGTAGGTGGACTGAACTGGTGGCCTCAGTTCTTCTCAGCTCCCCCTAATTGTGTGATCTTGCAGCTCTGTGCACTTTGCTACTCCGGCTGTCAAAGCCCAGGCTAGGGGATTTGACTTGCTCAGTCTAATGGGGGGTCAGAAGATGTGACGGAAAGAGAAACTCGAAACAGGCCTGGGTGATTGAACATGACCTCTTACACTTCTGCCATCTCCACAAGAACATGCATGTCCCTGGTGGCCTGCTAGTCCATAAAAGGACAGCAGACACATAAAACAGACTCAGCCCCAACCTGCAGCCTGAAGCCAAGCCCAGCCTAGATCAGCCAACTCCCTGCCAACCTCCAGCATAGAGAAAACATATGCTTGTTGTTTCAAGCTGTTGAGTTCTGGAGTCATTTGATATATTTGCTTTATTACAGCAATAACCAGTATACATTCTAAACAGTGACCTTGAAAGACCAGAAAGTGTCACAAAAACACACAGTCTTAGAAAACACACAAACAATACATACTCTCTTTCCCTAAGTTTGCAAATACATTCCAGGAACCTGAAATAACTGCAACCAAAATCTATCAATCACAAAGGGCTTGCTATGTGTCAGGCCCTGTGCTAGTGCACTATTACATCAAGCAAGAAAATACTTGACCATCATCAAGATCTTGCACTACCCCTGAGTTAGTCTGCAGCCCCCGCCAAAGGCCCCAGCCCTTTTGAATTTATTATTTAGATGCCATCACAACATTAAAGGAAATGATCAGTCTGAATCCTTTTACCCTGAAATACGGACAGTTTCCCTTGCTCTGGTTCATTGTCAGCGTTATCCTATGAGCATATTACTTGACCAAGATTTAGAACAGTACTAATAACAGACATTTGTTAAGTTTTTAGTATGTTCCCGGCACTGGGCTTAACTTCTATATTATCTTACTTACCCCTGTAATAATAACCCTGAGAGGTAAATGCTCTCTTAAGTGTATATTACCATTATAGGGATGGAAAAACTGATCCCCACAGAGATCGAGTAACATGTCCAAGGTCACCCAGATGGTATTAAAAGCCCGGATTCCCTCCAGCACCTTAAACTTGAGAAACATACATTCCACAGATGTTAGGAGCCCTGATGGAGGACACAGTGTCCCACCTTAGATGAAGTAATGCTGCAATTTGGATAATGTCTACCAAAGAGAACAGTACCCCCTTAATAAACACTGTAATCCTTTCTCAGCATCTGCCTTTTTTTGTTTTTTTTTAAAAAGGTAGTGGACATGCTTGATAGAAATTAGCACATGTGTCATGACTAATAACAAAACGCACTCACTTGGCCATAGCAGGGAACTGTGTAGAGTTAGCTAAATCCATCCACACGCGTTTACTAAGATCCGAGTCAGGAGCTAGCACTGTGGCTGGAGGGCACCAGGAGGGAAACAGAAATGAGTTTGAAGAGACTCTGTGTACACTGCTATTCCCAAAGCTAACTATTTAAATAAGAGGCAGAAGCCTGATTACAGGTCTTAGAGAAATGAAACTTGTCTTGCACCTCACAAGTCTTGCTTGTAAGTCCAGGAAGCCAGGCTCAAGGCCAAAGGCCTAATTTTAACAAGCAATTAAGCTTCAATAAAGAAAGCAGAGAGAGGAGGAGGAGGAATTTGTTCATTATCATTCCATGCACGTGTCAAACACGTCTGGAAGCCCTGAGCTGAGCCTCCGCCACTGGAAGGGGCATTCTCGTCCATGTGTGGAGGATTTTTTGTGAGAGAGTCCCTGCACTGGTGGAGAGATCATTCTGTGACTCGTATCTTCAGAGCCAGATTTCTCCATGAGGCCCATCAAATCAACCAGATAGACAGTGGGCCCCCATAAGACACCCTCTGCCGCAGACATTCACAGGGAACACTGGTGAGGCTGGCTTGGCACTCTCTCCCTGGGAGCCTCTGATGGGCCAGAACTTCCACCATCGATCACTCTCAGTCACCATCAAATCCCTATACACTTTAGGAAATACAAGGTGTTTCATGGGATCACAGACCAAAAGCAACAAGAACTCAACATCCCGGAGTGGGAGATCCCACTCAGAGATCCCGGAGTGGAAGCTACGTTTGGACGCCAGGCCAGAGACCTCCATGGACACTGTCACTTGTACTATGAGTCAGGTGCGGGGCAAAGAAGGTTCATTTAGTGGAAGAGTGCAGGTCTGGGGTCAGCCCTGTGTTTAAACCACACATAACAACAGCATTAGTTTGCTGGGGCTGCCATAACAACACACATACTTGGGGGTTTAAGCAACAGAAGTGTATTTTTCCGCAGTTCTAAAGGCTAGGAGTCCAAGGTCTAGATGTCTGTGGGTCTGGTTTTTTCTGAGGCCCCTCTCCTCGGCGTGCAGAGATGGCCACCTTCTCGTCCTGTCCTCACACAGTCTTTGCTCTGTGCATGTATACTCGTGACTGTGTGTGTCCAAATTTCCTCTTCTTACAAGAAAACCAATCAGATTAGATTAGAGCCCACCCGAAAGGACTCATTCTAACTTAATCATCTATTTACAGACCCTATCTCCAAATAGTTACATTCCAAGGTGGGGGTGGGGTAGGGTTTCACGTAAGGATTTAGGATGGGGAAACTGTTCAGTCCATAACAACCCCTTGGTACCACCTGTGACCTCAGGCAAACTCCTTAGCTTCTGTGAGCTTTATTTTTCTAATTGATGCGATGTAAATAGGTAGGACTGTGTTCTTCAATAGTGCTACTAAAAGATAGTAGAGGATAGAATTTAATGTCTGGGACCCTTTTAATACTTACACTAGGCTTACCAGGTATAAGCCCAGATAGTCCCAGGCAAATCCAGAGGTAAGGTCTCCTTGTTTTGAAAATGAAATACCAACATCATCTCGGGTTGTCACGAACATTAAATAATAGATATTTAAATTGTCTAGTACCTGGTTCCAAGGTCAAAATCATCTTCCCTTTGTTTTCTTCTTCCAGGTTTATGAAGGCTAAGAAATCTCTCTCTATACTCAACCCTACCAAGTCACCATTTTTCTGAAATATAAGTTATTCTAGATACCAGCTAACCCCATCTCATATGACAGCAGCGAGTAAATTTCAGTAATTTGTTCAGAACGCTCCCTTTCTGCCAGGAGTCTGAAATGCCTGCAACCCTGCCAAGGGAGGCATCATGCTTCCCATTTCATAGATCAGATAACTGATGCTCATGGAGGGTAATTTGCTCAAAAACACAGGGCTAATCAGGGAGAGAGCTTGGACCAGTAGGCATGTTTAAGTTGCCAGAAACTAGTCCTTTAACTAAATATCCGGGTGTTTCTCCAAGTATGAACTTACTGAAGCAAGATCTCTGGGCAAGGCTCCAAAGAATTTGTGTTTTTATTAAAAGAAACCCTTGGGGGATGCTTATGTACACGGGAACCTACGCTACCCCAGGGGTATTCCAAAACTGAAAGTATCCAAAGTGACAAAGAATAGAACTGCTACCTGTGACGTGCAGCCAGCCACCAAGTCTCTGAAACGTAAGTGGAATTCTTCTGAGGACTGGTCTTCGTGCTCTGCGCCCCCAAGAAATCTCCACGATAGGTGCGAGGTGCTCCTTTCTCTGTGCTAATACGGCCAAGTATCCGTCCTGCCCTAGAAACGGAGCTACCACGCTCCCCTCCCCAACACTTCCTCCCCCAGGAAGTGGGACTCCTTCTCAACTTCTTCTCAAGGTCTGGAGGCAGCCATCAAGGTGTCACATAATAGGGCTTTCTCTTTAGATGTCCCCATGGGCTCTCACAGCGAGCTTCTCTCTCTTGCACCAGTGGCTTCTGAGATGCAGCCAGAGCACGTGCACGGCAGGCATCACTGGGCGATGAGGGAGGGATGCCAAGGGCATAGAAGGCTCCTTGTTCTCTAAGAAAGGCTGCATGTGAAATGTGGACGCAGGCCAGGATCACACAGCAGTCACCTTGTTAGAAAATGCTAACTCACCTTCAAACAGCACTGGGGGCGGGGAGAGAAACCCCCCCAGAGAGGGGGAAGGGATTCTCCATGCTCTAGAGAGAGGCTGGCAGATGTTGGTGGATTCCTCCTCCCCCATTTCTATATCTCTATCTCTATTTCTCTCTCTCATATTAAAAGTTTATAAAAATTATAGGTCTCCTTCCTATCCTGTATTCTTTCCATGTTTTTTAACCCAGACCTACAAAATAAACAACAGAGCCTGGAAATGAAGCATTTGAGCAGGTAGTTAATCACCCACAGCCTTGGGAGAGCTAATGAAGCACAGACTCAGGGAAACTCAGGAGTGCGTGCGTAGGAGTGCGTGCGTATCTCTGAAAACAGTCACCAAACTCTAAATGTTGTACGTGGCTCTTTGTTCTGTGTTCACCCCAAGAGGCCTTGTGATTCCTTAAATAGTACACAGAATTACAATTCTTGGAACTACAAGGTTTTGAAAAAACCTATCTGAAAGATCAGAGGCTTGAGCTACGAAGTGGTAAGATAGGGATGGTCAACTGGTGGCCCGGAGATGTTTCACACTGGAGTTTTTGTGGGGAAGGAGGGAGGGAAGCCCTGATAAAATATTGATAATTTTTTTTATTTTTTTTAATTAAATGATAACTATGTACATTAATGCAATTCTAGGGTACAGTGTGGTGTTTTCATATACAATTTGAAATATTTTCATCAAACTGGTTAACATAGTCTGCATGTCATTTTCTTAGTTATTGTGTTAAGACAATCATATTCTACTCTTAGAAAGATTCACTTGTACCCTTGTAAGATATACCATAGAAGTGATCCCTCCAATCCCCCTCCCTCCACCCACCCCCCCCCCCCTCCTCCCCACCCCCTCCCCATATACTTAGGCTGTTATTAGGTTACAGATTTCATATGGAAGCTATAAATTAATTTCATAATAGGGCTGTGTACATTAGATACTTTTTCTTCCATTCCTGTGATACTTAAAATATTGATAATTGATAAAATATTGATAAAATATTTGAAGTCACTATCAATGTTTTAAAACTAGGATAGTTCACATGCAAATTCAGATTTCTTATTTCTTCTTTAAAAAACAGAAAATGTAGCCATGTTGTATGTGTTCTACTGTAAGAAAAGAAAGCTCAGGACTAGACTGAGCAGCTGCGGCTGTGCCCTGGCTGTGCTGCAAGCTACTGACTCTGTCACCCCTATATTAATGCCACTTGCCTAAGGTCACACAGCAGGTCAATACTGACAGTAATCAAAATACTATTAACACTCTTCTCATACTGAATGCAAGGCATCACCGTAAGTCGCTTCTAAGTAGTATCTCATTTAAACCTTGTGCCAACTCTAGTGGGTGACATCAACAGTCTCATCTTACAGATGGTTAAAGTGAAGTTCAGAGGAAAATGAATTTGCTCCAAGTCACTCACTAGCAAGTGATGAATCCAGAATTTAGTCCAGGGCAGCCTAGCTGGAGAGGCTGTACTTCTTTCTTGACCACTAAGCCACACTGCTTTGCCATGGAACAAACTCGTCCAGAATTGGAATCACTAAACCACAGTTTGTGGTCCTATAAGCAGGTGGCACTGGGAAGCCATGTGGAACAAGGAATTGGGTCAGATATGCCTAACACCCAATCTTCCCATTTCCTTGCTGTAGACCTTCGTATAAACTTGATACGGTTTATTGATGACAATGGCAGTAATAAGAACCACGTCACAATTACTGCGAAGACTGACTGAGATGTTACACCACAGCACGCCTCAGTCCTGGCACAGAGTGGATGAGCCACAAATGTCAGTGCCCCTCTGAGGACAACTGCCATCGCCTTACAATGATGCTCTGATTTTCACAGCTCAGGCAATAAATAAGACCCGCAGTGAGTCAAGAAAGGGCTGGGCAATGCCGCCTCCACCCGACACAGCCCTGAGAAGGTGTGTGCTGGGTGGAGCCCTTCTGAAGGAGGCCACTGGGCTCTGTTTGGACCCATGTCTTCCTGGAGCTGGGAACGCCAGCCACATCTCTAGCTCAGCCCAATAATTAGCTTTGCCCCGGCACGGGCCACAGCACCTATCAATTTTGCACCCACTTGCTGCGGTCACCCAGATGGCAGGAGGCCCAGCTGGAACCAGTATTGCCAGTGTCCTGCAGACACTGTGCGGAGCTCCAAACACACTGTCTAGCTTCTAGACGGCTGAGTGAGCTCTTTGTTCCATAAGGAAATAGGTAGGGTTTGAGCTCTAGAATCCAAGGTTGCAAGTGCAAGCAAGGGACTCAGGGATGTAAAGCAGGTGTGTGGCTACTTCCCTAGAAGGCGCCCAAGGTGGGTATTATTAAACCATCACCTGGTCTCAAATTCTCAGCATGGACCTATGACCAGATGTTACCAATAGATTCTAATTTCCCTATGAGACAAAACCTATTTCCATCCCTAACCTGAATCAAACCCATCATTTTCTGGTGAGGCAAACAAGATCCAGGAAGGGAACCATGTTTCGTAAGGGCCACACGCAGTTTGTGTCAAAAGTTGGTCTGGAATCCAAGTTTCTTGACACCAAGTCCTGAGTTCATCCTATTTTGCCAAAACAAATTTCTGTTCACATTCCTCCCTCCCACCCCTCTTGTCTTCATTTCCTCCTCTTTAGCTTTTTCACAAGAGCCCCTGACCGGGACATCTTTTGTTCAAAAGATACCGTATCCCAGCTCTGGGAAAGCTGTGATTCAGCAGTGCTTCAGGCCTGGAATGTTTCCAAGAGGCCACACACAGAACTGTAGGCTCAACCATGGGGGAAATACCCAGTCCCAGGAGGTGGGGAGTGGAGAGCTTTGCAGCTCCAGGCCATGCCTCTGGGCAGGGGGCAGCCTTCCTAGGCTGGAAGAGAGATGCTGAGAGTACCTGTTTGGCAGGTGAGCCCACAGGGGACAGATAGGCTTCCTCCACTTAGGAGTCTTTAGGACAGGCATCCTCAAACTATGGCCTGTGGGCCACATGCAGCCCGCCAAGGACATTTATCCAGCCCACCGGTTGTTTTTGCTGCTGCTGCCTGTCCTGCTTAGCAGCCAAGTCATCCTGGGGCCGCAGTCCAGCCCTCCAACGGTCTGAGGGACAGTGAACTGGTCCCCTGTTTAAAAAGTTTGAAGACTCCTGCTTTAGGATGAAAGAGGCTTCCTACACTTAGAGTCAGGATGAAAGTAGGAAAGTTCCAGCAGGGGAAGGTCTCCTCCTGCACAGTCATGATGGTGATGATGAAGATGACCACACTGACGATGAAGGCCATCATGCCACTATCAGTTAAGTCCTTGTGAGGCACCATCATGAGCAATTTATGAGCATTATTCCAGAAAAATCTTCCTTTCATCTTCACCAAGTGGCTGTTCCTAAATGGCCATAAAGGTCTGGAAATGTAAATGATTTTATTTTATGCTGTTGCAATTGGGAGAAGCTCTTGACGTCATCACACACACGTCTGTCGGCAGATTATGGATACCCTGTGGCACTGTTCCTCATTTACAGAGGAAGCAGCTGTGGCCCAGACCTGCTCAAAAGCCACCGAGCCAGGCCCACTCAACCTTAATGTCATCACAGAAGTTAAAAAAAAAAAAATAGCAACCAAGATGCTTAGATGTGGTAGGATCTGACCGACACACTGCACAATGTTTGGGTTTTTTTTTTTAATTAGCAGACAATATATAAAATTTGGGGCGATTTCACAATATACTGATTTATGGCTGAAATGTCAGAACTGGTTCACTGGGCAGGCAGGTGGGTTAAGCAGGAGACAACCCTGCCCACCCAGACTGGGACCTATAAGCACTGACGTCTGTGATATCCCCCCCCCATCTGTCAGCCATGATACAACACTTTATCTCCACCTCCTGCTCTTAAGAGAAGGTATCATTTTAGCCAATGAGCAGCTCTTTCTATATCACTCCCCCTCACTCCCAGCCCCAAGAAAGAAAAGTTCAGGATCTCATGAATTCACTGAAGAAACAGAAAAAACTCTATCAATTTGCCAGATAATTGAGCGCTGCAAGTTATTCATTTCTGAGTCTCTGCCTTTGACTTTTTGGGACCACGGGCCTAGAAGGGAGGTGCCCATGCAGAAGGCAGAACAGGAAGAGCTTCTTAGCACCCACTGTTTCCTCGCTTCCTGCACGGCCGGCCCGTGCAGCTGTCAGTGAACTGCCTGGCTGTTTGTCCCTAGCCCTCTCGGAAGGAAGTGTTCTCATCACCCACGACAACAGAGTTGGCCCGAGGAGCCAAAAACGTGTGCAGGGGCTCCGAGGCTGGCTCTCCTTCTGTTCAGGGAAGCCCCAGAGACAGGAAGGTGGGAAGAAAGCACAGCCCAGGATGGGTCATCCTGAGAGCCACTTACAAAGCCCCAGCTGGGGGGCAGGGAACAGGAGGCTGGGGGAAGGGGGCCCAAAGCACACGATTGTGTACAATGAGCCCCTTTCATCGGTGAATAGAGGGCTCTCCTCCACTCAGTCTCAATGGCTTCGTTTCTGAAAACGACTAATTCTACACCCAGAAAGCCAAATCTGCCAGACCTCGTGCCAAGGTCAGGCAAGGGCCTGAGATCCCGGAGCAAGCTGATAATGAGCACCCAGGAGACAGCACTGTGCTAAGTCCTATTTGGCTGAACCAAAGCCCACTACAGTCTTCTTTTATTTCTGAGCTTTCTGCATTGGGGACCCTCACTCACATGTGTGCCATGCATGGTGTAACTTCAGACTCTATTTAGGAGAGTAAGTGCTCCCTTCCCAAGAGCCTCACTGAGACATACGTGGGGAGGGGACAGGCAGGCAGGATTTTAAAAAGTAGAAAAACAAGACTCCAGCTAATGCTTGCAGTCTCGAGCACAACCCTTTCAGGATGCAGTGAGACTCATCCCTGGTGACACAGCCATGGCCTCTGTTTAGCAGGCACTTGGGAACATGATCTTCATGGGTTTACTGCAGAGGAGGCAAACAGACAGCAGGGCCTGCAAGCCGTATTCAACTCAGATAAATTTTGTTTAGCCTGAGCAATGTTTAGAAAAGAACAAAAAAAGCTACACAGGATGCCAACACTTAAAATTCAGGAGGTTTCACATAAAACTGCAGAGTCCTGGCATTTCATGGAAAATCAGAAGACCTAGAAAAACAAATCCAGCATTGCCATAAGGCACTGGCTGTCCAGAGCAGAGAAGTGGCTGCCCCTCTCAGAAGCGTCGCCACCGGTGTGTCCCCACCCCAGACACACTTCCTTCACTCAGGGCTGCAGCTGGTGTGGCTGCTGTGGGCACTGGAGTTGGCAATCTCTGGTTTAGTGGGTCCCAAGTTAAGCCCAAGGCTTTCAGCTGGAAGACTTGGGGTCAGAGAGAAGTATGGGATAGAAATGACAGACTGCTTGAAAAGCAAGCCTGGTTAAAAAGTCCGAGAATGACTGGACTCAAGAAGTGTATAGGAACACACACACACAAACACACACACACACACACACGGGAACACTGAGCCAAAGCGTACTACTCCCACCAGCAGGGGCGAGAGTCCAGCTTTCTCACCACTCCCTGCTAACTGCTGCTTTGAGAACATGCACCACCTTCCTGAGGCGAGGGATTATCCCCTTTGTTTTAATGCTTAATGAAGTCCTGGGACTGGCACATAAAAAGCACTTGGTAAATTCTTATTGAACCCAAGAACGGAGTTCCCAAGTCGTGTGAGGTTGGAATGTGGGAGATGCATGCTGACAGCCACCTTATGAGCCATAGGATGTCTTCCTGACTGCACGTTAAAGCAAGTGCTTGCCACAAAGAAGAGAGAGTCGGGGTGTACATGATGGAGCAGAAGTGAAGGAGCTCAACCCACTGACTGACTGATGCCTGAGACAAGGAAGCAGAAAGGTCACAAGATATGTAGCGTATCTGATGAGCTATAGTCTGTTAAGAAGATGTTACATGTGCTGACATCATAAGATTAAAGTATGTTCCCAGTTTATCAAAGGATGCAAAGACTCAAGAGAAGCAAGGTAGCTCCCCCCACAACGCGGCAGGGCGGGAGCAGGTGCAACTTGTTTTAATGCAGCTTTTCTAGTCTAAGAAGGTGGGTTGAGGTTAATCAATTGGCTTTCGCCATATGCAGTCTGGACCAGTTTTCTTCAGCTCTGTATATGACGTGTGTGTGTGTATGTGTGTGTGAAAATGCAGGTGTGCACACACCTGCAAACATCGGTGAGCATTCTCAGGCATGTACAGATATGCCAGTGTGGATCTTCTATCCAAAGCCCTTCCAAAAAGCTGCAGTGGGATCTATAGGTTTTGTTTGCCTAGCGTCTCTAATTTTGAGGAATGTCCTCACCCCACTTCGGTTACTAATTTCAAATGGCTGTGGGGGAAGGGCAGGCCAGCTTCAGGCAAGATTCCATTAAGGAGACTTTTCTTTCAGAGCTAGGATAGAATGAAAAGCATGCAGCATTCCGTTTCTGCACTTTGCATTTAGTTATAATTATTCATGCAGGAGCATCTTTAAACACCAAACGGGGGAAATATTACAGTTGTTCTGATTTCACACGCTAACTGTGTTTACATGCTAACAGCATTTCTCAGGGACAATTATCTTATTACTAGTGCACTAATCTTTTCAATCTTTTCAACACAGTTTACAGCTGCAGACTTCAAAAATTACGGCTAATTAAGACCCTGCTTTCAGCAGGTATGGTAAACTACTCACGTATTTTTGTAGCAGCAGTCCTCAACCTTCTCGGCACCAGGGACCAATTTCACAGAAGACGATTTTTCGGTGGACCAGGAAGTGGGGCATGGTGTCAGGATGATTCAAGGGCATTACATTTACTGCACACTTATTTCTATTATGATTACACTGTGATATATGATGGAATAATTACACAATTTACCATAATACAGAATCAGTGGGAGCCCTAGGCTTGTTCTCCTGCAACTAGATGGCCCCATCCTGCATTTGCTACCCCACCCCAGTGCTCCTAGCATCACCACCTCAGCTCCACCTCAGGTTGTCAGGAATTAGAGTATCATAAGGAGCAGGCAACCTAGATCCCCGGCATGTGCGTTTACGGTAGGGTTCATGGTTCTATGAGAATCTAACGCCACCGCTGATCTCACAGGAGGCAGTGCTCAAGCAGTGATGGGAGAGATGAGGAGCGGCTGTAAACACTGATGAAGCTTCACTTGCTAGCCTGCCACTCACCCCCTGCTGTGCCGCCCGGTTCCTACCAGGCCCTAGACTGGTGGATTATAGTTTATTATAGAGTAAAAACAAATCAGTTTTGCAGAAAGTCCATAAGGGGGGAATACACACTATCAAAGGGAAAGGGAAGAAATTATATTGTCTCCAGCAATGTGAGAGCTACAAGGGTCCCAAGGCTAGTATATTCCAGAATCCAGTAAACAAGTTCCATTAGTGGGGGCGCCTGCAGAATTCAGGACCAAGGATAGCTGGTCTGGCCCATGTGAGGAGAAAGTGAGCATTTTGCATTCAATTGTCTGTTTCTATTCAATATATTCATCTATGTGAGTTCAACATAGAACAGTGGCTGAAAACATGGACTCTTGTACCAGACTAGCTAGTGTGTTTGAATGCTGGCTCAGTTCTCTGTTTGAACTTGAGCAAGTTCAAATTCTTTTTGAACTTGAGCAAGGTCAAACATCTCGGTGCCTCAGTTTCCTCATATGTGAAATAGGGATTATGATAATGATGATGATATTAATAATCATCCCTCCCCACAGAGCTGTTATTAGGATTGATTGGATTAGTATCTGTAAAGCACTTAAAATACTGTATGATTCATATGGATAGTCAAAGGCTTTTTTTTTTAAACTATGGACTCCAAGGATTAACAACAGTCCATAATACACCTAAACATGTTTTCTAAGATGTTCTTGACCGCACACATACTCACTGCATTATGAGCCATATGAGAGCTGCTGATATATAATCATAGCTGTATTTCTTGTGTCTGTTAGCAGTACATTCTGCAATTACTCATCCTGCTGTCTCGTTAGCTGCCATATAAAACCAGCACCTTGGATTATCCATTATTGTGTTTTTGTTGTATTTCATTTTAAATCACAAAGAAGCAGACTGCTCCCTGAATGGCTGCTGAGGAACTCTGGATTTCCTGTCCAGCTTCTCAGATACCAAGGGAAGCTCTGGTATCCTAAGGTGTGTGGCATCTGAGAAACCAACCACTGATAGGTTTCGATGGTGCCTGTGCCACCAAGTTCATCAGGTGTCTGCTGGGAGCCTGAACACAGGCATGACAGGGGCTGCAGTCCACCTTCCTGAATGTTCACCAACTCCATTTCATATCAGGTCTGACAATTTCATGAACTCGTCCTAGCAAAAGTGCTACATACTTCATTGCTAAATATAACTAAGGTCACCTGTGAAATATTCACCGTGGCCGTCTGTTTCTAGGATGAGTTTGGGAACTATCCTTGTGGAAACTGAGGAAACAAAAATAATTTTATGATTGGGGATCCCCACGACATGAGGAACTGTATTAAAGGGTCGCAGCATTAGGAAGGGTTGAGAACCACTGATTTAAACAATATTTCTATTACCACACAGCTTGTGAAAAAAATAATGTATAGTGTCGCACAAATGACTGGCAGTCTCTCTTGGGACATTTTCTTAAACGAGCTAGCTACATTTCTCAAGATCATTAATACTGGTAGCCTTACTAATAGTAGAAGTCATGGTAACAACCACCAAAAACACTGCATGCGCTGTGTGCTGGGCATTGTTCTAAGCTGACACATGTTGGGTCATTGAAACTATCCTATAAGAGATGAAATGTTATTAGTTGCTATTTTACAGACAAGGGAACTGAGTTCAGAGAGGTGATGCAATACACACACAGCTGCACAGCATCAGAGCCAGAATTTGACCAAGTCCAGAAGACCTGGCTCCAAACATCTGCTCTCCAGCCTGTAAAATTCAACAACTGTGTCCTTTTCAATGGACAAAGAAGGCATAACAAGATAGCCAGAAGAGGGGCTGGTCTGATTATCCTATATTAAACAACTGATTACAAAGTCAGTGATTTGGTTACATTTGTGAAGATAGACTGGAGGGAGGACAGAAAAAACAGGGCTTTCATCTAGGATGAGAGAGCTGGAAGATTCTCTCAGGAAGTGAGGATTAAATTGGGATTCAAAGAAAGGGCAAGAATCAATTCATCCAAAGTAAGGGAGAGGACAAGCATTTGGGCAGAAGGAACAGCACTAGCAAAGGCTTCAGGGTAGAAGGTACACATATAATAACTTTTAAGAAACAAAGAAAGGAAGTCTGAACCTACAACATGGAAAAGGGGAATGGCATCAGATGAAGGGAGAAGATTTGATTTAGGGATTGGGTCAGAAAGTGCCTGGGGGTCCTAGGACGTCACCTGGATCTTACCCAAAGAGCAGCAGGGACTCACTAAAAAGATTTATGTGTGGATTGATAAGAATCTTCATTCAAGTCAGTCACCTAGTCCTACAATCTACATGATAATATTTACTCGGCTTTTACATAATCAAATCCAGGTATCTCTGAAAAAGCAACTTGATAAACCAGCATGCTGATGACTTTCAAGATGAATTTCAAATAATTCCTATTTCCTAATTTTAGGAATCATCACACACCCCACATGGTCTAAACCATTAGGTTGCTACAACCTACCAAGCTTTACAAATGATTCAATCCTCATTATTGTTGGAGACTGTGAGAAAGAGGTAATATGCTGTAGCATATTACAGTCAGGCAAAATATCTTTTTTCTGTCTAAAATAGCGAGACTAAAAAAAAATCAATCTAGGTTAGACAAATGTCAATTTGAAACTCTTGAGTTCTTCGGCTTAGGAAAATGGCACGGGCATTTGTAAATTAAAGGGGTGAAGAACTAAAACACACAGCCCCCACTAGAAATGCCCCTCACATACAAATGCACAAACTGTTCAGAGTACTTCCCGTATGCCCCCATTTACTATCACCTACTGCGTGCTAGGTGCTCTGGTTTATTTCAACCCCCAAACTAATGGGATCGATCATCCACTTTGTCTGGAACTGACGACACGGGAACTTCAGTGCTAAAACCAGGAAATTCCCAGACAAACTAGGATGCATTAGTCACTAAACCCCTACAACCACAAGTATTAATGTAAGGAAGACACAGGCTCAGAGAGGTAGAGACACCTGTCAACATCACACAGCGGGTAAAGAGTGGGGAACAAGCTTCTTGATCTGTGAGACTCCAGATCCTTCTATAATAACAGCTAACATTTCTGGGGTACTTGTTATATACCTGTACTAGGTACTACTTTAAGCTCTTTCTAAGCATTAACTCATTTAAATCTCAGTAGATACTATTCTGAGTCCTGTTTTACAGATGGAAGCTTTGAGGCTCAGATTAACTAACAACGCCTTCATGATTCTCCAGCCAGGAAGTGGGACCTGGTGCCAGTGCTTCTGCTGTTAACCTGATCTTACCTGTCTATCAAACAAACTACAGGCAACAGACTGCTGCAGTTGTAACATAAGAAATTTTAAGATTTTTCTTGTCATTGTTTTTTTATTCGAGGCAATCTTTTCTAGAAATGGATAAGAGAGATCCTACTGAGGTTTGGAAAAACAAGTTGTTGTGAACCAAGCTGGATTTTCTACTTGTTGCCTATTTACAAGGCTCTCTGGACAATTACGAAAGCAGAAATATAGTAAGTTACGATGAAACTGGCCAAGTTCAGCGTTCAAGGATAGTGCTCCAGAAATGCCTGGAACATGCTCTGGGACATTGCACCCATCCGATAAATCCCCACTGCCCTCCTGGATGGGCCTGCTGTTGGCACAAGCAGCCTGGCACTGAATACCATGCTTCAAGTTAAGAAAGTTTTATTAACCTCGCCCTCAAATCCCAAGGCCCAGACTTGAGTAGCTGGTAACACTGGTGTCCCTGCATGTGTACGCGGGGGGAAGGTGGTCACACAGAGGATGAATGGTCATCACTGCACTGCCAATACTATGATAAACACTGATCACTGAGTGCTTTTCTTGTGCCAAGCCCTGCACAGAACTCTGACCTAGACAACAGGCCAATTTATAGAGGAGGAAGCAGGACTCCTGGGCCACAGCCAGCACTGTCCTGGGACCTGAAGGGGCCATCCCATTGTGCTTTCATCACTTAGGACAGTGGTTCTCCACCAGGGTGACTCTGTCCCCAAGGAAACATCTGACACTGCCTGGGGACATGTTTGGCTGTTGTAACTTGGGGGCAGGAAGTGTGAGCCCAAGGGTGCTGCTCAGTAGGTCCCTAACAAAGAATTATCCAGGCGTGGGGTTGAGAAACCCTGACCTAAGGGGACAGAGGCAGGATAAAGGACCAATGACAGCCAGCCAAGCCCAAAGCCACGCATGCCAGGCTCAGGCACCTCCCAGGCCCTTCTGCAGGCTCCCAGCCACTCCTGACTAGAACCCAGTTCCCAAGTGGATGGAGTGATCTTTTTCTTGTTCACAATTATATCTGCAGGGTCTAAAATAAGGGACATGGTGACTTTTCTTTTAAAGAGGATCATTAGGAGGCCAAGATGGGAGCGTCATTTGAATCCAGAAATTCAAGACTAGCCTGGGCAACATAGTGAGATCCTATCTCTATGAAAAAAGAAAAAAAAAATTAACCAGGCATTGTAGGGCACACCTGTAGTTCCAGCTAATCGGGAGGCTGAGCGGAGGGATTGCTTGAGCCTAGGAGGCTTCAGTAGGCTATGATGATGCCACTGCCCTCCAGCCTAGGTGACAGAGTGAGAAAATGTTTCTTAAAACAAAGATGAAAAAAAATAAGGATCATATAATAAAAAGGAAGACACCCAATCTAAGGACCCCACGAGCTTGCCAAGTGTCAAAGATAAAAATAATTAGCATGGGAAAGTGTTTAATAGGGATTAGGGGCCTAGGGTCTTGGCAGCTACTAGCTGTGGGATCACAGGCAATTTATTTAATCTCTGTAATTCAGTTCCCTCATTTATAAAACTGGGATAATACTACGATAATAGTATGTACATGATATAGTCGTTACGAGGAATTAGTGAGACAATGAGTGTCAAGTACACAGCAAACGCCAAATAAATCATGTCCTCTGCCTCCTCCCACCCTTCTTCTCATTGTTTTTATTTTAGCGATTTAAAATACTCTCTATAATGGAGATACCTAAAGGCTACAAGGAAGACGGGGAAAGACATGCTTTTTTTCTCCTGCTCCCCAGAAAGAGAATGAGGAATTTTTTAATTGTATTTCACCCAGATAGAACCGTTGGAGAGAAGGGGATTCCTGGAGACTTTGTGGAGATTGTCAATGAGAGAAGCTGGCCTGTTGGGACCTCATGAAGCCAGCTGGCCAGCCTCCTGCCCCCAGCAAGACATGGCCATAGGGTTCTCATTGACAAGATAGTAGAACCTTCCCATTGCTGCAGTGGTACAAGAAGTCCAGGCCTGGAGGGACAGTCAGCCTGCTCTGTTCCCAGAAGGCGGCCTTTGAGAACCTCTGGGTTGGTCTGTGGTCCCACCCAACACCCCAATACTGCCCCACCCCACCCCACACACACATTCCCACTGGGAAGGCTGGACAACCCCACCTTCCATGGAATGGAAGCTACGGTCCCAAGCACTCTGTCCACCCTCTAATAAACTCCCTGTTCCAAAGATAACCAGACCCATCAATTATCTTTAGAGTCTCCAACACCCAGATAGGATTTATTTTCTTTCTGGCTTAACCACGTGATGCCTGTGAGTTTCAAACATTTGGGTGTTCCAATTCACACTGGCAACCTTTCACGTAGAGGGAGAGGGGTGAACGAGCAGTTCTGGATCAACCTGCTGGGGTTCAGAACAAGGAGAAGAAATTCTTCACCTCTTCTGAGTTCGAGCATCAAAGGCCTAAGAAACCTACAAACCATTAAATCCAGCTGTACAGCCAGAAGAACTGAGGCTTAGGAGAACAAAGAAGATAAAGATGACACCCAGACTGATGGCACTGTCCCTTTTCAACACTGCTTCCTTCCCTCTGTAGTTAATTGAAATAGGTCAAACATGTACACAGTACTTGAATGTCAGGGGTCCCCCCTCCCGACTAGGTATGGCACAGAGCTCATACTCAATATTAATGTTCAGCAAATGAATATCAGCAATTTCTTTGTAGGCTAATTTGGAAAAGATTCCACTTCCTCTAAAATGAAAACAACAAATGGCATCAATTCTGGAGGGATAGTGTGTGTGTGTGTGTGTGTGTGTGTGTGTATATAAAAAAGAGTGGGAAAGAAAGAACTACTGCAATTCCAATACCAAAAGAGTGTTTGTCTATTCCAAGACACATTTTAACCAAAAAAATTTTTTAAAATACATTCACCTTTAAATAATACACACTATAAGCTTGATTATGTCTACTGGGTTTGCTCAAAGAGGCCAAGCCCTTGCAGGGAAATGTGTTCAGGTCACCAGTAAGTGGCCATTTTCCCAAAGGTGGACCTTTTGATACACGTCTACATGATCTAACCTAAAATACTTGCTAAAAATCCTTGTTAGCATTCCAGCAAGATGTCTCCTTCTAATAGAGGGAATGTCTAGGAAGATACTGCTAAGTTTTCCATCTCAACAAATACAGCAATAGCAACCACCATTTATTAAGCACCTATTATGTGCAGATACTTTATTGGCCTTAATTCTTATTGATTTTCATTTTCATCTTTATGACAACACCATAAAGCAAATGTGTCTTTTAGTTTATAGCTAAAAGAAAACTGAGACTAAGAGATAGGAAAATGTCCAATGTCACATACCCAGTAAGAGACTAAGCCGGGATTGAAAGCCCCAAAGTCAAGTCCAAGCTCCTTACACAATGTCTTCTTAAACTCAGAAGAAAGCACTCACTTTCTTGCTAATATTTTTCCATCCATAGAATACTTCAAGGAATATAATTTTTACCAAAAAGGACATGAAACAAGGAATGGGAAATCTCTGTCCTCATCTCAGTTTTATCGCAGCCACTTTACAAAGTTATTCAGGCTCGTGGCTTCTGCTCAATGGGTATAATTCCCTCCGAACCCCTGCTCAGGACTGCTGTCTGCAGCAAAGGAGGTTACGACCCAAAGTGCATCTTTCCCCAGAACTGTCAGGACGGCAGATCTTCCCCGGGGATATCAGGCTTATTGAGCTTTCAAAACGCTCCCCCAGGCAAGCAGCCCAACCCACCATACCCTGCTCAAGGGAGTTACCTCCTAAAATAAGCCCTGCTAACTTCAGTCAGCTCACCATAAAGACTATATATAGGAAAAAAACAGTGAGGAATTCCCATGCGGCAGGCACTTCTCCAAAACTCAGCCCAAATGGCTAATTTCTAAATTAATCTGCAACATCCGAGAGGCAGCTTTACATCAGGGAGGCTGGCTGAGAAACAGTAAACTCCTCTGGGACAGCACAGTCTGTCTGGACAGCAACACTCTGCAGTGGTTCTCAACCTTCCTAATGCCGCGGCCCTTTCATACAGGTCCTGTGGGTTGTGACCCACAGTTGAGAACCACTGCTCTAGGGCTTCTGAGCAAATGATTACTGCATGAAACTGGAGCTTGTCCCAGGTTGGGTGCAGGAGAGCAATCAGACAGGGAGCGGTAGGTGGGAGCTGGCAGGAATCCAGCCAGGACACTGGGTCCCAGGGTAGCGGGTGTAAAGGACAGCTGTCTAGTCTCCAGGGCTGCTGTCAATCCTGAACCTTAGTGTCTCTGAAGCTCATGTTAATCTGGGGAATGGCAACCAGTACAGGCTGAGTTTCCAAATCTTTGAAATGAGGGATGATTCTCTCTCACACACACATACACACACACACACAGCCACCCACGCTCTCAAGACATACTTGAAAACGTTGTTATTTGCCCCCTGGAAGGATGTATGAGAAATTGTCAGCCGTGATATCTTTTAAAAGAAACTGGAAGAGGTAAGAGAGAGAATTATGCTTATTTTATACTGTTCTTTTATGGGTGAATTTTCTCATCACATGGTTATACTGCTTATGTTTAAAAAGCAAATGCCACTTAAAAATGGAAGGGGGAATATGATAGTTTCTCAACAAATTAAACATAGACTATTATGCAATCCAGAAATTCCATCTCTGGGTTCATATCCAGATGAGTTAAAAGCAAGGCCTTGCATAGATATTAGCACATCAAATGTTCATAGCCACATACTTAAAATAGCAAAAGGGCAGAAACCACCTCAGTGTCTATCCACAAGGGTCTGGATAAACAAAACATAGTCTAGACATACAATGGACTATTGGGCCTTAAAAAGGAAGGACATTCTGAAGCCTGCTACAATATAGATGAACCTTGACGATGTTATGTTAAGTGAAATTAGAGGCAAAAGCACAAATGCTGTATGATCTCACTCGTGTAGGGTACTAGAAGGAGTCAAATTCTTAGAGACAAAAAGTAAGAACACAGGTTTTCAAGGGGGTGGAGGTGGGAGAAAAGGGAGATTGATGGGTCCAGGGTTTCAGTTTGGGAAGATGAAAATGTTCTGGAGGTGGTAAATCTTATGTTACATACATTAAACCACAGTAAAAAAAGACACAAATAAATCAAAGGATTAAACAAAAAACAATACAAATAGGTCCTTTAAAAAGGGAAGAAATAAGACAGAGGCAGCAGTTTGGAAATAAGAATTCTTCAAATCTCTCTTGTTTTGTAGATTTGACTTTGGAACTATATAAAGGCTCTGTCTAACTATAGAACATTCATTAAAAAGCAAATATATTAAGAATTATTGGGGCAGGTGCATTTGGCCAGCTTTTGTTTACTTTTGTAAACTTCCCCTATAATTTAACGATCCAAATTTCCCAATGTGAAGGAATAAACAAGTTGTGGTATATCCATATAATGGAATATTACGTGGCAATAAAAGGAAAAAACTATTGAAAAGTGGGTATCAAACCAAATGGTACATACTCTATAATTCCATTCATATGAACTCTAGAAAATGTAAACTAATTCATAGTGAAAGAAAGTATATCAGTCGTTACCTGAGGATAGGGTTTGCACGGGGAGTTGGGTATTACAAAGGCATAAAAGGAAATTCTCGAGGTGATGTTCATTATCCATTTATTGGGTTGATGCTATCACAGATGGTTACATGTAACAAAATTCATTAAATTTTACTTGTAAAATATGTGTGATTTATTGCAAGTCAATTATGCCTCAATAAAGCTGAATATAAATTCTTCTTAATTATGTAATACTATTCAATTAAAAAACTAATAAAAGGCAACACCTTCATAAAATAAAATGAGTGGGCTGGATGAGAAAATTCTGAAGATTCTAGCTTCAACAGTCTATGAAATTATGGTTCTAAGTCCAGACAAGCACTATAGAAGAAAAGCCTAAAACTTCTAGGAATTCATGTATTTACTCAGCTAACGACGACCGTAGATACAGGTTTCGTTTACTGAGCTCTCACCATCTGCCAGGCAGCGTGCTTAGTTCTCTATATGCTTTATCTCAGTCCTCACAACAAGCCTATGGCCCAGTCACTGTTATTTTTCCCATTGAACAGATGGTGAAACTGAGGCACAGTGAAGGAGGCCTGGACTGCTACTGACTACGTGCCAGTCTTGCTCCAGGCTGGATGCCAGGGCAGGTAAAGATGCTGGTCTTCAAGCATTTTCATGTCTCTGGGGTGGGCAGGCACCACCACATCCATCATCACAGGCTCACAGAGCCCTCCTCTGAGACCCAGCCTTAGTAAAATGCATTTTAAAGTCCCAGGATTGTCCAAGGCAGGGCTTCCCCACAAAACTTTCTGTGATGATGGAAATATTTTCTATCTGTAGTGTCCTTTGTGGGACTTGGAATATGACTGGTGCAACTGAGGACATGAATGTCTACCTTTACCTTTAATTCATTTTGACATAAATAGCCACAAGTAGATTCAGTCTCTGTGTGTCAGCAGAGCACGTCCCAGACTACAAGGCACAGCCAGAGCAAGGCACTGGCATCTCAGGATAGCTGAGAGTGCAGACAGCCCATGGCAGATGAACTTGGCCATGCAGAGAGGCCGATCTGCCTGCCTCTGAATGCCTCGGGATACTGAAAGGCCACGTGGACACCCACGCACATGCCCCAGGTGATAAAAGTCCCCACATGGGCACCTGCTAAACAGATTTTGTGCAAGGAGTTTTAGTGCATTACCTCCCAGAGACCCCCAAAAAGTTACTCTCATTCGCATTTCGCAGGTGAGGAAACTGAGCCTTAGAGAAATGAAGCAATTTACTCAGGGTTACAGTCACTGGCAAAACCAGAATTTGAAACCAGGAGGTTTGACTGCACAGGACAAGTTCCAAACCACTATCCAGTCCCATCTCCCATAATAAAGCCATGCCTTGCCATCTGCCTCAACACCCAACTTCTCACTTCCACCAAGTTCAGCATAGAGACTTCTCATTTTGGTAGAAGGAGAAAAACCAGGTTTCCCATGGAGAGTGTTGAGACAGACACAGGCAAGATCCCTGTGCAGAGACAGACAGTTCCTTCTAGACCACCGTCATGCAGGGTAAACACCAGAGCTGCAGTGTGACTCCAAGCCCTCCTCACATTTGCACAGGCCACTCTCTCTGCCAGGAATCCCTTCTCCTCTTGCCCAAGCTGGAGAATGCATATTTATCCTTCCCAGTTCAACTTGGATTTTTTCTTCAAAACTTATCCTGACCTCCCAAAGATCAATAGATCAAGCCCTCCTTGAGCTAGCTGGTTGTGGTCACCACCACCAACACTGTGTCTGATAATCACCTCCTCCAAAGCCCTCATCTTCCTCACTCCACAGTGAGACTCAAGATTCATGGTGGCAGGGGCTGGTACTGGGGTCTGACCCACCAGGTGTTCCCAGACCCAGACAGGATTCATGGCATCTGGACATAAGGTCCTCGCACAGTCAATGTTGACTTAACAGCAAGGAAGAGACGGACGGTTTAAACAAAAGGAACATTGACATTATAAGCTCTGAATTAAAAACTAGCTTCTATCAAAGCAAGACAGTAGGGAGCAACTTATAATGTGTCAGTCTCTGCAGACAGGCCAAGGTGTGTTTTCTGACCCAGCCACTTTCTAGCTCTGCTTTACCCAAGCCAGGTTTTAGCCTCTTGGAGCCACACAGCTTCCTTCCACAAGGCGGGGATTACATTAGCATCTACCTCTGGAGGTTGCTGTGGGATCATCAGGGCTCACAATGTATGTAAAGCCCCTGGCGTGGAGCTAGGGGTCAGAAAAACCAGCTCCAGCTCTGGGTCCCACACATCCCAATGACAGGAGATCAATGTGAAGAAAGTGGCACAGTAAGACTGTTGTGAGGTAAATAGGTGATTTTGTTGATTTCTTCCCTTTACTTCCCACCAAGTTCTGAAGGACCCTAGGCCCGTTCTGTCTCTCAGCTGACCAGACCTGCTTTTCAGGGGCTCTCAGACAAGAGATCACTGACCGGTCACCCACTCCCTAAATCTGGTCCTCAGATAAATTTTGCTCTGACCTGCAAAGTGTTTTTAAAGTTCTCAATTACCTGTCAATGTCTGAGACTCAGGAAGACTGTACGTTCAAATTCTGGCTGCACAAAACATCAGACCCAGCCATGCCAGCTCTGCATTTTGAAGTGGCCAAAGCTGAGAAACAGCTGCCGGCTTGCAATGGCCATGGGCAATTCCAGCCCCCACGTGCTCAGTGCAATCTTCTTAGCACCCGCTCTGCCCAGAAGGCACCTACCTACCTTTGCAACTCCTTGCCCTAGGGAAGAGATTTGGCCAGAAATGGGCTATTTTGTTTAGCAAAGTGGTTAGCTGCAGGCAGAGTAGCTCTGAGTGTAAGTAAAAATCCCTACTCCAAACCCACCTGGCTTCTCTTTGACATCACAGGTATGTAAAGACACAGATGAGTAAATGGTTCTGTTTAATGATAAACTAACCATGGCATGGCTGCCTCTCTCCGGGAAAAAGCTAAAAGTAAATCACTGCTGTTGACCTCTCCCTAATGTCAGGCCTGGGAGAATTCCTGATTTTAGGTGGCTGCAGAGTGCAAGAAGGGAAAGACGCAGAAACTGCTCAGAGAAGGCTCTCTGCCTGCACTCCGGTTCCAAGAGAACAACATATTTGTACAATTCACTTTATAGAGGTGACAAGAGATTAAGCTAGTAAAACCTAGTCAAGGTGGGTCCCCCACTGTGCACCTGTCCCTGTAACACACACAGACACACAAGTACACTGGCACTTCTGCACACGTGCAGGCGTGCACGCCCGCACACACACTCCACTGTCAGTGCCCCAGGGGTGCCCTTCTCCCAAGGGGCAGGATCTTATTTGTTCTCTTGTGAACCGTCTCTCTTCCACTAGACTATATGCTCCACGAAGGCAGCAGCCTTGTCTGATTTGGTCTGTGTCCAAATAGTTGTCTGTTCCTGGCACCACACAGAGCACTTGGCACCAAATAAGCCCTTACTGAAAATTCGCAAATGCATCTTTGACACGACAGACACAAGGATGTTTGTAACATTTCCAATCTTCCAAGGCTGGTAGGATAGTTTCAGGATTTTTGCCATAATTCTGTACCACCCAGACAGTAACTCAGTAACTTATATAATCAATTCTCACTTTTTCTTAAAATATATATCTATTTAAAAAATAAAAGTGTATGGCAGTATATTTAGGCAGCAGAGAGACACCTGTGACAGGTGGACTTTGGCTCTGACCACCACTTATGACAGAGTGGCCTCAGACAGGTGAGTTAACTATGTTGTTCCTTAGTTTCCTCGCCTGTAAAACAGGACCTCCTGCTGTCTAGAGGCTGTTCAAGGGTTAATCAGTTAAAATGCGTAAAGTTAATTCATGGCAAGTGCTTCAAATAGTGCCTGGCACAAAGTAAGCCCACTATGATTTTTATTCTTGCGTTAACACCACTTGCCATAAAAATATACAGTTAAAAAGGGGGCAAATGTCACTTATGTAACAGGTAAAAATCACTTTGGGAGATGCAAGCTAAGTCTGCCCTTTGCCTCTACCCAGATGTGAACCCCCACCCCTCACCTCCCATCTTTTAAATGAAGTTGTTGGGCCAGGTACACTACGATTCCATCTTCTAGTTCTGAATCTCTGACTCTCCACCCCTGGGTCATGCTACCTTAAAAGAAATAAAACTGGAAAACTTAAGAGTTAGACAATAGAAGCAAGAGGGGGAGGGGGAGGGCATTCACATTCATAAAGGATTTGCTTTTACAAAAGGATTAACAGCAGAGTTGCTTTAAATAGCAGCTTAAGCCTTGTTTATGGATTACTAAATACTGGATGGAGAGGTGGAGGGGCCCAGGAACTTGGGAACAAAAGCATGATTAGGCCCAGGCAGAAATGAAAAACGTGTATATGCTTTCTTTAAAATCATAACCAGTATCTGCAGGAGAAACTATTCCACTTCAAGAAAACTGATTCCTACTCACTATTTTGGTTGCACATCAACAACATTAAAGAAGGTGCACCTGTATCCCTGAGCCAGCTCAGAGCAGTAATCTAGCATGTATGTTTTTAAGTCCCTAGGATGAGAGCATGTGGCAATCGTTTGCGATGTCCCAGGCGCTGCTGTGCACGTGACATGCCTTGCTTCATCTGATCTTCACGGTGATCCGATGAGGGGAATGTAATTGCTGTCATTTTACAGATGAAGAAACTGAATCTGAGAGAGGGGAAATGACCCGCCCACAGTGAGTGGACGGCAGAATGTTCAAGCCAAAGTACAGGAAACCAGGCACTAAGGTTAGATTATAAAAGGTACGATCCATGCCTCAAGGAGAACAGAGATCAGCCAGAGAGGTCAATAGACACTGGCAAAGACGACAATCACCTCTGAGGGAGCAAAGGAAAAGGATACTAAGGGCTCAGGGCGTGCCACACCCAGGTGTGATCTCAACTGACCCCAAGGCATTAGCCCATACTCAGGCATCTCTACCCACTCAAGGCCCAGATTCCTAGATTCCTCTTCTCCATGCTTAATGCGCAGGGACACTGTCATCTGAACTGCTCTGGGCAAAAAGCAATCTGTCCTGGGCCTGGGGACAAAGGAACAAAGAGGAACTCTGCTACAGAGTCTCTCCCAGCGCCCACACTGCCTTCCTGGGCTACCTGTGCACCTCCCGTTGCCTCATCTTCCTCCCTTGAAAAATGGGGATATAAGCTGCCCCCCACCTCCCTTGGCAGGGAAGCACGAGTGATTAATTAGGTAACATCTGTACAGCACTCCCAGCTTTCTGGAGAAGGGCACCTTGGGAGAGGAGCTATAAAAACACAGAGGCGCAAGCTATTATCAGCATGATCATTATTATTATCACTGTCATCATGACATTCTCCTGCCCAAAGACCTGTAGGGGCTCCCCACTGCCCAGAGAAGAAGGTGCAGGTGGCAGCCTGGCAGGCAGGGCCACTGGAGCCGCCACTGCCCTTTCCCAGGACTCTCTCTCACCCTCATACATCTTCCCTATGACCACCACGGGAATCCTGCAATCCTCACAAGGAACCCACTTTCCAGGGAGAAGCTCTAGTCCTGCCTGGTCCAAGGACCCTTCCTAATAGACAAGCAAGAAGCTCGATATCCACGTGTCCCTGTTTTCGTCGCAGGCCCCACTACTTTTCTACTCCTGAGGATTTTATTCATACAGGCACATGGGTGTGTACAAAACAGTGATCTTGCACAAGTTTCTCTTTTTCAAGAGCTGTAAAACAAAGCTGCTACACAAACCACGACTCACTCTCTTATATGTGCGTCAGGAGGAAAGTTTTAATACGCAAAAGTCAAGAAAGGTAAAATGTGTATGGACAGAAACAAACGAAGCCCTCCCAGCAACACGGAGAAGCTGAGCAGGTTGCAACTTGCACAGGTGAATCAGAAAGGACACTGACAGCTGTGCTTCTTGGAAGTGAAATAACGGGCCATACCACAGTCTGTCTCAGAACTTTCATTGTAACCCATATATAGATGCTTCTCAACTTAATATGGGGTTTCAGCCAAGACACCCACTGTAAGTTGCAAATATAACCCAATGTCAGTAAGTCAAGGACGCACTTAATGCACCTATCAAACAACACAACTAACTCGTGCCTCTTTTAAACATGCTCAGAAAGTTACCATAGCCTGCAGTTCGGCAAAACCATCTGACACAGATCTGTTTTAGAATCATGTGTTGAATGCTATATACAGATGGGTGTTTTGCAGATGTGATGGGATGAAAAACACTAAACAGAACAGCCAGACATATTGCTAGGGAGGAAAAGATCAAAATTCAAAGTATGGTTTCTACGGAAGGTGTATCATTTTTGGCACCACTGTAAAATCACAAGGGGAACCATCCTACTCTGGTGGCTGTCTATGTCTGGTGAAGTGATGAGCAGGTTGAAGACTCGATGGAGTTCAACCAAAGTCCAAGAAAAAGCCATGACTGGAGCCTTGGGAACTAGTTAATGGCACAAGCACAGACTCTGGGTTCAGACAGAGGAGAGCTCCCCAGCTGCCTCTTCCATCCCCGACTCCCCCCTGCAGAATGGGGACCATCACACTTAACAGGCGCTGCCCAAGAAGCACCAATCCAGACTTGGGAGGGACTTCATCGGACAGGATGACTGGACAGGGGACAAAGAAACAATGGCAAGAAGAATGCTTTGACCATAAGATCTCAAAGTTTCTGCAAGCAACTCAAGGGTTGGGCAAAAAAAAAAAAAAAAGGAGTTTTACTTCATAGAAAAGAGAAAACTCACCAAGAAAGAGCAGGTGCAGAAATGAAAGGGCAGGATGATCAGACAGGAGATTGGAGAAGGCTTTACCCTGACACCAGCCTACTATTCTCAGGAGGGGCTGTGTGTTGGCAAAGGGAGAGATTCCTAACCAAAGTCTGGTTGGCACAGATTGATCAGTGGGGCAGAGCAGTTCAACTAACCATTTGTGAGGCAAAAAATGGGAATTTGGAGGGTCTGTTTCTGGCCTTATCCCAGAGAAATAAGGGGGCATCTGTGAGTTGTATCTAAGTCACATGGGGAATAGTGGTTCTTTGCTGTCAGCCATATTCTAGAACATGAAAGGGCAGGGGGTGGATTACTTTAACCTCTGCACTTTTCCAGGAGTGTGGAGCTCAGGTGAAATTCAACACCATCTGTCTCAAGAGGATGGTTATATGGGTTCAATGGAATAATGCACAAAAAGCTCTGGAAAAGCATTCAGTGAACCCAAGCTTTTACGTTTGGTCAGGTACTGTTTGCTTCCAGGATACTACAGAAAGATAAATATGAGAGCCTGAAGGTTGAGAATGGGGTAGAGTCATGATAGCCCAGTCTTGCAAATACGTGTGCAGCCTGGAGCTGGATCTGTGTGAAGCCTGCAAGGCCTACGATGATGCTGAACAGCACTGAACTTGCTCTCCGTGCAGCCCCGGGACATTTTCACGTCATCTTCTCTTACGTAAGATGGGTCTTTAAGCCTAAAATACATTTAATGTAGACCCCTGCCATTGATGACTTAAAAGGAAAAAAAAAAAAGTCAAATGTACAACCCCGCATCCTGATCTACCCAAGAATCAAAGGGGAAAGGACCCAAGGCAAGGCGGAGACCCAGGAGTTAAACCAAACGTGTGGCAGCCAGTTCTCAACTAACTTTCTATCCTCTGCTATACTCAGCGCCACGCAAACCTGTTTTAAATTTACCGACAGCTTAAGCTGCCACCCAGCTCTTGAGGTATTTTTAGTCAAGTAGGAATTCATTTGGAGCCTTACGTCAGGAAATGGGAGCATGTCAGGTGCTGCTCTCGGAGGATTCGGGGTCCTGCCCTTTGTCTGAGTCACCGCCGCTCCTATGCACACAATCAAATCATCCCTTTACCCCCCACCTTTTCAGCATCTTTAGCATCTCCCCTCAGAGGGGGAGAAAAGAAAAAGAAAAAACCCATCAGGGAAGTCAACTCTAGGTTTAAGAGATCTGTTCTTAATCCGAGCAACATTTCCATCTGCAGGAACAGCCTCGGGAGGGAGGAGGTTACAAGGAAACAGGCCCCAGACCGAGCTAAAGAGAAGGAATTCCTCTGTCCCCACTCAACACAGACTTATCCAATAAGGCTGTGGCCATATCTACATGAATAAGCTGCCAGAAAGACGAGTCAGATGGAGGAGGAAGGAAATTAAAACAATACCGCAGGGCTGGAAATGATCTATGAAGGTAGCAAAGCTGACTGGGAAGCCACCCTCCGGGGCACTCGCGCCAGACACGCGGGAGTCACCCCTGACGCCTGCTTCTCCTGCAGGCCCTGGCACAGGCAAGTCCCACAGGATGGGTCCAGAACCGTCCACTTCTGACCTTGACCCCGCTGCGCTAGTCTCGGTCCCCAATATCCCTTCCTGCCCCAGAGGCCCTGCTCTTTCCAGCAGCTGCCTGAAGGACCTTTATAAAACCCCCAACCAAATAAGACACCATGTAGCAAATCATAATAAACCCAGCAATCAATCCAGGGCATCCCATCTTACTGGAAATAAAATCTTTTTATTTTATGGGAACTTTTTATTTGTTTGAGACAGTCTCACTCTGTTGCCCTGGGTAGACTGTCATGGCGTCACAGCTCACAGCAACCTCAAACTCCTGAGCGTAAGCGATTGTCTTACCTCAGCTTCCCAAGTAGCTGGGACTACAGGCGCCTGCCACAATGCTCAGCTGCTTTTTCTATTTTTAGTAGAGATGGGGTCTCCCTCTTGCGCAGGCTGGGCTCAAGCTCCTGAGCTCAAGTGATCCACCCGCCTCAGCCTCCCAGAGAGCTGGGATTACAGTGTGAGTCACCATGCCCAGCCTAAAGTCTGAACTGCTTACCCTGGATCACAAACCCAGACAGGCTCTTAGCCCTACCTTGCTTCTCCAGCTTATCCCACACTACTCTTCCGTCTTCCTCTGGACTCCTGTGCTGACCAGCTTCTGTTTCTAGAACATTCCATTTTCTCTGCCCCCCACACTCAAGGCCTGGAAGGCTTTTCCTTCAGGTTTTCACTGGGTTTCCTCTGGCCATCAGGTCTCGGCCCAGAAGGCTCTCCTGAGACCAACCTTCTCATTCCAACATGCTACTTTAATTCCATGCCACTCCAAGTCCGTTGGTGCCTTGATCCTGCACTTCCAGACTCTAGAACTGTGAGATATAAATGTGTGCACGGAAGCCACTTGGTCCTGATATTTTGGTCATGAAAGCCCAAACGAAGACAGAAACTGGTACCAACAAGTGCCACTGTAACCAACATCTAAGAATACCTAAGGGGCTCTAGAACTGGGTAATGGCTACAAGGTGGAAGAATTTGAGGTCATGCTAGAAAAAGTCAGTATTGGGTGGCGCCTGTGGCTCAAAAAGTAGGGCACAGGCCCCATATACCGTGGCAGGTTCAAACCCAGCCCCAGCCAAAAAAAGAAAAAAAATTGTAAAGAAAGAGGAAAGTGTTCCCTGATCATAAAGAAAAGGCAGTCCTCATGAGGAAAGTGGCAGAGAACTTGGCCGAACTGTGTTGGTGTTCCAGTGTTTTGTGGAAGGTAAAACGTTCCATGAGTGATGAAACTGGATGTTGAGCAGAGGAGATCTCCAAGCAAACTGCTGAAGGAGTGGCCTGGTCCCTCCTGACAGCTTGTATAGCAAAATTCAAGAAGAGAGAAATGAATTGAAGACAGATTTGTTTAAGCAAAAAGGAAGTAGGAGAACTTGCAAGTCTGGATAATTCTTAGCCTAATCCATATTGTAAAAACTGAGAAAGCGTGCTCGGAAGAGGGCACGGAGGTGTGGCCGCCCAGTCTATGGTGTTTTTGCTGAACCCATCCTAACTGGCCAGACTCAGCGTGGAGTGTGTCTCATGGCTACTCCGCCTCCTGTGGAAATACCTTCTCCATGCGAGGCAGAGGTGGTCTTCACGTGATCCACCAAATTGATCACTGTCAGCTTCCATCTTCACCTCTCACAGAGGAGCTGACAGGACTGAGTCAGTCCAACACAGAGGTAACTGTCGGGGAGCACTGCTCGGAGGCAGGCGGCAGGAGCGCCATCCTCCCCAACTTCTGGCATGACTCCACCCAGAGTGTATGATGCACCTGACCCTCTCTGCCTAACCGTGGAGGAGGACTACACTGTTTCTGGAGGTGAATGAGGCCACATTCACAGGGTGGTATGGAACTCTGGCCGTGTGGCTAGACTGTCAGGGTCTGCATACCAGCAGTGCCATTCACAAGCTGTGTGCCCGTGGCCACACTGTTTATCCTGTGGGTCAGTTTACTCATAGATAAACGGTCAGTAAGTAACCGGCAGAAGAGGTGAAAGGGTTGAACGAAACAGGGCATAGAAAGCATCTGTCACAGTGCCTGTCATGCAACAAAGACTCCATATAAATCATCATAATCATTATTATTCCTCATTATGCTACTCTGAGCTCTGGTCACAGACATACAAAACAACACAAGTGCCCCAGTTAAACTGAAGCCACACTTCTAAAGCAGATAAATGATCAGGAACTCATCCACAGTACAAAGGGTTCCCATTGGGGACTCCTTTGGCTTTTGAAATAGAAATCAATTTACCATATTGACATGGAATCCTTCAGGGACACTTCAGGGAAGAACTCAGATCACATGTCCCCCTCTGTCACTTTTATCTGTTTATTGGTTAACGGGAGACTCTGTTCACTGTCCCTCCAATCAGCCAAGGGAGTTTGTGATAGTTCACAAGGCACGGTGGCAGAGAGATCAAAGTTGTTATGGGTCCCGTCAGACTTTAGGGCTGCTAAGAGAACCAGATGTTCAAAGGCGGCCCCTTGCAAGCCGGAGCCAGACCTTCCCACCCCCAGTTGTCAGCTGCCAAATTCTTGTTGCAACAAAAAACAAAAGCTTGGAAAAGTCAGCACCAGGAGGACCGTCGGGGTCTATTCTGAAATGGTTACAAAGCAATGTTTTTTTTTTATATAGTCCCCTCCTGTACAGGTTTGCAAAACCTGAAACAAAGCCTGTCACTCACACAGTGACTCCTGATCACAACCTTCAAGCCACACTCTGGGCTGGGCACTAAGAAAATGCACAGATGAAAGAAAATATCTATTGGTGGAGCCAGAGAAGCAGAGTTTAATACAATGTGGACGCTCAGCTCTGCCTGTCAACTGGGTGGCCTTGGGCAAGTTGCTTAGCCTCTCTGAGAGTCAATCCCCAGTAAAACTAGGATAAGGCAGGACTTTCCACGTAAATTCATGAGAACCAAGTAAATAAAAATGAAGGGATACGAATAGGCTCCTGGCACTCTGTAAATATATGTAGCAAAGAGCTAAGTTCAGGGTGTTAGGGTAGCACAAAAAAGAGGTCTCTAACTAGAGGATCAACAAACTACTATAGTCCATGACCAAATCCAGCTGGTGGCTATTTTCATAAACAAAGTTTTATTGGAAGAAGCCATACCCGTTTCCTTATATATTATCTCTGTGTGCTTTCCCATCGCAGAAGCAGAGTTCAGTAGTTGCCAAGGAGACAGAATGGCCCTCAACATCTAAAACTTTACTATCTGATGCTTTAAGAAGAGGTTTGCCAATCTTGAATCCACTTCAAATCAGTAGGGATGTGATCAGGGAAGGCTTACTGGAGGAGGTGACAACCTAACATTTCCTTAGCCAGTATTAATTCTTGCATTTCATGACCTTCTTAGGGAGGATGCTTAGACCCCTAGGTGTAGGTAATAGACAGGAAACAAGCATTGCCATCAACCTCCATCTGTAACAAATTCTACATCGAAGCCACCAAATGGTGGCTCAGAGGGCCAAAAACAGTTCTGCAAACCTATTTTATATGAACCTTGTGGTGCTTAAAAACACGAGACAATGTTGAAAAATGGAGATATATCATGATAACCTGCCTTTTTGGCTTCTGCTAAAAACTCTAAGGATCTGGCAACCCTGGACCCACCTTCCCACCAAGCCCCTTCAGATGGGTTACCTGTTCTCCCAATCACAGATCCTCCCAAGAACCTCCCCATCCCTTTTTATCTGCGTCCGCAGAGGCCACTCATCTGCTGTCAAAATCCTCTCGCACGCATTCTTGGTGCCCTGCCAACCCGTGAAGGAGAACCCGGCAATTGTCACCACTTTACAGCTGAGAAAACCAAGGTTAAGTGACTTCCCCAAGGATACTCAGGTGGAAAAAATGTCAAAGCTGGACAGGAACCTGAGCCCTTTTGAATCTAGCTTCCTGCCCCTTCTCCCTAAGACAAACATAAACAGAAGAATCAGCCATCGCTGATTCTCCCATTTCTTTCTAGGGCTCTCTGGAGTTTGCATGGCTCCCTCACCTACACGAGGCATGACAGGAGAATGCCGAAGTTCTTAGATCTGTGCAGGCTGCATAAAGACTGAGGAGCAAACAGTCATCCAAGGACTAAAAGAGGCTAGAACTCCAGAAGGAGAAGGACCAGAAGTAGCTAAGTTCGGGCTAAGAGCCAGTAAGTCTACTGAATCCAGCAAGCACCAGGTTGAGCACCTGCTGGCAGGAAGATGCAACAAGGGCCCCAGCTGCCCTCTGATCCCAGAGTGAGAAGGGCATTACCTGCACGTAAGGAGGCAAGGCCTGCTGAAATTCAGGTGTCTAACCGACAGATACCAGGGTCTGCTAGTATCCACCAGTGGATATGTGGATTTGATTTGGCATGTGCGATTATTTCCAGGGGTAGATGACAGGTGAACTGTGGCCTGAGGATGATATATTCATTTCCTAGGTTGCCGTAACAAAGGGCCATTTTGAACAATAGAAACATTGGCTTCCTATTCCTGGGGCCTAGAAGTCCTCGATCGAGGTATCAGTAGGGCTGGTCCCTCTTGAAGGCCGTGAGGAAGCGCGCTCCGTCTCTCCCTGGCTTCTGATGGCTTGCTGGCAACCATCCTTGGTCCCTCACTTGTAGGTCTGCATCCCAGGCTCTGCCTTCATCTCCCATGGTGTTCTCCCCACGTGCATGTCTGTGTCCGTATTTTCCCTTTGTAATGACACTGGTTCTGATGGCTTAGGGACCCACCTGACTTCAGTGTGACCTTATCTTTGCAACAACCCTTTTTCCAAATAAAGTCAAATTCTAAGGCACCCTATGTTGGGACCTCAACACATAAATCTGGGGCACGGGAGACACAATTCAGCCCACAACAGATGATTTCCTCAAGGTCACAGGAAGACATGGGGACAGGAGCTGAGGTTCTCAAGGCCATCTTTGAGAAGAATAAAGATCGGGGTTCTCCTTGGGCTTGCTGGGCAGATTAAGAGTCCCAGAGGCTTCTGATGTTGCTAGGAGGATCCTGAGAGTTGTCCTGTGGACAACTCTGGGCACCCGGCACCAAGAGCAGAAGAGAAGCCTTGCTCCCTTTTCATTACACTGTGGAAAACAGAAAACTCAATTTATTTAAGAACAAACAGGCTTTAACCTGAAGTTCATTCTCCTATTCTATGGCTTCTTAGCATCTGCATGCAAGGGCGGCTGCCAGCATCACACCCAGGCCACGCTCTCCAAAGGACCTATATTGGGAAAATAATGGCATTTTCTCAACAAATTATCTCACAGCTGAAGTAATAACTTGTTTATAGATATGCCAATTCAGATCTTCATCCCCTTAACCTGCTTCGAAAAGAAAAGCTGAGCTGTCTCTACAATAAAATGGCAGCAGTTTAATCACCTCTGCAGCTCCATCCGCCCTCACCCCCACCACCCACGGCTGCACCTTTATTAATTCTAAGCCATTGACAGAGTCTCTTTGGAAACTATGTTTTTTCACATTTCAGGTCAACATCCTCCTGCTTAGTTATAATAAAATACACACTGCCAGAGATAAAGCAAATATTTCTTTGCTTTGGAAAGGAAAAAAAAAAAAAGAAAAAGTCAGAACCTCTGCATTTTCAACACAAGCACTGAGGATCCAGCCAACTCACTTCTCAAATTGGCTGCCATCGAGTGGACTGGTCCTCGCTGGGGCTCTTATTGATTATGCAACAGGGAAATCACAGCCTCAAACTCCATCCTGGCACACACGGTCTTCTCAGTCCATAGCCACATGGGCAGGAAGGATAGATTCCAATGGAAAAAGGAATGCTGGGAGGCACATCAAGTGTTCAATCAACAAACAGTGCATACAGCTTACTATGCACCCAGCACTGTGGGAGATGGTAGGGACCTCAGTCAATGACACAGATATGACACCTACTGCTCTCCCACAGCATAGTCTAGGAGGGGAGCCAGGCAGCCAATGAACCCACCCACCAACCTTCAAAGTCAGCTTATAATGAAAGGCAATGTGCAGACAGCACGTTAGGACACTGAGACCCAGGGGAGAGGACACGGCAGAGGACAAGACAGGCTGCAGATCGACTTCCCAAACCCTCCTACCATGTTGCCTTGAGGTTCCCAGGAACGGCACAACCCAGGGAGGGAGAGTCTTCCGGAAACACCAGAAGGGCCGTCCTTCAAGTTTAATCACTGTGTACATTTATAGGGAGATATCCTTACACGGGTACGTATTTAGCATGTGCAAGCTTACGTGGTGGCAGTGGTTATGATTTTCCACAAGAACTGGCCAAGACAACTTTGGGAGTACTAATGTACTTGTAATATTCTCTAACTGAGTCCCTTTAGGGAAAGGATAACATCCTTTAACATCCTTTTCTGTATTCCTGGGTATATAATTTAAGCTCTCTTTGTCTCCAACAGGGCTTCTGTCATATGGAAAAAACAACACCCCCACCTCAAAAGTCTGGGAGGTGTAAATACATGAATTGGTGCTAAGCACTCAGATAAGGCCTGGCCTAACTGCTCAAAGGAGGGTGAGTGGCTATTGTGGTTATTATTATTGTATCAACCTCCCCAACATTTAGGAGCACTCGGAGTTCATGGACTGTTTGTTGGCCAGTGATCGCGTGTTTGAAAATTTATTATGGGAAAATAGGAAAATGTCATCAAATGAAGGCTGCGTGTCCAAACACGTTTAACATTCAACAACTGGCATGGGTTAACTAAGCCACACCAACTCAACGGAACATTGTACACTAATTAGAATGATGAATAAGGAGACTGCAAAACATTCTAGGAGCGTTTACAAAGTGATACAAAAAAGACAAAGTGAATTGAGAACAACGGGCGTAGATAAACAAACACTGGAAGAGATGACAGGGATGGCTGGCACGGTGGGTCATGGGCGGCATCTTGAAAAGGTGCAGCTCCTCTGTGCAAAGGTGGATGTAGAGAAGCTCTGTCGTCCGTGGGACGGCAAACACCCAACGGAGGGTGAGCATATCCGTCAGGAAGCGCTCCTGATAGTGAACTTGCACTCTACGCACCTCAGTGCCTACTTCACTGCATCCTGTTTTCTGATAGATGAATAACTGAGCATGTCAGAGGCTCAGGCAGAATGGCCACCAGCCCAGCTTCAAGCGTGAAGATGATACAGACGGACAAGTAACTGAAGATAAGGAGCCGGCAACAGCTAACACTTACCAATGCTTCCTGTGTGCCAGGCAGGGGGATAACCCCCTCATTCCCATAGCCAACCTCTGATACAGTTTTAGCCATTTGACAGATGAGAAAACTAAGGCTCAGGAAGGGTAAGTGTCTTGCCCAGGTCACATGACCAGTAAGCGCTAGAACCTGGATTTGATCCTATGAACCTACCTCCAGGGCCCAGGGCTGCTCTTAACAACGTACCTTTCAGGAACAGCCGTGAAAGCTGTTCACAGCAGGAAAGGTGAAAGGCCCTTTTCCCAGATGCCCCTCTGGGGACAGCTCACACTCGTCTCTATTTCAGACACAATTCTCCATTGAGAGCCAGCCTCCAACACCTCACGTCCCGAGGAGCTGGAAGGTGGCCTGAAATGCTGGACTTGCCCTTCAGAGCCAGAGGTCAGGCCAGGTAAGAGCACTACACTAAGTGGGTTAGGGACCAAGAAGTCCTCTCTGTGCAGTTCAGACCACAGCCATGCAGAATTATTTAAGAATCTTGTGGGAAGCCGTAGTGACGCCAGAGAGATTCATGTGCATCTGTCCGTGCGTTTGTGTGTGTGTGTGTGTGTGTGTGTGTGTGTGTGTGTGTCTGCAAAGGGGGTGGCCTCAGGGAGAAGGTGACAAGCATGAGTAAGAGGACCCAGGACACTGAAGTGGCACAGAATGGGATGAACAGCCCCTGAGGAGACCAAAAGAGACTCAGATGCTATCATTTCTCCACCTCAAAGATCAGAAAGCAAGAGAAAAAGCTGACAGAGGCCCTGTCCAAGCCGATGACGTGCAACGGGCACACAGATGGGCACACCCAGATGCACCAGCGGGGTGTGCACAGTTGAAATAGCCATAGCAAAAGTAGCTGGCATTTACCAGCCACTGGCTTGGAGCCAGGCACTGCCTTATGTCTCCTCTGTGACTCCCCTGTGAATGAGAACCACCATCATCCCCATTACATGCCTGGGAAAACCAAGGCTGATGAGGGTGAATGTGCTCTGTCAAGATCACATGGTGAATAGGCAGCAACATAATAACTCAAATCCAGGCAGCCTGACTGTCTCCAGAAGTCCACAATAGGCATTACCAGTAACATTTAGAGTTGTGTGTTCACAAAAGGCGGGTGCATTCACAAACACACAAACGTGCTGTAAGGATACGTGTACAAAGACGAGCGTAGGTGCGCATGGAGAGCTGCAGATCTTTGCGCCTGCAACCCTTCTCCATCCAAGGCTACCCCTTTGTACACCTCAGGGTCAGGAGAGGGCAGAGCCATCCACACTGAATACAAAATTAATGTGACACTGCCATGCTTAGGCACATACTTTCTAGAGGGATAACTCAGATTGGACAAACAGTACAGAGAGTTGGCCCGGCTAATGCAACAGCCTCACCACCCCCACCTCCTCCCTACACGGCTGACATTGCTGATCAATGTCGCGGCTGTGCAAAGCCAGGATCTGATACTGTGGAGGGCGCCAACTCCTGCTGGGGAATGAATGTGGCGCTTGTCAGCACGGCCCCAGGCGGCAGCACAACACGATGCCCTGTTTCTCCTGGAATCAGAGCCTTGTGTCTGCTCCAGGCCTCATTTTCACGTCTTTCTTCCCAACAGACACAAGGCCCGCTCAGTTCTGGAGCATCGGCATGGCTGCCAAGGCCCGGTGGAGGGAGAAGGCCTTGAAAAGTCACTTTATAAAACATCTCCGCTTGCAGGGGCCAAGCCACAAGGCCCGGGCGGCTGACTTTCCATTCACCACACACCCCACCCAAAGTCAAGGGGCCCCGTCACAGCCGGCCCTTGTTCTCTCACCCGCTGGGAGCCCTGGGGAGTTGGAACTCATGAGGACAACATTGGGGAGCCCTTGGCAGAAAAGCCAGCTTCTGGCATCTTCCTCGGGGACCACAGCTCGCTGTGGTGGGCAGGGCCAGTCTGCTCCAAGCACTGAAAGATGCCAGTTTGAGACCAGGGCGGGCAGGCTCTGTATCACCCATGGTGGCAGAAACAAAACCGAGGCAGGGGAGAGAACACAGGGCCTGAACCCAACAGCAGAAGCCAGGCCATGAGGCCCAGGGATCTGATAAGGGGAGAACAAACCAGGGGGAACAGCTCTCCCTTCCCCTCCCTTCTCTCAGGGAGAGACCTTACCCTAGGGAGGGGGCAAAGACATTAGGATTTTACTACTCACACAGTCCTCCGTCCATTCAGTACACATTAGTGAGGACCTACTGCATGGTGGCTGTTACTATTTTAGGCTCTGAGAATGCAGTGAAGAAAACAGTCTGGGCCCTCATGCAGCTTGCTGTCACAGTTATCCAGCTGTCTCCACCCATCCCCATAGCTGACGGCTGTGTGACCTAGAGCACAATGTTTCCCCTCTCTGTGCTTCAGTGAGGTCTCTCCCAGGCTCCTATGTGTGAATCACCATCTGAGAGCCACCAAATTCCCCCCCAATGGGCCCTAAACTACACTAAGTTGGTTTCCATTACTTCCAGCCCGAAGAATTCTGCCTAGGAAATTAGGAAAGCGAGCCGAGAAGACGCAGAGCAGGTTTGGGAAGGCTGCGGGGAGCTGATGAGTCAGAGGCTCATCTGGAAAGCAGATGGGCAGACACGTGGAGCCGAGGAGGCCCTGGGGAGGAGAAGCTGTATTCACTCCAATCCTCTCCAGCAGGCCTGAGGAGCTGGGGCCCGAGAGGGGCCACAGACCCATTAGGACAAGGTAACAGCAAAAGGGTTAAGTCAAAGGAAACAGCAACGAGAAGAAGCGGCCTTTTCTTTTCCTTATTCAGTATTCATTCAACAAATTATCCTCTGTGCTTAGAATATACCAGGCCCCGGGAGGGATGTAGGGAAGCAACAGGAAAATAGAACACAGGAACACAGAGTGTCTCTTTCCCTGGGCTCACACACCCTTTTAAAAGTCACCCTTTTCATTTTAACCCTCTCACTTCTTTGCTGTTCTTTCTTTTTAATTTCTTTGCTTGCACTCCATCTACCTGTGGGATTCCTGCTGAAACCGGTAGGATATGAGGGTCAGGAGGGAGTATGGCCTTGGGATTTTCCGGGCAGGTCTGCATGACAACCCAGGGTCTGTGACCTTCTGGCTGTGTAGATCTCTTCCCTGAGCCCAGAAACTTGGCCTCCGCTCTGGCTTGGATGCTTCTACCTGGAAGGCTCATGTAGAAATTTGCTCCCTAATCCTGGAGGTGAGGCCTAATGGAAGGTGTCTGGGCCAAGGGGGTGTATCCTTCATGAATAGATGAATGCCCTCTTTCAGGGTGAGTGAATTCTCATTGTGTTAGTTCCCACAAGAACTGGATGTTAAGGGGGAAAAAAGCCTAGCTCTATCCTTTCTTTCCCTCCCCCTCTTTCCTCCCCCTCTGTCTCTCTCAGTCTCCCTTTCTCTCTTACCATGCGATCTCTGCACTCGTGGCTTCCCTTTGCCCTCCTCTAGGAGTGGAAGCAGCCTGAGGCCCTCACCAGGGCAGATGCACAATCTGGAACTTCCCAGGCATAAGAACCACGAGCCAAATAAACCTTTTTTTCCTTATAAATTACCCAGCCTCACGCATTCCTTCATAACAACACAAACAGCAGAAGCCAGACTCTCAGAGCCTCTATCACTTGCCATGTAAAGAGGAATAATGCAGATTGCTGTTGAAAGAACAAGAGAGATTTTGGCTTTTCTTTTTTAAAGTTCCCAAGAAGCCCAGTGACAGGTGCTTGCAAGCACTCACTAAATGGTGTGTGTGAACATGTTACGAATTCTCATGAAACCTTCAGAAATGAAGCCTCAGGAACTTCACAGCAGGGGTCTTCCAAAGCCCATGCGGGCTTCCTCATGGTTCAAATGCACCCCTGAGCTTTGTGTCTGGATGCTCACAACAGCTGGCTCATAAATTGACCACTTATCCAATTTCCAGCCTCAAACTGGAATGATTCCTCTAGCTCAGGTGTCCTCAAACTACGGCCCACGGGCCACTTGCAGCCCAGTGTTTTTGCCAACACTGCCTATCCTGCTTAGCAGCCAACTCGTGCCAAGGCCCTCAGTCCAGCCCTCCAACAGTCTGAGGGACAGTGAACTGGCCCCCTGCTTAAAAAGTTTGAGGACCCCTGCTCTAGCTTATTCAAAATACACTGGATAGAACCATAGTACCCTTGCTTGGTACGCTTTCGGCTTCCAGAAGAATGAGAAGTGTTAGATACTGAGCAGGGTGGCACCAGGAGGATGTCACGTGACACTTCCAGACCTGTTCTGAACTCAGATGCCAGATTTAGACAGTGCTGAGAACCCAAATGGGACTCTAGAAACTGGGCCAAGGTATCTTCCCATAATGACACATGTCAAAATTGGAGAAGGCCTTAGTCAGGAGAAAAAAAAAGACGTAAATTACAAAGACCTTCTTCAGAGCCACCTTCTAAAAGTGAACAGAAAGAGCAGGAAGCTGCTGCCAAAGCGTGCCAAAACCACCTCCTTTGGGGCTAGAAAGAGTAACAGGTCAGCTCCCAACTTGCAATTTATTCTATTTTGAAGTTTACTGGAAAGCAGAAAATAAGAAAGGGATTTGAGAGAAACCGGCAGTTTGAAGACAAGGAGGGAATTGCAATACAGAGGGTCCCGAAACAATGTTTACACATCTTTAAAAAAGGAAAAAATTGTATTAAGATTGGGGTACTCAAGATGTATGGATAACAAAAGATGAGCCCAAGTCACAGTTGATTCTGCAATTACAAGAGGTGTTCAGAGTGGATACCATCAGCCTCCAGACACTTCTGACGATGGCAAGCAAAAAGTGATCAATAGATAACATCTCTTAAAATGTGTACGGGGTCGGACAATTAAGTTTGCAAACTCATCCTAGACAAAGTACTAGACACGAATGCTGAATCGGTCACCTCTGCAGTATTCCCCTGGGCCATTTGGTGACTGTACTCATAGTCAGCAATGAGGTATATAGCACTTTCTCTATGATGAGTTTACAACTTGTCACATCTCTTATGACAATAGCTCTGATGGCCGTTCCAGAAAGAGTTCCAAAATTGTTTTGAAGGACGGACTAGGTGCTGGCATCAGTGCACAGCTTCCCAAGGGGAGCACCTCAAAGGCGTCCGTAGTGATATTCAGCAGTGAGGTATGTGGCACTTATTCTAGGATGAGTTCTCAAACTTAATTGTCCAATCTCATATGCATTTTTGTTGGTATACACATGAGACAAACGAATTCAAAAGTCCAAGCAGCTCAGGTCCACTGTATCTCGGCAGTTCCTGCAGGCTCCTCATGCACAACCACATAGGCCCGGTGTGCACAGATTAGCAACAGTGAGCAGAATAATCATGTGCATGATACTGACCTTGAACCACAGTTGTCTTCCCAGCTCTTCTTGTCAGGAGACAAGATGGGGTGTTCACACATTTGAGAAAGAAATTCCTCTAAATTAATTACTCAGTTGATTTTTAAGTATGGATACACATTTTGGGGTGTAAGACAAGGTTTTAGTTGCAAACAACAGATTCCACTTTAGACAAAAAAGGAGTAACGTGAATGATACCAGGTGACTTGTAGGATCTTTGGGACAGTCAGAGTCAAGATTGGAGTTGCTGCCCATCCAGACGGGGACTGGCCAGCATACAGTCTGCCACGAAGAGACACAGACCCAAAACCTTGACCACTGCTGGGTGGCCCAAAGCTGACACCTGTATGGCTGCCTCTCCCACCAAAATGGATTCTGTGCTGTGTCGGCTGCCTCACAGTACGCGCTTCCTCATGAAACTCAGAAATGGGGACACAGAAGGTGTATTAGAGCCATAAATGCATACAGGAAAAAAAAAAAAAAAACAGGTGCACTGAGCTTTGGTTCTCCATCGCCTATCATCCCTGTCATTCACACCAGACTTCTTTTCGGTTGCACAGATTGCTACAGAGCTCTAATACCAGTAGGCTGTGTCGCCTACTCAGCAGTGAAGAACTGGGCCCTGAATCCTCCCTGCCTGGGTCGAACCATGTTCCCCACACTCTACTATAGCTGGAAGACTGTGGACAAGTTACTCAACTCCCATCTATACAGTGCAAATCAGAAAAGCACTCAGCCCACCAGCAAGTCCTGAGGCTTATGTAAGTTAAACCAAACACGTCACACAGTACCTGCAATGTAAATTTGTGCAAAAACATGCTATAGCATATTTGTGCTACTGTTGATGATAAAAGTTAATATCATTACACATAACCCCCCTTTACCAGGTTCTTCATAAGGTGCTATTAAAGCAAAGAGCTACCTATTTAATACAATTAGCTCCCTAATTAATTAATTATCTTATATCCGAATTGAATTATATCATCTCATTCCCCAAGGAATGCTAGCACTATCACCTTGCGCTGCTACAAATGCCCAGACACCAAAAAGCTGCTTAAAAGTCATCTGTGTCATTTCTCCTGATGAACACGAACTTTGATTTTTTTTTTTCATAAAGAATTCTTTTAGCCATGACAATGAAGCCTCACGACACTGACCTGAGAAAAGTCATTTCTGAACAGCAGATGAAAACTTTCTTTGCTTGACTCTGGGTTTGGGGGCCGCAGCTTAAGGGGTAGCTCTTCTGGGGCCTCTGAGATCTCACAGCTCTAGGTCAGCAAGGGCAACCATGGTATATGTGTTCATCACATGAGAATGGCCAAGCGCCCAACCCAGCTTTAAAAACGTGGTTGGGGCTCAAGAATCCATCCAAGAAGAAATTCCAGTGCCTTGAAGGCCTCCACTGAGCCAGAGACTCATCTTCGTGACACTGATGGACATAGTTAATTCAGCTTTTCATTGGCAAAACCCTTCTCTGGACCCACTGGAGGCCTCGGGTGAGAAGATGCTATCTTTCTGTGGGCGTGTTATTTACAGAAAGGTCAATCAAACTGGGGGAAGAGGAGGGCCCAAAAGCAAAAATAAGATCTCCCCCATTGCAAACTTCGTGTTTTTAATTTGACAGCCACTTATACCGACTTGACTTGAAAGGTAGGTGTGAGAAGTGCATCCACAATTACTTTTCTGAGCCCTCCAAAGCCCCCCACAGAAGCTCTGCCCAGCTACTGCAGTTGAGGGTCCATATCCTGATACGGTGGAGCTCGTGATCTCACAGCCACTATGCAGCCCAGGTCCAAGGTCATGATTCACATGGGAAACTATGTGAACAGCACCCTGGGAGACGTGCAGGTGTACAGGGCACAAACTTCAGCTCCTGGTACCAAGTGCGCAAACACACACACGTGTGTGTGCACACATCCCAAAGATTCCAGAACCCTAGGCTTAATCCTGCCTAAATTCTACCATATTCCCCATTCCGCAGTTAGAGGCCAGGATAAAGCCCACGTAAACAGATTAAATGCCATGGCAACCAAATTCAAACCAAACACCAAGGATAAGGCAAAGTCTCACTCTGAGATTAGCATTTGGGGAGGAGGGGGCAAACACTCTCCCAAGAATCTAAGCCATCAAAGTGCTCTCCGATTGATAGAAATAAGACAGCCTCATACTTTGGGACTACTGATCCAACACTGTCACCATCTTGCAAGGGGCGCCTCCGGACGGAGTCCCAAGGAGTCCACTGAGTGAAGTCTGGCTTTCCCAGCCCAGGAAGACCTCCACAGGGCTGTATCTACAGCTTCAGCATTTAATAACATCCCAGATGTTTTCTTGAAAGGAAGGAAGGACACATCATGCCTGGTCAGTCCTCACACCTGATCTGCAGTCCAGCCCACGTTCCCAGTCTTCGTATCTACTGAGCTGCTAAGATGGGCCAGCCAAGTGTGGCTGAGGACAGAATCCACATGGCGACACTCCACTGTCTTCCCTGAGACTAGGCCAGACTGCAGGCTCAGTGAGGTCAGGGAGTATGCCCAGTCCCTCACCACTATGTGCCCAGTACCCAGCCCAGGGCCGGAAACACAGACATACAGTAGGCACTCAATAAATACAGTCCACAGAGAGGCATGGCAACAGTCCTCCAATTTATGTCTGCTGGGACCTGACACTCCACAAAGAAAAGAGGTCCCATTTCTGAAGATGGCACACAGGCGGGCATAGTGCCACACCCTCTGCTCCCGGGGGGAGGTGGGCTGGCTCTGCAGCCCCTTGGGGCTCCCCAGCTGCCAGGCCAGGTGCCCACACATGATCAAGGGAGGAGGCTGTTCTGTGTTTTCAAAGATAATGTATCTAGTGTCCATTCATCACAGAGCCAGGTTCTTCATATTTTCTGTAGACCTGACGTTCTTACATTCGAGGTCTTATTTTCTGTAGACCTGACGTTCTTACATTCGAGGTCTCACAGACCTGGGAGAAGACTGTGCCTCCCAGGGCCAGGCAGTTCATACAGCAAACAGTTCAGCCAGACATGTGCCTCTCAGACGTGAACCAACCAACCCATCCAGAGTCTGCACGTCCAGCCGTCACCTTACCTAACCCTCGCACACCAAGACGATGTTCCCCCTGCCCTACACTGTGCCAGGGTCAGGGACCAGGCAACTAGAGACTACCACCATGGCCCAAAGCCCTCCAGAACTATTCAGACCAGCCCACCATAAGCTGTTTCCCTGCTTCACCTCACCTTTCCAGGGCGAACCCCAATAAAGGGTCTGGCCTAGACTTACCCTCCCATGTTCCCATCTCTGCTTTCTGACCAAAACCTGTAGCTTCCCTTACAGCCCTACCTGGCACACTTCCTTTTGTTTCCAGGGAAACTGGGAATAACACCACACTTTTCTTTCCAGGGCATTGCTCTCATCACCCTGACCCCTGCATAAATTAAGACCCAAGTACAGAACGGGGTGGACAGGCAGGTGGCGGGTGGGTCTCCTTATGAATGTCCTCCCCCCTCCACTCCATGGCACCCACAGGAAGCCCCGACACATGTAATGAGAAAGGAGAAAAGCAAACCTTAGAGGTTGGTGTCCCACTAAGATGGCCTGGGTTTGTATGAAGGCCCCTCTGTTGCCCCTGAATCACTGCCCAGCCCGTCACAACCCTGAATGCCATTTGCTCACTTACAGAACAGGGATCAGACAGCAAAAGACTGGGTGAGGATGAGAGCACATTCATCCAAAACCAGGCCCAGCACACGGGAAGCGCTGCACAGATGTTAACAGCTGTGATGCCTCCCTGCATCAGCTCTGCCCCAGACCAGGCACACATGGGAATCAGAACTCCAGACCCTTACAGAGGAAAACCAGCCTGATGACTGTACCCTTTACTCAGCACTTCCTGCACGCGCAGCCTCCAGTACAAACAATGAAAACTTCCCCCGTGTAAGGTCGGGATAACTATCATGCCCATTTCAGGAGAAAACCAAGGCTCAGAGAAGGGAGGCAGATTTTCTCCAAAGCTCAAATTGCTTGCAGCCAGGATTTCTGATTTCAAAAACTCTCCCCTCCTGTCCTAACTTTCAACCTTCCCCATTTCTTGGTCCCTCCTGCACTTCAACAAATATAAATTAAGCTATATGCCAGGAACTGGTTTAGGAGTGGAGTGCACAGCATGAACAGCACAGCTACGGTCTGAGTCTTCATGAACTGCACAGGCGTAAAGAGCACACTGAGAGGCAACTTCACAAACTGATGGACAGCTGCAGACAGGGGTAGGAACTATACAGGAGTGTGAGACCAGCCTGAGAAAGAGTAAGACCCATATCTAGACACGTAGTGGTGCACGCCTGTAGTCCCAGCTACTTGGGAGGCTGAGGCAGGAGGATCCTTTGAGCCAGGAGTTTGAGGTTGCTATGAACTATGATGAAATCATTGCTGGAGCAACTGAGTGAAAGCCTGTCTCAAAAAACAAAACAAAACAAAAATAACTTTAGAGGAAAAGCAGAAGCTGCTGCAGTGAGAGAAAATACAGAGGCCCGTCCAAAATCCAGGATCAGGGGTCAGCAGGTGTGAAGGCCTGACACAGACAGGGCTCAGCATGTTTGAGGAACTCCTAGAGGCCAGAAGAGCAGCGACACAGGGGTAAGAGAAAGCAGATGGCTAGAGAAGAGCAGAGGGGCCTGACGCTGGATCAGCCTGCTTTGGAGCTGTTGGATCAGCCTGCTTTGGAGCTGCTCTGTGCTCTGCAGGATAAACGCCCCACCAGATGGCCACAGCAGCACCCACTCACCCTGACATCCAAAAACGTCTCCAGGAATTGCCAAATACCTGCCCTCCACCCTCACAGGGGTAGAGTGTAAGACTTCCCCCTACCATGCTATTTCAGGGCAAAATAGAAGCCTGCACTGGCCTTGCCACAGCCTCGTGAGTGGAGAGGATGCAGTCCGCTCATCTGGGAGGTTGTTTGGGCAAAAGTCATCTCAGCAGCTAGAAGGCTGGTATATAGATCAGCCAATCATATCCGCTGCAGGTCTTTGCCTGTCCTAAAGGCAAAGCTCTAAATCTATGCATCCAACGCAGGGGACATGTGGACTTCTTTCTTCCTTTTCTTCCTCCGAGCTGCTACACATAACACAGGCTTCAAAATGGAAAAGATCTGGGTTCAAATCCAGACTTCTGCCTCTTCCTAGCTCAGTGATGCTGGGCAAGTGGCTGAACTCTGAGTCTCTATTTCCTCACCAATCAAACTGAGGTAATGATACTCCAGAGAACCTGCAAGCACTGAGCCAGATAAGGCCAACTAAGTCACATTACGGCACATGCAAATTACCCTATGTGGTTCCTGAACAAACATTTTTTAAAAAAACTTCTAGTACGCTACCATCTAATGGGCACAAGGTAAGGCCATATGGCACATTTTCAGGGTGAAGGGCTCAACTACAACTTGGGCTCTACCTAAAAAGTTCAAACAGTACAACCTAACGGTACCCTATATCAATCTGAAATTTTTTTTAAAAATGATCAGTAGGCTCAGCGCCCATAGCACCGTGGTTAAGGCGCCGGCCACATGAACCGAGGCTGACGGGTTCGAACCCAGCCCGAGCCAACTAAACAACAATGACAACTGCAACAAAAAAATAGCCAGGCACTGTGGTGAGCACCTGTAGTCCCAGCTACTCTGGAGGCTGAGGCAAGAAACTCACTTAAGCCCAAGAGTTTGAGGTTCCTGTGAGCTGTGACACCATGGCACTCCACCAAGGGTTACATAGTGAGACTCTGTCTCAAAAAAAAAAAAAAAAAGATTGGTTAAAAAAATAAAACTTCAATAGTTATATATTTTTGCTGCTGTATGTTAGAAGAAAGAAGACTTCATTAATAACACAATTTTATGAATATTATAGCTTAGGTGGAGGCTAAGAAAAATTGAGTGGATTTTTAAAAAAAATATTAAGTAACCACTGCATTGCATGGAGCCTGTAGAAACACTGAGAAAATAAGACAAGGGGACACACATCTCCAACCTTGCGCCCACGTAGTAGGTCTAGACCCCACCACCAGGCACATAGTAGGTACTGAGCGTCTGCTTCATCTCTCATGGCCTTTTGGGGCATCAGCCTCCAGCCTTGAACTTGACTCCAGCCTCATTACTGGGGTTGCGCCAAGGCTTAGACATGGAGGGGAAACACCCTGCAGTCTTGGGGACGGTTCCCCTTGCCTGGGTGATGAGGAGGAACAGTCTTTAGTTTTGCAGGTCATGATTTCCCTTTAAGCACCTCGTAAACAGCAGGGCTGGCCCACCTCAATAAAATTTTATTCAGGGCTTGCAATTCCCTCCTCTTCCACGGCCATATGCTGCCCTTCGCTGTGTTTTTAACTCCCTGCTGACAACTGATGAGATTTAGATGCATCGCAGGGTGAATGCCTGGGAAGACTGCTCATTAGCACCGCCTATATATTTTAAGAGCCAGGAAACCATTTTTCTTGGACCTACCAATTATATAGGACACCAGATAGCTCCCTTCCAAATATCGGCCCACTCTAGACAGTCAAGGCTAAATCAGCTGAGAAGGTGTATTAGCGAAAGCCAAATCCACAGAAAAAGAATTCTCGAACTTCCATGTAGCAACGTAATATTTCAGTTCCCAGACACCAAAGCCCACATTTCAGAAAAGGCCTTTTGTTAACTGTTCGCAGGAAACTAATCCAACAGGGTGCTCCAATTTTCACCTGCTATCGTTCACGCCACCTGTCACTACAACTGGGCTTATAGATTCCATCCACCCTGGACTGCTTTTCCTTCCCCAGCACACAATCAGGCTGCTTCCTGCCTCCATTCCTTGCCCCAGCTGCTCCCTGGATCCAGAACACCCTTCCTGCCCCTGCCTCTCAATCCAGACAGCTGAAATACATCCTTCAAACTCAGCTGAGACAGGACTCCCACCAAGAAGCCTTAAGGGTTCAGAAGAGTTAACACCCTGCTTCACTGAGCTTCTGCCTACCTCCTTCAGTTTGCGTTATTGTACCACAACCTGACTCCACGTCTGTGCATGTATTTTGCCATGAGTTCTGCTTCCAATGTGCCATACAAGGTGAAGAACAAAGTTAAGTGAGCAAGACATGCTCAGAGAATGAATGATTTCAGGAATGCTGTGAGGAGCAGTATCTAGACATTCGTGGACCACGTACCATGGGCAAGGTGCTGAGGATATCACACTACACAAGAAGGAAAGACACGTTCCTGTCTTCGTGGGGATTATGTTCTAGATATGAGGAGACAGAGTTATACACAAATAAACAAGATTATCTGAGATAGTCACAAATGTTAGGACACTAAAACAAGGCAACGGCATAGAGCTGGGATTGGCAGACTATCATAAGTAGGATAGATACACCCTTCTGCCTGCTTTTATAAATAAAGTTTTATTAAAACACGTCCACATACACTTAGCTATGTATTATCCCTGACTGCTTTCACACAACTGAGTAGCTGCAACACAGACCAGGGTCCACAGGCCTAACATGTTTACTGCCCAGCCCTATGCAGAAAACATATGCAGACTCCCTACATCGAGAATAACTATGGACAGAGGGGATACTTTAAGTACAGTGGAGAGGGAAGGCTGCTCTAAGTAGGCAATGTTTGAGTGAAGATCAGAATAAGAAGGTATCAGCCACACAAGCATTCCAGACAGAAGAAACAGCAAGTGCAAAGGCCCCGAGGCAGGACAGAGACCAAAAAAAGGCAGCGTGGCTTGGGCATAGCTAGGTAGTGAATGGTACAAAACAAGGCACCCTGGTAGGCAGAGCACACCTCACAGGCCACGGTTAGGGCTTCTTGCCAATAATACTCATGAATAATTCTGAAAGTCAGTGAAGGTGTCTGGGTTTTTGACAAGTGGTAAAATCATCTCTACAGAAAGGAGAGGGGGTGAGAGCAACCCCAGCACAGATGAGGAAGTCCAAGATGGTGACACTTGGCTCAAGACTTCTTCCCACTGTGAACAAAGTCTCCACGTCAAGTTTGGCAGGTCTGTTTCAACTACTCAGGCAAGACGCTTCTCCAACAGCTGAATCCGTGGCCATATAGGCCTCTCGTCTACCTCCTCTTACATTCTTGTTTTGAAAGGAGCCGTTAGTACAGTTAAAAAAAATCCTAGGTTTAATGTATCAGTGGTATCTATTTCCTTTACATATGATAAATACGTCTTTTTATAAATGTTCCCCTGGGTCCCACCTAAAATCATCTCAGCTGCACTTTGGGAAATAATTGCTTAGAGTTCAAATCAATGGGAACCTCATTAATTTCAACTCACACCCATCTCCTGACACCACACATCAGGAGGGAGCCTTATAATGGTTTTCAGGGGGACAGTGAGGATGGAGAGAAGTCTAGGGGACACAGCACAAGCTCTAGAGGCAGAGCTTCCACCTGCCCTGGTCACCCACAAGCTGTGTGGACTTGGCCACGCTAGGCTGAGAGCACCTCAGACTCCCATCTACAAAGTGGAACCAGGTCAAGGGGCGGCTGTGAGAATTAAGAGATACCCATGAGTTGGCCTAGGGCTTGACACATGTGAAGAAGCTCAACAGATGACTACAGCTCTGATTACAAATGCGTAATTATTTACCCTCATAATTATGATGATAAAATGTCCTTTGGTCTCTCAAAAAGTGCTAAAAGCATCTCTTGTCATCGACGTATCTGAGCTTCTCAGACATCTGCAGCCTCAGCCCACTCACCAGCTGATATCCCCTTGCCACCCAGGGGTTTCGGGAAGCTCTCAGCAAGGTGGTAGTTTTCCATTGGGTTCACCAAACTAGGTCTCCTTTCTCTTCTTTTCCTTTTATTTTTTTGTTTCCAAAAGGCTCCTGATTAATAATCTTCCATAGGGGGAGGAGGAAAGAAATTACAGCGAATGTTCCTTACTCTGGTCCCTGCTGGGTTGGGAGGCTGCTATTTCAGACTCAATCAGCTACCTGCAGGGTCAATGGATGTAATTCTTCCCCACAGGGATCAGGAGGAAGTGGCACCACTGGAAAGCTTCCACAAGTGACCTGTGGCCTAAAAACCCCAACCATTCAGACTCCTAGACACCTCAAACCAAAACAGGGATAGGAGCCCAACTGCTTGAAGAAATACCCCTCTTTAAAAAAGCAGCACCTCTCACTCTGACTCTGCAGGTGAAAAATGCAGTTCACATCACCTGAAAGTAATTACCTTCAAGTTGTGTGGTTCAAACACCATCCTTAACGGGAGATAATCCGAGATTTCACTTTGAAACCCCCTCTGCAGGAGCAGACTTAAGTCTTAAACGGCTTAATTCAAGAAATCATTAAAGTGGTCTTTCTTCCCTTGGCACAGGGGAAGGTAACAGGAAGACAGCCAAGAAACCCATCGGGCTGCTGATGAGAAACGTGATGGCAATAAAATCACTGGCCCAGGATAATTCAGTCTCCGGCTGACTCGATGGCACGTAAATTGCTGTCACCTGCAGGGATGGTGCATGGCTTCAATCAGTCTTCTGTTCCTACCACCATGTTCCGGGACTGGCTATGTGAAGGTGGAAAAGCCCCATGCAAAATAAAATAAAATATAAGTATATATACACATATATTAATATGCAAGTTGAGCACCGCTAATCCAAAAATCTGACATTCAAATGCACCAAACTTTTCCAGCCTCTACAGGATGCTCAAACAAAATGCTCAACGAGGTTATTTCAGATTTCTGGATTAGGGAAGTCCAAATGATTAGGTCCAGGGCAAAAAAAAAAAAAAAAAAAAAAAAATCCAAATTCCAACATCTGAAACACTTCTGAGCCCAAGCACTCTGGATGAGGAATACTCAAACTGAATATGGTTCTGTTTCTCTGAAGAACCCTAACTAATACAGGTGCCTGCTCAAAAATTAAAATTTTCAAGATGTTGATAGCAGATGTGAAACCAAGTGCAGGGCCTTAGGAGATGGCTAGTCCTGCTGCTTCCCTTTCTGGCATGCTCCAAGATTATTCTCCCTACATCTTCCCAACCTAACCATGATCTGATAAGGGTTTTCTTTTTTTCTCTATCTCTCTCCTGTGAATGTCTACACATGGCCTTTCAGATTCACAATCAATAAATCCCCTTTCTTGCAAAGAATGGAATGACATAAATAAAAGACTTTACCAAGAACATGCAGGGACCCTCAAAGCTATTAATTTGGGGACTAGTACCTGAAGCCTAAGCTTCCTTTAATTTCTATCATTTCATTCTAAGACACGGGATCCAAACTCAACCTAGGGCTTTATTTTGTACTCATAACTTAATTTAAAAAAGAAAAGCAAATGACCCAAAGTGTATGTGTATAATAAATGCAAAAATGGGAAAAGTTTCAATAAGAAAAAGTGAGCAATTTAAAAAAAATACATAAGTTAATAAAACCATCTCCAAAACAGACGTCAGCATGTTTTTTCTATAAAGATCCTGGAATAACCATTTTCAGCTTTGCAGGGCATAAGGTCTTTATGGCAGCTATTCAAGGCTAGAGTGGAGTGCCAAGTAGGCACAAGACATACATAAACAAATGGGTGTGGCCGTGTTCCAATAAAGCTTTATTTATAAAAATAGGCAGCAGGCCAGATTTGACCCAGGAGGCCTTCTTTTGCTGACCTCTGATTGAGAGCAGCACTCCTCAAACTTCCCTGTGCAGACATCACCTGGGGATCTTGTTAAAGTGCAGACTCTGATTCTGACAGGTCTGGGGCAGGGCCCTGAGATTCAGCATTTCTAACAAGCTGCTGGGAGATGCTGATGCTTCAGCCCCAAGCATCCTACTTGCAGCAGCAAAAGAGTAGACCCAAAAAAGAAAAGAAGGAAAATCAACTAAAAGAACCCAAATTTAGAAGTGCTTAGCCCAACATGGTATAAAAAAGTAATTTATTTTCTCATCACCGAGAAACAGAGTTATGCAATTTAAGTCTATCTTCACAAGAGGAATACCATGTCATTGGCGATCAAGGATGGAGTTAACTATCATTATGAGAAAGCAAAACGCTACACAGTTTTTAAGCACGGCTGTGCATTTTCTGGAGGCAGTTAACAGCGACATATAGCAATCAATGCAGGTAAATGAATCCATTCGAAGGCAGGCCACGGATGGTAAATCACATTGTTCAATAAAGTTGCTAAACTAGCAACAGTGTGGTGTGGGGCATTTTTTATAACAGCGAATCCTCTTTGAATGAGATGGACTGCAGGGGAGCATGGCTAGCAAGACGGAACAGGGGAAGGGGCGTGACCCTGGCCTTGGATCCCTCCAGGGTCTGGAAGCTCTGAGTTATTCTGGGGAAACCTATATGGAAACAGGTTGAGACTCTTCCAGTGTGTTGTCCAGGATCTGGTGAGGGCCCGCTTCCCCAGGTGCAGTGGTCTGTAAGTTTATAGTTAAACCAAAAATGGTTGATTATGCTCATACACTGCTGGCCACAATATACAATGTATATTATCTTTTTTTTTTTAATTAATCATAGCTAGGTACATTAATGCAATCACGGGGTACAATGTGCTGGTTTTACACACAATCTGAAATGCTTTCATCAAATGCTGCATCTTACAAGGGTACATGTGAAATGTTATATTCTAGGTGTAGAATATAAATGTCTTAACACAATAACCAAGAAAATGCCGTGAAGGCTATGTTGATCAGATGGTATATTTCTTTAAAAGTTAAATATAAGAGTTGGGCACAGTGGCTCACGCCTATTTTCTTAGCACTCTAAGAGGCCAAGGTGGGTGGAATCCTTCAGCTCAGGAGTTCGAGACCAGCCTGAGCAAGAGCAAGACTCTGTCTCTAAAAAATAGCCGGGCATTGTGGCAGGCACCTGTAGTCCCAGCTACTTGGGAGGCTGAGGCAAGAAGAGTTATGCTCGAGCCCAAGAGTTTGAGGTTGTTGTGAGCTATGTTGCCACGCAACTCTAACAGGGGCAACAAGGTGAGACCCTGTCTCAAAAGTAAATAAAGAAAAGAAAAGTTAATTATAAATTTGCCTTAGGACCCAACAATCCCCTCTCAGGCATCTGCTCGAGAGAAAGGAAAACATACGTGCACATAAAGACTTGGACCCAGATGTTCCCGGCAGCATTCTTTACAACAGCCCGAACATGGAAACAACCTAAGAGTCCATGGACCAATGAATGGGTAAATAAAATAAAATAATATCCTTACAGAGGAATACTATTCAGCACTGTGCTACAGCAGGTATAGACCTTGAAAACATTACAGTCAGTGAAAGCAGCCAGACGCAAAGACCACATATTATAGGGTCCCATTTATAATACAGGAAATGTCCAGAATTAGCAAATCTATAGAGACAGGCGGCAAACTAGTGGTCGTCTGGGGAGTGGCTCAGAAGCACACAAGGAATCTAACTGGGGTGATGAAAATGTCCTAAACTAGATGACGGGGATGGTTGCACCTCCCAGCACATTTACTAAAAATCACCGGACAGAATCCTTAGACTGCATGGGAATTTACACTATGTAAATCCTACCTCAGTAAAGTTGTTTTTAAAAAAGTAAAGGTTCCCATTGTGTCGTTTCCTTTTCCATGTTTCATCTTCCTAGTCCTTAAATAACTTAGGAATCCCACAAGCAGTAACAGATGCAAAGACATGTTGGTAATTCGAAAGGAGGCTGAAGCAAGTCCAGCCAGGAGATGGCATATTAACTATCTTACTGAAAGAGGAAGATACCGTATGCAGGGACCCTTGATTTTGACAGTGAACACTGAATCCATCTGTGGTCAGAGCGTCACCCAGCCAGAGCAAGGTAATACCCACAAATATGCCTCCGAGAGACCCCCAGTCTCTATCCCCAACCCACCCCAGCCTGCCGGCTTGCAAAGACCTGAGCCCCAATGGAAATCGGGCATGAGAGTAATGATGACAAAGGCCTAATCCATCAGCTTTATTAGAAAAAAAACAGAAAAGAAACTTTGCTACAGTGAGAACCAAATTCACCACGCCCCACACACATACCCAAGAGGACATGTTTTTTGAAGCATGCTGTCACCCTGAAATGTGAGTCTTTGAAGTCAACACTCCAATACCAGAAACAACTCCCATGTGCTTGGAAAAACATGAAAACTCTTTAACTGGCAATACAGCTTTGGCTTGCCTCCAAATGGTGGGAGAAAATCTCAAGAAATTCTGAGCTATCACAACATCCCCTCCTTTGGAAAAACAGTTATCTCTAGTTGATGGAAAACCATAAAAAGTAAGGATGTGAGGTCAGGAGGGGTTGTCTAGAATTAGCCACACTCCCTACTGTGGCTTGCTTCCCCAACCCACTTCACCAGCCGCAAACACCCCTGATGGTGGTAACCAGCTCAGAGTCAAAGGCAGAGCTTGGAACTGGGAACCGGGACTTCAGATGGCTAGTATGTGAGTCTACCCATGACCCGGTCATCTGGGTGCTGGGCCCAGGTAGCTAAGCCCACCAGGTATAGAGGAACCCTGGCAAGGAGGCTGAATTTGGGCTTTAGCTACTGACCTAATAGCATTCCCTCTGCAGCCCAAAGGTATTTAGATCAGGAACACCAGCTTCACAGCCGGCAGCCCGATAATCTCTTTCTCCCTTTTCAGTGAAAAGGAAAATATCTAAGATACTAGAGAATACTGTAAAATCCTTAACTCCATTTTTTTTTTTCCTATTTCCACCCCACCCTCCCTACCCCCTTCTTTCCTAGTCGCAAGGCCGGATAAGCTTATCAAGTGCAGGCAAACTACATCTTAGCTCTGATCCTTCTGAGAAATCTACTGGGCGCCTTGAACGTTTCATTTGGCAGATTGAATTTTGGACACATATTTATGGGGCTGGGTTTGCCCTGAACAGAGAACTGCATAAATCCCATTACAGGATCCACTTCAGCATGTTTGGGGTTTTCTAAGCCAGGGTTTTATCTAAGTAGACAGCCCCGGAGTGACCTGATCTGGCTCAGAAATTCTCCTCTTTTTGCAGACTGTCTCCATCATCATCATTGTCAAACAGTATTTTAGGAGTTCTGGGCATGGACCAGAACTGAGCGGGTCCCTGCCTTGAGGGAGACTGTGACAATGTGTCATCATCTGCTGGTAAGTTACAAAGTTACAAGGTTTCCTTCTAAGAACCACTTGACCCCTCCTTCCCCTAATTTCTAGCAACAGCCAGGGAAGGTGTGTACCCAGGAAGATTGTATCTTCCCTAAGTATCTAAAAATGAGAATGCAACATTACTTGTCATTCTAAAAATGAAAACATGACAAAGAAAAGGGAGCTTCAGAAAAAACATAAGGAAACAAGATTTGCGTTAGCAACTCTAAGGAAGCCAGCTCTCTTTGAACCTTAGGTTAATCTTTTTTTTTTTTTAAATGGGATTAGCAGCCCCAGACAGACACAGGAGGAATGCCTGAGGCTGAGCCCAGCACACAAGTGCTCCATGTGCTGCGTGCGGGGGTGCTCATGGAGCCCATCTCAGTTAGAGTCAGAGTCAGTCCTGGCTCTCTCCCCTGCAGGGTTTTAGGGGCAGCAAGGCAGAGAGGCCTCTAAGACTAGGGCTGCACCAGGCTGAGGCCTCAGCAGGTGAAGGACTGTTTCCATCCTCCTGGGATCTGTCCTGGAAGCACAGAGCTCACACAAGCTCTCCAATCACTGGCTTTTCGCACAAATAGACTCTAAAGCAGGAAGGCAAGGAAAGTGGCTGGCAGTGAGTCAGAACCCCAGGTAAAGCTAGAAGAACGCCACCCAGCCTTCTGGAACCAGCTTTTTCCAAGGCAAAGGGCCTCCTCCCCAGAACTCAGCAATCCAGTGTCTAGTCACTTTTCTTCTATCACACAAGCAAGTTTTTAAAAAAGGCAACAGCAGCTGCAGTGAAGGAAGACGTGCACAGGATGAGGGCCCTCCGGGCTATTTCAGGCTCCGTCCCTGTCTGAGGGCGGCTGTGGGTTTAGTTACATCTAAGTTTGGCCTCAGAGCTTGTGAAGGCAAATGCTTCTTAATGAGGGGAAAAAAAAAAAAAAAACTTCAAAGCCTTCACTGATTCATTGAACCGGTATTTACAAAGTTCCTACTATGTGCCCAGCTTCTCCCTGTGACCAAAGGGAATCTAGTTACTAAAAATCCAGTGACCTCTCTCCAGGCTTTGATCCTCTACAGATGCTCTCATTGACTTTATTTTCAACTTGCCTCGCCTGCCTGTGAGCAGCTGGGGATAGAATATGTGTAGTTATTGAATGATTTTTATGCACAACAGGAGGCATGAGGCAGGCCTGACTTGGGTTACTTCCAACTAAAGTGGGCGGGGGTAGTAATGTACCCATCTAACAGATGAGGAAACCAAGGCTTACAGAGGTGAAGTGACTTGCCCAAGGCCACACAGACAGGAAGGGAGGAAGAGATATGAACCAAGGCTGTTTGGCTCCAGAGTCCCCCCTCATAGCCACCACGAGACCACCTTAACTTTCCAAGGTTTGCTGTGGCTCTGATCTCAGCATTACCATGGTGGTTGGTGTACAGCAGGGGCTCACTCAGTGTACGCTCTGTCGAGCTTTAAATATGATGGCCGTCATATTTAACACTACTGCTATCATACCCAGCTATTAAGCTATGGGCTGGGAATGAGGGCATTCTATAAAAACGGAAAGTAGAAATAGGAATTTACTCTGAGGAATTTCCTAGAGTTAGAGAGAAATGTCCAGTAAGGAACCTACTTCGAATGACCAGAGTGCAAAGACACAGCCTCAGTCCATGATGATTACATGAGAAGATGCACTGGGGAATTATGCAACAATTCAGAAAAACAATTTAGATCTACAGTGCTGCTTTCCTTTTCTGTAAAACTAGCATTTCTGATAAGCTCACATTATAGGAGGTTCTTACATAAATGCTCGGGTCACATTGAGGAGAGAGAAGGGAAGACTTATTCCGTTCACTTAGTAACAGAAGTGCTGCCTAGAAAAGTCCAGGAGCCCAGGCATGTGAAACGGCTGGTAATGATAACACTAATAACAACTGGAGTGTTTCCCAGGGGCTGGGCCCAGCTAAAAGATCTAGCTGCCTTCTCTCATTTAATCCACATGAGAACTTTTTACGGCAGGCAAACAGGTTCCATTTTACAGATAGGAAAACTGAGGGAAGCCAAGCTCTGAACTCAGGCCATCGATCTGAGATTATGACTACATTTGCAACACTTTGCACAAAGAACACCAAAGATTATGTCAAGGAAAAAACAAAATACAGTTGCCACAATCCTGACATCTCATACACCAAGGCAAGAGACTGGGAGCCATGTGGGCCTGTGTGGTATATGAGTTGCCTGATTCCTACTTTAAGGCCATTCCCCTGGGCTAACCTCCCACATGTAGCCACAGAAACTTTTAGTCTTTAAACCCAGCATCCTCTGCAGCCAATCATATTTGACTCAACGGAAGCCAAGAAGGCATCTGGGGACAAGAGATCTTTATCTGTACCAAATGTGTATCGGAGCCACGCTAGGAACTGGCCCCACGTGAAGCCAGCGTGCAGAGTCACCCACATCTGCTTGGCATGCACCTCTATCTGCAACGCCTGAAATCATCTCTCTTGGAGCGCCACCCCGGACAAACATCGCCAGCTCTAATAAGACTAGCAGCCTACTTTCTATGGAGCAGTTATCTAGTTAGAGAGAAGAGAAGGAAAGAGGGCTCCGATCGCCCCTTCAAAGTACTCTTTCCATGCCCCAATTATAGAAAATTGTTCTTGGGGGCAGGAGAGCCTTTAGGAAGTGTGTAGGAACATAAATCTGGTTAGTTTTAAAAATACAATGAAATTTACTTCCCTGGACTCTAGCATCACCTCCTCAGAGCCAAATCATGGTTTCACAATATTTGCAGAAAAGGGGCTGGATACGGGTTGCTGCTTGTTGCAGCCAGCCCTTCAGGACCGGGCCATACACATTTAACGACAGAATTCCTGAGGTCTGCAGAGGAACCAAAATTACCAATGCCAGAGGAGGGAAAAACCTCACACCAAATGCCAAGGGACCATTTAGGAAGACTGAAAGGATTAAACAAATGAAAAAGATGGAAACCTTTCCCACTGAGAAGGAGGGAAAGTCACTGGCTTCCAGAATCATGAAGGGCTCCCTGATGGTCAAAGAGGCATTTAAACAGATCTGCTATTCTGCAATTTCCCGAGGTGAGATGGGGAGCTGTGAGAGGAACCTCATTACAGAGGACAATGAGGGGAAGACAAAGATGTTAACAGTGCTGTCCCCTACCTCTGGTTTGGGGGGACATCTCCCAAAGCATTCTCGTATCACCCAATCTGACAGTCATGAAGATAAGTTACAGAGTGAATGACCACTACTCCTTTGCTTCACCGAAAGAGTCCCCGTATGGGACATCAATGTTCCCACTGCACAGACTGTCCGCAAGTAACTAAAGCCACTTTAACTGCAGATTAAACATATGTTAAGTAGAAGTACAGGACTGGTGAGTATGTGTGACTCACTGTGGGCTCCTGAATCATATTACCTGGGTTCATATCCAAGTTCAACAGCTAACTTACTGGGTGATCTTGTGAGTCACTAAACCTCTAGGTCTCTGATTTTCTCAGCTATAAAATGGAGCTTATAATTGAAGATAACTCAAAAGAGCTGTCATAAGAATTAGTACATACCAAGTACTCAATAAATATAAACTGTTGTCACTATCACTGTCATCATGACCGCTAAAGGGGAATGAAACAATGGTCTAGATCAGGCATGGCCAATACATGACATACATAGTACTATTTCTTCTTCCTACAACCTCAGCAGGCATGGCTAGTAGATTACAGAACTCCACTTTTGAACCCAGATACATCCTCAGAAGTCTCAACTCAGAATTCCAGTCATCCCCCAATCAGAGCTGACAGATGAGTGGAAAGAATCCTTTCTGCTGCCTTCTAGAACCTCATCAGAAACCGGATTAAAACCAGCCATTCCCAGCGAAACAGTTACCTCTTGTTTGATGGTTGAAAAGAACAGTTCCTAAATTATAGTCATGCTTCCAAACATCTTCATAATTTTCACTGTAACTGCATATATTTTATGCTATCATTTATATAAAGTTTACTTGAATAGATTACTTAAAAGAGAAACTTATATCTCTGTTCTAAGTGAAAAAAGAGCATAAAAAATAACTCTGAGTTGGGCAGTGCCTGTGGCTCAGTCAGTAGGGCGCCAGCCCCATATCCCGCAGGTGGTGGGTTCAAAACCGACTCTGGCCAAACTGCAACAAAAAGTAGCTGGGCATTGTGGCAGTCACCTGTAGTCCCAACTACTCGGGAGGCTGAGGCAAGAGAATCACCTAAGCCCAGGAGTTGGAGGTTGCTGTGAGCTGTGATGCTACTGCACTCTACTGTAGGTGATAAAGTGAGACTCTGACTCTCAAAAAAAAATTTTTTTAAATGACTGAGAGAGCATATACATACACATATACCTACCTAGCTACAGTCAGTACAGGCGCATTCGGCATCTGCTATTTCTATCAGCCCTTTCTCATCCTTTGATCTTTTTCTTTTTTTAAGACAGAGTCTTACTCTCTAGAGTGCCGTCGTGTCATAGCTTACAGCAACTTCAAATTCTTGGGCTGCTCAAGTGATCTTCCTGCCTCAGCCTCCTTAGTAGCTGGGACTATAGGTGCCTGACACTACACTAGTTTTTCTATTTTTAGTAGAGACAGGGTCTTGCTCTTGCTCTTGCTCAGGCTGGTCTTGAACTCCTGAGCTCAAGCAATCTACCTGCCTCAGCCTCCCAGAGTGCTAGGATTATAGGTCTGAGCCACTGCGCCTGGCATCATCCTTTGATCTTAATTTTGTAGAACAGCAGCAAGACCCTGGGCCTTAGAGGCCCATAGACTGGAGTTCCAATTCCACATCTGCCCTTATTAGCCATGTGACCTTGACGTATAAAGCACGTCTTATTCCCGCATTTGTAAAATCTGGATAGTAAGATCTACTTCATCAAGTCAATGAAAGGGTAGATGCACTGATATTTGAAAGTGGTTATCCGCCTTTGGTGTATGGTTGCCCCCAAACATATAAGCTTCCTTGTAGAATATTCCCTGCAGCTCATTGCTCTTTGCTATGAGGGGCTCTGACATCTCCAGCCAGGGTGGGTCTCATGCTTCAAGTCAGAGGAGTCAGCCTCCTGTAGGAAATTAAAGCAAAGGTGGCTGAATGAGAAGAGCTGAGTTCCAACACACCCCAACGGTGTGGCTGTGCACACGCTACTGACCCTCAGGAAATAACACCAGCATCCACCTGGGGAGATAACATACGAGGAGTCAGAGTCTTGGAAAAGTGCCAAGCACATAATAAAACAAACAAACGTTAGATATTAGTATTTTGTTGAAATTATCACTTATTATCATCATCATTATTTAATCCATAAGCAGTTACACAGAGGATCAATCCAGTCCACAGAAATGGTTTGTTTGGGTCACACAGGGCGTTATTTAAAGGAAAAAAAAATCCAAGAAAACCCCTCAAATTAGTTGCCAATATTTATCAGAGATTCTAGTAACAAAAGCCCAGATTTCTGCTTTCTTTTTAAAACTTAAAAAAGTAGGTTACCCTGGGCATGATTATCTTACAGCTATAGGCAGTGGAGCCAAAGAGCCACAGTCCCCCTTAAGGCAGAGCATTTGGCTTTCTATTTACCAAAGTCTTCACCACTCCCTATCGCCCTATACCTGTCCCATAGCACATACTTACCTACTGTAGCCTCAAGAATATTTGGGATTTCAACCTTTTCTTTAAATTCCTAAAGTCTTGTCTTCATTCTAAATTCTTGGAATTTTTTTTTTATACCAAGTACTCTAAGTAGCAATGGCAAGAATAGATAATGAATAAGATTAAGTCTCCCTTCAGGAAATCCTCAGCAACAGTAAGTGCCAGATAATGGCTGAAGATAAAGACAGGATCATTATCAAAAAGAGGCTAAAGATGCAGCTCTCTGCAATAACCCTCTACATGTGACTCAAAAATGAGCTGCCAGAACTCAAGCATCAAATTTGTTAAAGTTATTTTTGTCCTCTCTCTCTGTGATGGATCATTTCATGTGTCAACTTGACTGGGCCACAGGGTGCCCAGATATTTGGTCAAACATGATTCTGGGGTGTCTGTGGAGGGTGAGATTAATGTTTCTATTGGCGGGCTGAAAAGGAGATGGCCCTCCCAGTGTAGGTGGGCTCCATCCAGTTAAAGCCCTGAGTAGAACAAAAAGTCTAACCTACCCCTGCTTGACCACTGAGACATCAGTCCTTTCTTGTCTTGACACTCAGACTAAAACAATGTCTCTTTCTGAGTCTCAAGCTGTCAGGTTTCAGACTAGAACTATACGTTGGCTTTCCTAAGTCTCCAGCTTGCCTCTGCATATCCTGGGACTTTGCAGCCTCCATAATTGTGTAAGCCAATATAAATCTTCACATATATGCATGCATGTGCACTGTGTGTATCACGCATGCCCTGATGGTTGTTTCTCTGGAGAGCCCTGATGGCAAAAGCTATTATCAAATTGTTGGTACAAAGTTTACAAATGATGGCAGATCAAAGGTCCACATATTGTCCCATCTCTTCCGTGAACTACTGTTTAAGTTGAAGAAGGTCACTACCTATAGGTTTATCAGCTGCAACAGGCTGACTGGAGTGTCCTTTTTAGATCCTGTCAGTCCCACGACTATGGAGTCTCAATGAGCTTGGGGACTCTCCTGCCTTGAGGGAAGGCAGGGGCCGCCCCAGGGAAGGCTGGGAAGAACCTCAGAGCATCCCCCAGAAGCCTCTGCAGCTCTCTCCTGCTTTCTTATCTCTCAAGCCCAGCTCTGTACATCCTTAGTCTCTTGGAGGAGAGGCAAAAACAAGGAGACTACCTTACTCAGACTAAAATTAGTGACTTCATTTCTTAACCTTTCAAAACTAAACTGAAAGCAGTGTTACAGAGCTTCTAGATTTTCCTCACCTTCTCGTCTTCTAGATTTCTCTACGTGAACATGATACAAGATTTTGATTATTCTGCATTCACTCTAGGGGAAGCAGAGTTAGCCCAGCGTCTAAGGATGAGGAATGTTGGAGCCAGACTGCCTGGGTGTAAATCTCCACTCAGCCTTGTGACCTTGGGGAAGGGTCTTAAACTCCCTCCCCCAAGGGAGTTTAAGTAAAATGAGAATGAAAATTTTAACTACCTCACAGGGTGGCAAGAATTAAAATAGCTATTTTGCCAAATGTGGTGGCTCATGCCTATAATCCTAGCACTTTGGTATGCCGAGGAGTTTGAGACCAGCCTGAACAAAAGTGAGACCCTGTCTCTACTAAAAATAGAAAAATTAGCCAGGTGTTGTGGCAGGTGCCTGTAATCCCAGCTAGTCGGGAGGCTGAGACAAGATCACTTGAGCCCAAGAGTTTAAGGTTGCTGTAAGCTATGATGCCATGGCACTCTACCCAGGGCGACAGAATGAGACTCTGTCTCAAAAAATAAAAATAAAACAGTTATTTCAAGCAAAGAGGGCTTATCATGTGCCTGACAAACAGCAAATGCTCACTAAGTCCTCTCTCTCATGATTACCATTGTTCAATAGTATTTATAACTGTAGTATCATATTATACATAATATAAATATGTATTGTATTTATTAAGTTCTGCTATATGCTAGCTATTAGAAATAATACAGTAACAAAATTGACCCTCTGATCCCTGTAGGTCTCAACCCATCTACTGGAGGTTTAAGCATTATAAAAGCACTCACATCTTTTTTTCCCAGGGTCCAAACCAGAGAACTGTGGTACATTTTGTTATCACATTTAGATCCATGGGTTTGTCTTAAAAGCTCGAAGCTGATTATTTCCCTGTTTTAAGCTCCCCATAATCTACTTTTACACCTTGCCAAATGCAAACTCTGTGTCTTTGTCCCAATCTCAAAGCTTCCCACGATTTGGTCCATATGCCCCTTGCCCAGACTCCCCTCACTCTGTGTACACCAGGCATACTGGCCTTTGGTCAATTCTCTGAATCCCAGACTTCCTCCGTTCTCGGTGCTTGCTGTGCCTTCTGCCTGGAAAGCTCTTTTCTCAGAAGTACTCATAGCAGTTCCTCCTCATGTTCAGATGGGGGTATGAGTATTACCCCCTCAAAGAGGCTTCCCTGGTCAACCCAGCCAAACCAGCCTCAGCGCACCTTGGTCACCCTCTATCACCTAGTTCTCTTTTATTTTCGTAAAAGCACTAACACACACTACCTAACCTGATCTTATTTCTATGTGTATCATTTATGGTCTATGCTCCTCTGCTACAGTGTAGGGCCCTTGTCTGTCTTGGTCACCATTTTATCCTCGGCATCTAGGACAGTACCTGGTACATAGTAGGTGCTCAATAAGCTTTAGTTAATATCAATACTGCTGGAAGGAATAAACAAACGAAGGGAGGACATCTGTTTCAAATAGTCATTGATGTGACCCAAGAGCCTAGTATAGTACTTGAAAACAGGAAGTGCTCACTAAATGTTTGTTGAAATAAAAATGAGTTAGAATAATAAATGGATGGAAGGAGGACATAATTTTAAAATATAGGTCAATATATCCCAAGAACCCACCCTAGTGCCGGGCACACAGTGGGCACTCCATCAATACCTGTTGTATGAATGGCATTTAATGAATGTCACCCATTTTCAAAGAAAGAGGTGACCACATAAAGTCAGTCTAATGGAGGCCAGTCTTCTGCCCAAGGACCTCTCTCAAGGGGCTACCAGGGAGGAAAGCCGGGAACCTTTCCCAATACCAGGCCCACATGAGCTGTGTTGCGGCCGGCTCGGGGTTCTGTCGAGTGACTGTCCCTGCTTGCTCAGGAAGTCCCAGCCACTGCCACCCAAGCACAGAGGTTCCCCCGCGAAGGCCGCCACACAAAGTTGCCTCAGAAAAGACAGCTGATGAATACCCTTGGAGGGTCTATTGTCTGAATCCTGTCACCAGCGCAGAAACAGCTGTTTACAGTTTGTTTATTCATCTCCCTTTGGAGCCCTTGGGAGGAAACACAAATGCTTGTTCTCCGGGGTACAATTCAGCAGCTGAAGTGAGTGAAGAAAACGGTGTTTATTTTTAACAGGATAAAGAGGGGGAATTCTTACAAAGTATGGACACTAACAGGAAGACAGCTCTCAGGGAGGAGCCACACCCTGGAGTAATGTCTTGCACTCTGCCTCTTCAGTTATGCTTGGGCTGCATGAGCCGAACAGCAGGCACAGGTGAGCACCTATGGACAGGAGGGACCCAGAAAAGCTCTTCAGGCTTGAGAATGAGAGCATGGGATAAGAGTAACCAGCTGCTTCTCAATACAGGCGACATGCTATGTAGGACTACCATGTACAGTTGTGCAGGTTGTACACTGCAAAAAGGTGCCCAGCTGAAGGAGAAATCCAGCCTGTGATCTGCTTATCCAGCTAAGCTCCACAGTCCAGGACTGCATTGTTCAGAGGAAAGGGAAAGCCTTTTCTCCATTGTTTAATAGCTATATCATGCTTCTACCTAGAGGGAACACTTTTCCCAATTCACACCATATAACAGGATATAAATAGCATCCATCAGCCCACGCTGAAAACTCACAAGAAGAATGGAGACTTCACTTCCTTCTTCACCCAGGGCTCCTGCTGATTCTCCTACCCTCTTCTTTCTTCATCAGATTCCTGTACCATCACTTTCCTGACGGGAATGCTAGTTAAGTACAACTTCCCCCCAGCTAGACAAGTATTCCAAACAATGTTTGGCTAAAGTGGAGAATGAAGCAAGGCTCTCTCGAAAACCACTGGGTCTTTCAGCATCTGGCTGTGGGCTATGGGTCCCTGATTCCCTCAGAAAGAGAACACGAGGAAGAACCTTATTTGCTGCTAAGAAGCACAGGGTCAAGGGTACCTAAGGGCCCACAAAACAGGCTGAGAGGAGAGAAAGGGAGAAAGAAAAGGGCAGGAGTTTACAGAGACACAAGGGTAAAGGAAGTTCTGGCCCAAGGTCAGCACTAAGCCCACAAGCTGGAAGACAGCCCAGAAAGTAGCCTTCACCTTTGGTCCCTGAAGGGCCAGGAAAAATACCTTCCTGCTCTATACAGAGGCTGTGCTGCCCTGTAAGGTTCCTGGTGGGAGCATGTCCATGACACCACACTTTCCAAACAGCAAGCAGGGCCACTCCTGAAGCATCTGTGTATACAGGTCCAAACAGGCCTCTGTCCTCACCTCGAGGGGGCCCACGTCCCACCACTCTCCCTCCTGTATCCAGTAAGATCCCAGGGAAAGGCAGGAATGGGAAAGCCTGGGCCCTGACACAGCACCTTCTAGACTGTATCACCAAGCTGTTTCCCATCTTCTGTTCTTGGAAAGCATTTTGCACCAGGGTCTGAACACAGATACCTCCAAGATTTCTCACTTGGCTCCCGCATATCCGAGCGTCTGCATGCCCTCATCTCTGTGCGTAACCCTTTAGTACTGCACCTCCTCTAATGGGACACTTTTCTTTTTTAGAGCACTTACCACCTTCTATTACTCTTGTCTATTTCAGGCATTGGCAAACTACGACCCAGGCATGGGCTAAACCTGGCCCATTTTACCTGCTTTTGTGAACGAAGTTTTATCGAAACAAAGTCACATCCATTTGTTCATACACTGCGGCTGCCTGCTCACTGCAAGGGCAGAGGTGACAACAGAGATCATATGGCCTGTCTGTCCCTTTACAGAAAATGTTTGCTGACCCTGGCTCTATAGCATTTATTTATGTATTCATGACAATGCTTACTATGTACTAGTTGCCTTCCCTCATTAGAATGTTAACTCCACAAGGCAGGAACCCCTGTTTTGTTCACAGAAACATATAAAAGAACGCCTGTAGTTGACCACCTAAGGGACTGCAACACCCTAGTCAACACATGGAGGTGGTCAACATATGGGGATAGTCAACATATGGGGGTGGTCAACATATGGGGGTGGTCAACATATGGAGATGATCAACAAAAGCAACTTGGCCTCCTGTACTGATACGTACATGTGGTACATATCTCGTCTATGAAAATTAGGTCAACTTAAGAAGGAAGTCAATGTAGGAAGGTGGTCAGCTATGGAGGTTCTCCCATAATTCAAACTCTAAGAACATTTCCCAGCAGGTACTAGGCACTCAGTAATTATTCACTAAATGGATAAATAAACAGGGGCGCGAGGCCCCAGAGTCCAACAGCATTGAACAGAGTTATACATCAGGATGTGAACCAGGTCTTTCCACTAAGAGTTGGACAGTCCCTTTTTAAACCAGCTGTGGCTTTTGGACCATCATTGAATCTCTTCAGCCTCCTTCATTTCTCCTGTCCATCCTGTCTCACCCTGTCTTCCCCCTGGGCTATTAAGAGAACTAAATGAGACAACAGCCCTGGCTTTATTTTATGCATGGATGTATTTATGTATTTTTATGCTTAAGTATTAACTTATTTAATCGTCACAATAATTTCGAAGTAGAGACCATTGTCACCCCAATTTTACAGATGGAACCCCAGGGCAGAGAGAGATAAAGTGACTGGTCCAAGCTCAGACAATTAGCTATGGGTGGATCCAGGATGCAAACTTAAGCTCTTGGCTCCTATCCACTAAGCAATGCTGCCTCTTCTAGAAACAAAGTGAGCAAAACAGGCCCCAGAGTGTCATGTTCAGAAAACACAGCAGGGCAGATCCCTCAAGATTTCAGAAATAACCCTGTCTCCACTCAATTCTGCTGCAGGGCAGGCTGGAAGGAGGTGGGAGGAGGCCCTGCACTCCAAGGTCCCTTCTGAAGACTCAGGGAGGCAGCCTGAGGACCCCACTCAGCACAAAATGCAGTCAACCCTCACCAGAACAGCCCAATCCAACCAGAGCCCCACAACAAGGCTATCTACTCCCCCCCCACCCTGGTCCCAGGGGCAGCCAAGGGCATCCCCAAGTCCAGAGGGGTACAACCAAGCTCATGGGCCAGACAAGAGGGCACCCCAGAGTGCCACCTGGGCTCAGGGCAGAAGGGAGCCCTCATCCCTGTCTACTCCTTCAACACCCTCAGCTCCCTCTTTCCCTCCCTCCTTCAGAGAGCTGCAGATTGGAATCTCCGAAAATGGTTTTCACAACTCAGTTAGCAGCAGGCAATCAATTATTCACGACCTCGCTTCCCCACAAACTCAGGGACTGTGACTGTTAGCGAGGTAATTTCTGGACTCTGCCCAGCTGCCCTGCTCTAAGCTGTCAGGAGGTCCACTGTTCAGTTCCCCCCTTCTCCAAAGACCCCCAAAGCCCACCAGCCATGATCTATCTCCACATAGGACGGAGAGATGGAGGAGAGATCCCCAGGGTGACCAGGGACTGCTCCCAGCCTGCATGACTCACACTTTGGGCTCTGGGTAGAACATCTGACCTCAGTTAAATCCAACTGGAAAATAGGGCTCAAGCATTCCAGATCCTCTGCCAGGCTCTAGGATGAATCCCACGTTATTTTATAAAAGGCTTTAGGCTCTGAAAACATTGTGTTCTGCAAAAAGCATGACTTGGGAGAGTCTCCTAGACATGCTGTCCCTCTGCCGAGTTCATGGTCAAAGACATTTGGAACTTGGCAAGGGCTCATACCTAAAGACCACCGTTAGCATTTTCCTCCGAAAAACTTGAGGCTGTCATTAGCAACACGTTCCCATATCTGGGGAGGAGGAGAGAGATGCTCATCTGACACCCTTAGAAAAGAGTTTCATGATCTGGCATCAGAACCCATCGAGCATGGTTGTCAACTCTGCTGCTTGAACACATGTGACGCCTCCTCAAGCCACATTCTCCAAGCCTCAGTGTCCACATCTGTGAAATGGTAGAGCAATGGTATCTACCCCCACCCAGGGCCGTGGTAAGTACTAAACCAAATGCAGCATTTAAAACTGCTATCTTGCTTGGCACATCACAGACAGTGTGACCGCTCTACATAATTCCAAGGCTCTGGCGCTGGGGAGATGCATTGTTGATTTAGTAGCAATCTGGGGGCAAAAGGCTGTGTTCTGAAACACTAAGGAAATGTGTATATCAACTCTAAAACTCACCCCAAATGTCAGAGATACCATCTAGTAAATATAAGCAAATGTGAATCTTAAAAAGAAAGTTACTATCATTACTGCATTATCACTGCAACATTAATTTTGAGTAAGAGGACAGGTACAGAGAAGCTATGTGACTAACTCAAGGCCACACAGCAGGTCAATAGGATCCTGTCCCCACACAGCTCCAAGCAGAGAAGAGAGAGAAGGAGGCAGAGTGGGCAGGCAAGTCCTCCTTGCCCAGTCACTCCCCCTCCTCCTGACTGCCGAGGGTCAGTAATAATAAGCATGCTATGGCACTTAGTAGGTACTCAGGCACTGTGCTAAATTAGCTACAAATTTATTTCTCCCAACAACCCTCTGAAGCAGGTGCCACTAACTTACTAACTCCTCATTTTACCAGTGAGGAAGCAGAGACACAAAGACATAAGCCACACGGTTGGCAGGTGGCAGGGCCAGGATTTGAACTCATGTCACCCAACACCAGGGTCTACGTGCTTGGCCATTACATGGCACTCTCTCCCCCAATTGAGACCAACAGGGACATTTTAGGGGAGCAGGGATTGGCATCAAAATGTCACGACATGCCCCCCTCACACCCCCGTCAGGGTAGCTCCTCAGAGCCCCGTGAGCACCCCACGTCCTCCTCAAGACAAGCACGAGTTTGCGCCTCTCCTCTTCTCTGTCCTGCATTAGGTCAGCTGAGCACGTAACACTGGTGAGCCTGGGTCTGCAGCCCAGTCCTGGGTAAAGGCCCAGACGCCCACAGCCAGTTTTTCACTCGTCCATCCGATCATTCCTCCAACGGCCACAGAGAACAGGAGATGCTGGAGAGGACAGAGGGGCACTGGGAGCTTACAGATCTGCAGCCACAGACACCTCCCTGCTGCCCAGAGATGGAGGAAGAAGGCCCAGCAGCAAGGAGCAGGTCCTTCCCCTGGGTCACCCCGGTTCAAACAGTCCTCCATCCCATCAGGAAGATGTGGTAGTTAAGTGTGTGGGCCTCTGCCAGCCTGCCAGGGGGTGGGGGTCCAGATCTCCCTGTTCCCAGCTGCAAAACCCCCGGGGAGTTACTTCCCCTGTCTGTGCCTCACTTCCTCCATCCACAAAGCAGCAGCTTCTACAGAGCTCACATCGCAGGGTGCTGGAAGCGCTAAGTGCCAAATCTTTGGCAAGTAGTAAGCACTTAATGAATACTAGCTGCTATTATTGTTTATCATAATCAGCGGGCCTACACACCAGCACTCAGAACACAAAGTGAACCTGAAGGGGCCATCCACGTGGCTGAGGAGCTGCCAAGGAGCCCACGTAAACAAGATGCGACTCTAGATCCTACAGAAGCTTTGGCCTCTACATCTTAAAATCTCACTTTAAAGCGGGGCTCCGGAGCTCTTGCTTTCAGTGCATTTCCTCCTCCCATCTTTCAGGCAATTTCTGAAGGAAACCAAAACATTTACTGAGCGCCTACTGTGTGCCATTCCCTTTTCCAGCACTGGGATATCCTGAGGGAGTTAACAGGCCCAAGACCAGCTCTGATGGTAATGGGGGAGGGGGGAACTCCTACTAAAAGGCTACAAGACTCTAGAGTTTACCATCAGGCAAAGGGGGAGCTGCTGGGGTGAAGACCCTTTTCTGTACACAGTCACACCAGCACAGCCAGGCCACATACACGTGGAGGTGGGAAAGGATGCTATTAACTCTGCCTGCTGAGTGCAAGTCACAGCTAGGAGGAGTGACACTTGCAACCAGGGCACAGGTAACCACACTGAGGCCGAGTAGTTCAGATCAGAAGGGCCCTGGACATTCCTCAGTTCATTTTAAATTTAGGGTGTCAAAACTGGGCACGGTGGCTCACACCTATAATCCTAGGATTTTGGGAGGCTGAGGCAGGTGAATCTCTTGAGCTCAAGAGTTCAAGTCCAGCCTGAGCAAAAGCGAGACCCTGTCTCTACTAAAAACAGAAAAACTAGCAAGGCATCATAGTGGGCACCTGTAGTCTCAGCTACTTGGGAGGCTAAGGCAAGAGGTCCCACTCCCACTTGGGAGGCTAAGGCAAGAGATAGCTTGAGCCAAAGAGATTGAGGTTGCTGTGAGCTCTGATGACATCACGGCACTCTAGCCAAAGACTCTCTAACTATATTAATTAATTATATATTAATTAGGGGTGGTAGAGGCGTTAAGAGGCAGCCCAAGGCCACACCAAGCCAGACAGAGAAGAAGTTCTAAACTTAGATCCAGATCTCTTTGTCCCACTTGGCAAAGTGAGTAAAAGATTCAGCACAGCACAGCCCTTGCCACAGATGACACGACACAGCTGTCGCACCCAGGCCAGGAGCTCACCCCTCTCTGCCATTTCTCTGGGTTAAAGCTACAAGCTGGGGGTGGTGCAGACAAGACCCAGGCCAGGGAAATTTGGATCTGGAAAACAATGGAGAGAAAAGTTCCAAGTTGGGGACATCTCCCTGCAGTGACAGGTGGGAGTTCAAAAAGCCAAAGCACAGTGCTGGGTTCTTTTGGTTGGAGGTGAAGTTGCAACAATTGCAGGGAAGCCCCGAAAAGCTTGTAGGAGACAAAATGGTTTGGTTTGGTTTGGTTTTATTAAATCATAGCAGTGTGCATTAATACTATCATGGGGTACAGTGTACTATTTCTGTATACAATTTGAAATATTTTCATCCAACTGGTTAACACAGCCTTCATGTCTTTTTCTTAGTTACTGTGTTGAGACATTTATATTCTATCATTAGAGAGATTCACATGTACCCTTATAGGATGAACCATAGGCGTTTGCAGCCAACTTTCTCAACTGTCCAAGTCCCACCTCCAAGCCACGTAATTTCTAAAGCAACTTTTCTAAGATTTTAATAAAAACGAAGATGATGAACAACTAACAGAGCTGCTGGAGCCTCACTTAAGAGACTGCTTCACAGGGCTTGAAAGTCCCTGCAGGGTAGCTCTTGTCTTTCTCCCCAGATGACTTCTACATCCTTGCTCCTCCTCTTCCCCCAATCCACGCCCAATTACCTTCTACTTGCTTCATCACAAATGTCAGCTTGTTGGAAAAGTCCTCCCTTCTCCATGCCCCACTGGCCCCTCCATCAGAACCTGAGCTGCAGGAGGTCAGAGACCTGTCTCGTCTACTGCTCTCTCCCCAGCTCCAGCACACAGCCTGGCACATAGCAGGTTCTTGGTAAATTGATCAAATGAGTAGGGAAGTATCTGTGAAGGTCCTGGGTCCATCCATAAAGCAATGTGCTTGTATAAAACTGCTAGTACAGGACACGTAGTAATTATCAACCGATGTTGCTGGGAGTACTGCAAAGTAAATCTCAAACCAGAAAGGTCAGCTTCCCATTTCTGCCAGAGAGTAGCCTTATGCTCAGTGAGGCAGGAGCACTCAGGGCCCTCCCCAGGGCCCAGCCACCTCTCCTTTACAAGACCAAGGCAGAGGAAGTGGTGGTGGTGGTGGGGGCGGGGGGCTCACTGGGGACATGGAGAATACTTAAGATATTCCACAAAACAACAAAATGCCCCACCATCCTGACTACTGGTAAAGGCAAGAAGAAGTCGGTCAGTGTGGGAAAAGTGCTGTGTTTTGCGGTGATGTGGGAAAGCTGAGAGAGAACGTCCCCTAACCCACTCATCCAAGTTACACAAAGCCTGTGACTGCACAGTGACTGACACTTTATCTTCCTCAGTGTAAACAAAAGCATTGAGCAAACCCTGGGCATTGGGCAACTTGCTGTCTACTCACAGATTCCAACCCCAAAACAGCAACTCAATCCACACTGTGTCCTGCTGGCTCATTAAGAGACCTCCTGGATCAATACTGCTGTGTCTGTGCCCTCGTTCACAAATTTTCTGCCTTTAATTTTATTAATGCCCCTTCCCTCCTTTCTTTTATTCACATTCATCTTAAAAAAAAAACAAAACTAGAGCTTTATTTTAATTATTTTAATGGTTTTCATTTAATGTCAAACTCTAAAGTCCTTTTAAAATAGGCCGTCAATTTCCCTCTGGGAAAACTCTGAACCTGATCTCAGGTTTTAATACGAGGACTTCTCATCTTCACTAATCGATACATAATCTGAAATGTTAAATTTGATTTCTTCTTTGATCTAAGAGTTATTTAGAAGGGTTTCATAGGTTTGTTTAAATGTCTATGTGATTGTCTTTTAGAAGCTAATTTTTAATAGCTCTTATTGTTTTATGAATAGGGCCTCCAAGCCTTCTACTGCTGGTATCTGTTAGGTTTGAGGCCAAGTTAATCATTAATTTCAATGAGGGCATCTTAGAACCTTTAGAAAACAGCCTTTTAAATGAAAAAGTCATCCCCTAGAATAAATATACACTCACACACAAATACCCCTTTGCAAAGACTTGCCATGAACACTTAAAATCCTAAAGTTTTACGTTTTCAAAAGTAAATATCCCAATAAAGTAAACACATCATTAAGCTGGAGGCTGGGGATGGGGAACAAAACCACTTGAATTTAAGGGTTTTCTCATCCCTAAGAATTCCACACCCAGGAATCCCAGCCACAAAAGCAACCCAGCTCTGCAGCCTCATTTTAAAGACTAAGACTGAGGCTGCCAGAGGCTGAGTTCAGACTTAACAGATTTCAGCTGAGACCAGATTTCAAATCCACTCACCCTTTCCGCATTAAATCCAAATTTCTTCCCAAAAGTACTAGAACAGCCACTGAAAGTCTTCTCTGTGACATTCCTTAAGTTTGTTAATTGCACAAGGCAGAACCAGAAGACAAGCTCCTCCAACAGTCAGGCACTTTACTCCTGGTAAAGCAGGTTGGTCAGATGTGGAAGCTGACAGGACTCTCTGACAAGCCCCAGAAAGAATATTAAGTCATTTTTCAGCCAGTGCCATGCAAACCTGAAAGACGGGTAGATTCTAGGGAATCCTGACGTTGTTCTCCCAGGCCTGTCAATGTGTCTGCAAAAGTGGGCCAGCAAATGGAAAGTGACCAGCCTTCAGAAACGGACGCAGAAGCCTGTGCGTCTAAAGAATGCTGACAAGGCACTCCAAGGCAGCTCCTTGGGGGAGTCTCCGTGCTCCGATGCCGTGGCTATGTACAATGTATGCCGTCCCAGAAGGGACATTTCAGCACTGTATTTCAATATAAAATGACATGATACCACTGCAGGCTAGAGATCTTATTGGGGGATGCAGGGCTGTACTCATCTGCTTCCCAGCAAGAAAACGAGAGCAGCCAGAGATAAACAGAAGTCAATCAAAGCAAAAAGTGACATCGAGGAAAAAAAAATGCCTAATTCTATCAGACCTGCTTTGCTGAATAAAGATAAGAGCACTTTGGACGATATGGCTTGGGTATAAGAAATTAAATGATGGCACCATTCCCAAAAGCAACTAAAGCAGCTGACATCGGGCATGTTCCCAAAATCCTGGAAGGGACCGAGAATGGAAAAACAGTCATCAATTTATAAACTGTGGTTCTACAGACTCTCCACTTTGCAAGACTAATTAGGAAAGTAGGGCTTGTTATAGTTTCAACACCACGAAGGTATGACCAAGCTTTACTCCCTACAGTGACAGGTAAAACTTCCAAATTAAAATGTAATTGTCAAATCAGCCATTTAAAAACCAAACACGGCAGTTGAATCAATTCCTTTCCTAGGTATACATCCAACAGAAATGCGTGCGTATGTTCACCAAAAGACATACTCAAGAATGTTCACAGGAGCACTATTTAGAATGGTCCCGAACTAGGAAGTTCTCAAATGCCTACAAACAGAATTGATAAGTAAATAGTGGTATATTCCACAACGAAATAAACAGGGACACAACAGAACAACTACAACTCCATGACACAACACAGATATGCAGTTGTTTTTCTGTAAAGGGCCAGATAGTAAATATTTCTGCCCTTGTGGACCATACAATTTTTACTGCAGCTCTTCAGCTCTACCAATGGCACACAAAGGCAGCCATTGCTGGTATGTCAATGAACGGACATGGCCATGTTTCAATAAAGTTTTATTTACAAACAGGAATTTGTTTTCTGTTTTTGTTTTGTTTGTACAGTAGAAACAGCCTCTTATCGGTTGCCACCCTAAGCAGGAGAGATGAAGATTACAATGGTTCCCACTGTTGGAATAGCATCCACAGACTCAGTCACTGCCCCCTGAAAGCACAAATTTGAATTTCATCAATTTTCACATGTCATCAGACATTACTCTTCTTTTGGAATTTTCCCCTATTTAAAAATATAAGATCAATTCTTAGTTCACAGGCTACATGAAAATAGGCTGTGGTCTGCCAACCCCTAAAAACAGATGAATTTCACAGACACAACCTTAACCTGAACCAAATAGGAACGAAAGCATACAGATCACATTCCATTTCTAAAAAGAGGTAAACGCAACCAATGGGGTTACCAAGTCTTGGCAGAGGTGACCCTTGGAGGTGTGGGGTCAGTGTGGGCACGACAGGGACTAGGGGCGGCTAATATTCTGTACTCTGGAGTTGGGAGCTGGTTATTAGTTGGGTGTGGCCACTTTCCTGAGCTGTCTATTCATGATTTGTGCCCTTTTCCATATGTTTGTTCTATTTCAAGAGAATTTTAGCAAGTTTAAAATAAGGTAGCTTACAACTTAACTAGCTTCAAACACAGAAGTATGAAGAAAACCACAGCAATCAAGTCACATTAGCTCCTTCACTGTGGCCAGGGATTCACCAGTGCTGGACTATTTAGGAATATTTAATAATAAAAGGCAGACTTAAATTGTTCTCTGCTAGCTGTTATTGTGTTTGCTTCTAGGGTGGAGTGTATTTTGTGGATTAAGGGATGGTGCTACCATCTGAATCCGGCCAGGTTATTTTCCTTGGGGGGGGTCTATGAGAAAAGATGATGCTTACCCAATTCCCAGCCACTCCTTGCATGGAAATCTGCCATCAATAGTGTTAACTTAAACAGCACCGGGCAAAATACGTGGCCTTCAACCTGCAGCAAAACCTACACTGGACCCTGACAAAGGAAAAAGGCCAGGCCTGGCTTCTATTTGATTTCCAGAGAATATGCAGTTAATTACTTTTCCTCACAGTCAGCAGCTGAGTCTCACTGAAATCTGTGCTTGTAATTATCGCCGTAATTATTACTTTAATACAAATCAGCAACTTATCAAAATATTACACTTTAGATGCTACCTCTCGGCTGTAAGACTATGCATGTTTATGGATAGAAGGTAGAGGGCGCCACCCCTGCTCTGCTTTGCATGCAAGGAGAGTGGCGGGGGACTGACACCAGAGCCAGTCACCAAATGTTCATGTCCAGTCATTTGCACACCTGTCCTCTCTTTACAGGCAATAAGTCACCTTGAGCATTTCACATCATGGTTTGATCTTGGGTGACTCACACACTGTTGTATCTCAGTGGTTCCATCCATACAATGGGCAAACAGTACCAACTTTCTTGCAAAACTATGGGAAGAGTTTTGTTAAAACTTTCCGAGCAGCACAGGCATGGACTTTGACACAGCCTAAGTCACGCTGTCTAAGTTGGAATTCCAAGTCTACTGTCTACTGTTGCAACCATGGGCAATTCCTTACTCTCTCTGTGCCTTGGCCTCCTCATCTGTAAGTGAGAATCTACCAGCAGGCACTTCATAAGGCCGCGGTGATAATTAAATGTGACAACCCATGAGATGCCAGCACTGTGCCTGGCAGGTAGTGACATTTAATGGACAACAGCAGTTATTATTATTGCTGTAATATTATTATGACGCTGAGAGTTGTAAACTCAGCTCCCAACACTGGTCTTGCAACTAACACAACAAAAAGCAGCCTGGTGAGCCCAGTGGCAAAGTAGAGAGCAGATGTCCCACTTGGAAGGAGAGACACATCTCACCTCACTCAAACTGTCACCTCTTTGAGAACGTAGGCCAGAATTTCAAATGTTTTCATCAGCACTTCAAATTGGACTTTGATTTGACATCACTGATTTGGGTTACTGAATGACAACTTCAAAAATTTCCTTTTCTTTTTTTAATCAGAAAAGAGGAGGACTGTAGGGTGCCATCATTTCCATCTGCAGCCAAGACCTGACCCACCAAGAGCCAGGTTTGCCTCTGGTTTACATGTTCCCCATGAGAACGTTCTAGTGCTCACTTTGGTTGGAAGTTTATATCCACCTGTTCACGCCAATGAAGAATCAGTTTCCTCCAAAGGATGCTGCTGTCTGTTTGTCTATAACCCTAAAAGAAAGCCAAAATAGCCTCCAGACCTGAAAAGAGTTAATAATCTAGCCCAGGTCCACCCACAAAGCACCTGGTCTTTCTCTGCGCCTCCTTCCTCAGGCGATGTTTCTCCTTACGTCTCTACCTGTCTGTTTTCTGTCTTCCTGTCTCCACCTCACCTTCGAAATAAAAGGACATTAGACACAGCAATTCAAAACGTAGCCCACAATAGGATTAGGAGAAAAAGCAAGGAAATTGAGCATTTCACATCAGAGACAGAATCAGTGGTAAGGCCCACTGACAAGCAAACGGGGATCTCTATGTCTAACAGCCGCCCCTTCTGTGCTGGGGATAAGAGAGCGAAAGAAACACAATGAATAGGCTTTTATTTCAAGGAGAACATCTGCAAAGCACGGTTCTACATTAAAAAATAAACAGAAATCAGCCACTGGTCTGAAAAAACAAAAATGTCCCATCACATCTCTAATTAATAAAGCTGCACTTCACAAGGAAGAAGAAAAGGGAGAAAAAGAAAGAGAATGACTCTTCCATATCCCCAAAGAAAGGATGCTTAATGAGGGAAAGGCCGTGTTGCTTGATCCATCTAATCTGGTTTTAATACTATCCTTAAATAATGTATACATTAGTTCTCCATTACCAAAAGCATTTGTTTATTTTATGAACGGGAGCCTGTTTGAGTGCTGAGACTTTGCAAAATTATCATTCCGTCCTTGAGCTCTTGGCTTTTATTTCTTCTCCCCCTGGCTCATTATGAAATGATTAGCTGTCTCCATTGCCCTTCTGAATTGCTGCAAATGTTATACTGTGGTTCTGTTACCCCGGTTCCAAACGGGAGAGTCTCGGGTCAGGGTCAAGCTAATGCAGTCATCATGGGCCCATATGGGGACCCATTCAGCATGCTAATTTCATGTCCAACACACGGGGGACTAAAATACCCAACAGGAAGCAAATGCACAGCGCTGAATCTAAAAGACACACTTATAACACCCAGAACTCAGTCACAGAAGATGGGCTCAGGGCGTCCCCTGGGGTGGTTACTTTCCCTAACCACAGGAGCCACCCTGACAGCAAGTGAGAACACCAGAGAGCGCCTGTGATGAGGTCTTCCATTCGGATGGACCCAGAGCACAGTTTCCCCTAATGTCTTACTTAAATCTTCTCCATCTGAACTTCAGAAAACAGCTCCTCCTATTTACCAGAGGAGCAAAGGATCTTCAGATAGGTTAAAGCTGACATTTACCAAACCTTGGCCATTCCAGCCCTTCCCTAACTGTCTCACACTAACCAAGCTGGAACCAGAATTAGGAATAGAAGTGGTAGGGTTTCCTACCAGTACTTACACATTTTCATTTTGTTAACTAACTTCTTTTTACTTAAATCCTACTTTACCTGCATGCTAAGGATTAAGAATCTTGAAGCTGCCGTTTTGATTGACCGGTCCTATTTACATATTTTCCCCAATATACATTTAAAGAAATATACAGCTATTGACAATTCCTTAAAATGTTCACCCAAGAATCCAAGAAGCAGAGGAGAGGGGCCTCTGGGATATCATCAATGCTCTGTTTCTTGGTCTGGGTTAAATTAACCTGGTGTTTACAAAAATTCACTGAGCCACACATTTGGAATAATGTATACATAGTACATTTGGTTAAAAAAAAAAAGTTAAAAGAACATATGCAAAATTTAAGAACTGACTCGATGTTGTACATAAAAGCTGTTATATTTAAGAATGTCTGGAGGCGAGTCAAGGGCGCCCTGCCTGCAGCTGCCGTTCAGGATGGCGTGCCGGGGGTTTCTGCACTGGTGTCCCCCAAGCTGACTCCCCTCTCCTCACGCGGGCACCACAGTCGGCACAGAACAACACCAGCCCTCTCCCTCTCCCCTTCTTTCCAGGAGATGCCCCAGAGTCAGGACTCCATAGGTAACCTATTTATATGGAATGAATGAGAGGTATACCAATCTTCTGAATAACGTGGATTTCTACGTTATGCCACTGATTAATGTGGATGGTTATGACTACACATGGAAAAAGGATCGAATGTGGAGAAAGAACCGTTCTCTTCACGGGAACAGTGGTTGCATTGGAACAGACCTGAATAGGAACTTCGCTTCCAGACACTGGTGTGAGAAAGGCGCATCAAATATTTCGTGTTCAGAAATCTACTGTGGACCTTATCCTGAGTCAGAACCAGAAGTGAAGGCGGTGGCTAATTTCCTGAGAAGAAATACTGACCACATTAAAGCTTACATCAGCATGCATTCATACTCCCAGAAGATACTGTTTCCATATTCCTACAGCAAAATCAAAAGCAAAGACCACGAGGAGCTGTCTCTAGTGGCCAGTGAAGCAGTTCGTGCTATTAAGAACATTCACAAAAATATAAGGTATACATATGGCAGTGGCTCAGAAAGTTTATACCTAGCTCCTGGAGGTTCAGATGATTGGATCTATGATTTGGGCGTCAAATATTCGTTTACAATTGAACTTCGAGATACAGGCAATCATGGATTCTTGCTGCCACAGAGTTACATCAGGCCCACTTGTGAAGAAGCTCAGGTGGCTGTTTCTGAAATAGCTTGGCATGTCATTAGGAATGTTTAATGCCCTTGATTTAATCATCCTCCTTTCATATTTTAATTTATTAATTCCAGCAAGACCAAATCCCAAAATCATCTTATCAACTTTTTTTTATTAGTAGTTCTGATGAAAGGTTTCTCTATTCCCTGGTTTTGCCAAAGAACAGTAAGTGCTAGTTTGAAATTAAGGCAGAAAGTGTTCATGCCTTTTTACCATTTTTTAATTTTTGTTTTGTAAGAGGCTAGTTACCATTTTTTCCCTTTGATTTCCAACGTTGGACTAGGTTGTCTCAAGCAATTTCAATAACCTGTTGGCTCCTAAGCAACCAAAGGAAAGGTGGTGTGGAGTACATTGAAGATTTCTGCTCCAAATTTTCAATAAATTTCTGCTTGCGCCTTTAAAAAAAAAAAAAAAAAAAAGAATGTCTGCCCACACAGCAACTTTAATCACCAGTATATCGTGATTCCTGGGGCTACTTTGGAACTACTCTGGCCAAAATAAATCCCCACCCCCAAATAAGTAAAATAAGCCCACCCCACCCAAAAGAAATGCTCGCCCACGGCCCCCTATTTTTTTTTCTTTTTTTGCAGTTTTTGGCTGGGGCTGGGTTTGAACCCGCCACCTCTGACATATGGGGCTGGCGCCCTACTCATTTGCGCCACAGGTGCCGCCCATAGCCCCCTATTTTTGTTCAGCAGCCCCAACTGTTTCCTTCACTACACTTGTAACAACTTGATTGTTCTTAAAGTTGTTTGCTTTGTTTGGGGGGCATCCTGCCCCCAGACCATAAACTGCATGAAGACAGAGTCGCATTTGTCTTTCTCTGCTTTGCATAAGGCCTGGAACACAGTGGACCCTCACCCAGTTCCTGCTAAATTAATAAATGAGCGGGTGGGAAATTTTAGGTGGGTCTCATTCATTCATTCACTTCTTGCACCCCAGATGATGTGAGGCAGGGCACACAATTAACAGGTCCCAACACCCCACATTCCTCCACTCTAAGACATGAGCCTATCTTACATTCACATGGGGCTTTCTGAGCTTCAAAGCGCTTTCTCATCTGTTTATCAGATTTAATCCTCACAACCCAGGGAAGGCAGGAGGGAGGGAGGCTTATTAGCATCATCTGATGAAACGCCAAAAAGACACAGAGATGAAAGTCACAGTCCGTCCCTGACAGAGTTTGGGACGGAGCCAAGGTGCTCCAGAATGTTCCACCCTTCCACTTGCCCCTTGTCCCTAGAAGCTCTCAACTCCCCAAAGCATGCTCTTGGGGGGCAAGGTCCTGGTGAGCCCCGAGAGGGGAAGGCAGCTGATTCAAACCAGCCTGGTACTCACACTCCCCCCCCACCCCCGGAAAGGGGAAACTGGCATACCAAATTGCAGAATGCATGATTCTATTTCTGTCAAGGACATGTGCCTTCAAAATGGCCCAATACTCACAAGAATTTGCATATTCTGGGTATCCACGGCAAGCGAGGCGGGGGTGGGGAGGGGGGACCTCCTTCATGCCCAGGGTAGACAAAGGCAGTCAGAGGTAAATAAGCAATGTCGATAAGCCACATGAGAATAAGGTAACCACAGATGCTTATTTTTAACTCTTCACAGTGAACACAGAAGTCTTCCAAATGGGTTGTAAACTCAACAGCTTAGAGGTTGTTGTAGGAGTCTCAGGTGTCCCAAGCAATCTTGGGAGGACTCTTGAGGACTTGTTGGGTCTGGGCACAACCACTCTTCAGCTTGGCCACTTAACACCAAGCAAGAATGCAAGCCCAGTACTGCTGGGTATTGTGACTTTGAAAAGAACTCCAAAAATCCACACTGTCTTATGGCATATCGTTAAATATCAGTGCCTGTTTATTCTATATCCTAAAATTCAGTGTGGGCAAAACCACACGTACCCATGGGCTATGAATTTGAGAGAGTCCCCCAACCCCCCCAACCCCCGGCAAACATCTCTGGTGACGTGGCTGCCTCAGGGAGGGAGAGCAGAGCGTTGCTGAGGGCTAGAGCTGCCCCATGTCACCACTCCCTGCAAGGTAGGTGCCTTCCTGGACCCTGTGCTTTAGATGAGGAAACCGAGCCCCAGAGACATGAAGTGACATGCCCAGGTCACACAGAGATGATGTAAGAGCACTTCCCACTTCCTAAATATTACATGACCTGCCTCCCAGTCCTCATGCATCTGACAGCCCGCTCATCTCCGGCTCCTTCCTCAGTTGTAAGATGAGTGGGGTGGCCCAGGCCTCATGTTGGAATGTTCTTGGATAGCAGAAGACTTGAGGACATCCAAGGTCTGGAATTACACTATACCTTGTGTCCACCTTCCCTTTATCCAAGAGGCCACCGTGGGGGGAAAGGGTCAGCAGTTAGCCAGGCCAGCGTGTGAGAGAAAGCTCTGTGGACAAGACACTTACGAGCAGGGGCCCTAACTCTTGCATGCCAGGCTGGTCCTCCTGGAGGGCAGGGAGCACATCTGTCCTGTTCACCAATGTAGTCCCAGTGCCAGGCACAGGGCTTAGCACACTCTGACTGCTGGAGTAGAGAATACATGGTTGGGAAGGTGGCTGGACAGGTGGATAGATGAATGGATGGTTAGATGGAAGGACAGATGGATGGATGAACGGATGGATGGACAGATGCGTGCCTGCATGAACAGACAGGAGGAAGGGGAGTAAAAGGGGTTACGGCCAAGGGAATTACTGACTCTGAATCAGTAGTGACTAAGAACATAGCCTTTGTTTCAATTCCTAGTTCGGCCACTTTTCTTCAGTTTAATTTTCATCTAACTCATTGCCTTAGTTTTCGTTATTTTTAATCAGAAAGTACAGATGACAGCAATAGCCCTTCACTTGTAGGATGCTATAAGAATTCAGTAAGATCATGTCTTTAAACTCCTTCCACAGTGCAGAGTAAACATTCAGTAAAATAAATTATCCTCTTCCTCCTCCACCTCCTCCTCATCACAGTATAAGACTTTTACCCCTTGGGTACAGAACAGTTGCATCAATCTCTGGGCTCCACAAACCAGGCTTACAACAAAAGCCTCATGGCCAAGGATTACAGCAAAGGATTCCCTGGAAGGAGAAGCAAACAGCTGTTACCACATTGCCTCATTAGCGCCCACTGACACAGGGGCCTGGATTGTATGTCCAGATAAGCCAGAAGTCACCTGGCCTGGACAAACCAGGCCTGAGACAGAACAAATCCAGTTCCCTGCCTTCAGGGGGCCGTGAAGGTGGAGACCCCACACATGCCCCAAAGACTTGACCCTGGACCCCACCCTTTTCCATCCGGCAAGGTGCTTAGGGCCCCCGGTCCCTGATACGAATAATGCCAGTTTCTATAATCAGGGTTAAGGTGACTCAGCCCCAACAACTTCTTTGTAACAGCTCTGGTTTCCAATGGGGGCGGGGACAACTTAACCCAGGGACCACAGGGACCACAGGGGCACAGACGCCCTGACAAGCAACTGCGGGCAAACGGGTAGTTTCTGTTGCAGGCGGAAGGAAGTACCGACAAGATGATCTGGATTGTGTATTCATAGAGATAGCTCTCGCTGCAATGGCCCGCCTCACCCAGGCTCTCGGGTACAAGTAAGTGGTGGCTCCCCAGTGAGCCAGCCCTAGAGAGGGTTAGGACATGTCCACTGGCCAAAGAAACCTGCACCGTATCTCTTGCCCTTTTTCTTCCGGCCAGAGAGAACTGAACTCAAAACTCCTTTCCCCAGACAACACAGCAGCTCAAGTTCCATTATTCCCTAGCAGGCTTCTGCATATTTCACTACAGGGTGATACTTTCTTTTCCAGGCCCATAAAATCCCGTCCTGAAAGAAGGAAATGTAGGTCAAACAATCCAAAGGAGCAGATACACAGGATGGAGGATGAGCAAGTCTCAGACCCAGTGTACAACATGAGGGCTACACTTAATAATACTGTATTATACTCAGCATGTTTTTGCAAAAATACTAGCTTTTAGGTGCTCTGGCCACACACACAAAAATTGGGCAACTGTGAAATGATGGGTATGTTAACTTGCTTGACTATGTTAACCTTTCACTATCTATACATATGGATGGGTATGTTAAAATATGTTATACACCGGGCGGCACCTGTGGCTCAAAGGAGTAGGGCGCCAGCCCCATATGCCAGAGGTGGTGGGTTCAAACCCAGCCTCGGCCAAAAAAATATATGTTATACACCTTAAATATATAAAAGGAAAATTATTTTTAAATAAAATCTTGTCCTTGACATTGGGCATTTTGACACAGCTAACTACGGTATATCCCCTTATATATACAAGTTCTGTGATTACAAACTTGGAGACCCTCACGAGACACAAAAGTGAGGTTGCAGAATAGAGCAGTTCAGAGCATCAACTGCCTGGGTTCAAATCCCAGCTGTGCCATTTATAACTGTGGACCTTGGGGAAGTTGCATAAGCTCCTATGCCTCAATTTCCTCAGTACAGCATGAGGTTTGAATGAGTTAATATCACTAAACACCTAAAACAAGGCTAAGTTATATTAAGCACCATGACGGTTGCCTGTTGAAATTTAACAGTACAATAGCTTGAAGGATTAAATGAGTTAACACACATAAAGGGTTTAACACCGTGCCTGGCAAACAGAATAGAGAACCCAGAAATAAATCCACACATTCATACCCAACTTCTTTTTCACAAAGGTGCCAAGAACAGCCACTGGGGAAAGAACAGTCTCTTCAATACGTAGTGCTAGGACAACTGGATAACCATACCCTTATGGATAAACACAAGAATGAAGCTATTTCTCACCATACACAAAAATTAAATCAAAATGGATTAACGACTTAAACATCAGATCCAAAACTATGAGACTACTGGAAGAAAACACTTAGGAAACACTTCAGGACACTGGTCTGGGCAAAGATTTTTGGGGTAAAGACTTCAAAAGCACAGCCAAAACAGACAAATGAGATTATATCAAGCTTCTGCACAGCAAACTCTCAAGAACATGAAGTAACAACCTACAGGATGAGATTAAATAGTTGCAAACGATCCATCTGACAAGGAATTAATAGCCAAATAATTCTATATATTAATAGACTCCATAAGAAACTCAAAAAACTCAATAGCAAAAAGCACAAATAATCCAATTAAAAACTGCATGAAAGATCTGAATCAACATTTCTCCAAAAAAGACATGTAAATGACCAACAGGCACTATGAAAAATGCTCACCATCACTGATCAACAGGGGAAAGGAAGTCAAAACTACAATGAGATATCACCTCTCCCCAGTTAAAATGGCTTTCATCTAAAAGATAAAAAGTAACAGATGAGGCGAAGATGTGAGAAAGGGGAGCCCTCATATACCACTGGTGGGAACGTAAATTAATAGTCATTACGGAAAACAGTATGGACATTCTCAAAAAAATAAAAATAGACTTGCCATGTGATCCAGCAATCTTATTACTAGCACATATACAAAGTAAAGGAAATCAGTATTTCAGAAAGGTATCCACACTCCCATGTTTACTGTGGCATTATTCACAATAGCCAAAACATAAAATCGACCTAAGGATTCACGAAATGATAAAGAAAATGTATAAACACAATGAAAAGATGAAGAAAATATACAAACACGATGGAATATTATTCAGTCACTAAAAAGAATGAAATCCTGTCACCTGCAGCCATATGGAGGGAACTGGGGGCCATAATGAGATAATGAAATGAGCCAGGTACAGAAAAGACCAATACTGCATGTTTTCACTCATATGTGACAACTAAAAAACTCGATCTCAAGAAGACACAGAGTAAATTAGTGGGCACCAGAGGCTGGGAAGAGAAAGGGTGAAGGGGGGTGAAAAGGTTGATTAATAGGCACAAAAATACAGTTTGATAAAAGGAATAAGAGCTAGTGTTGGATAGTTCAGTCATACGACTATTGTTAACAATAATCTATTTTATATTTCAAACTAGCTAGATGGGAAGAATTCTAATGTCCCCAGTAAAAAGAAAAAGTAGGGGGATGTGTGAGGGGATGGATATCCTGCTTATCCCAATTTTATCATTACACATCATATGAATGTATCAAAGTATCACATGTACTCCCAAAATGCATACCATCATGTATCCATAAATAAAGTGCCTAACACAGCATCGCTGTAACACAGGCATTATTACTGTTACAATTCCCATTCTATTTGCTCATTAAGAAAGAGCCAAGCCAGAATGTGGACCCAGGTCTCTCAGACCCCAGGCTTCTCCATGGAGGCCTCTTTCACTTGTGCTAGGGCCTGGCACACACTTCCTGCGACTCTGCCTCCTGTTCTCACACACCTTCCTTAAATGTAAGTTTTGATAGGGTTGGTTTTTTCATTTAATTTTTTTCTTCCCCAAAGTAGTTTCTCTTTGCTTCTGGTGGACTGGGATCTGGGTCCTCAGAAATGAGGAAATGTGGGAGGGAGAAGGGAGGGGGGAATGGGTGGAGGGAGGGGGTTTGGAGGGATTACTTCTGAGGTTTACCTTATAGGGGTACAGGTGAATCTTTCTAAGAGTAGAATGTGAACATTTTAAAGCGGTAACTGAGAAAATGACATGAAGGCTGTGTTGACCAGTTTGATGGAAGTATTTCAGATTGCATGTGAAAACCCCACACTGTACCCCAGAAGTGCATTAATGTACATAGTTACCATTCAATAAAAAAAAAAAAAAAAAAAAGAAATGAGGAAATGCACAAGAAAAGGAAAGTGAGCTGCTAAAAGTGACGACACCCAGGGCAGCCTCACCCAAAAGATGGGCATGAGGTCACCCCTCACCTGTGCAGTCCAGCAGGTGTGCGTGTTAAGTCTTTCTGCACTGAAATACTAACACAGATAGATCCATGACCCCACTGATCACAACAGCTCTGGGTGTAAAAGTTGACTCTCACTTCAGAGATATCCTTAAGGATATTTTTGGTTTCTGGGGACAAACAATGAAGCAACGATGGCTTTAGTTCAAGCCACCAAATTTCCTTTTCTATTAAGACCGTGGACCAAAAGTTGGACAATTGCCAGTAAATAAGCAGTTACGCCGTATCTGGCTTCCTATCCAAAAAATAGCAAGCATTTGACCACCCAACCTCCTGGAAGATGAAAATTGAACTAAGGGAGACTGTCCATAGTGTTAGAAGACTGGAAGGAAAGTGAATATATACGCATGCATATACATGTATATAAATAAAATAGAATTGATACTATGTATACACCTATGTATATAACTTCTATTTATTTTATTTACATTTTCCAGTATATGATTAAACAGATGGCAACATTTGTAGTAAGATAAATATTGTTCAATAATGCCTATTTCTGTATAGTAAGTGCAATGTATCACTCACACAAAATAAAACTCCACCGACACTGTGAAAAATGAACCATCAATAAATAAGATACCCCCTGTTTTCTCTGGTCTCAAAACATCTGAATAGAAAGAAAAGCTATGCCTCTGATGCTGTTAGAACTAGAGGCGATTTGGACCTAATGAACCAGTCTTGCAATGTCGCTGTCTAAGTCTTTAAAAAGTCCTGAGTTATCTGAGTAATGTGAAGTATGAGGATTCTACTGAAAAATCAACATTTCAGTGGGGTCAGATCATACTGAAACCCCATTCTACTTTGTGGGGGCGGGGGACAGAGAAAGGCAAAAGCAATATAAAATTAGATTTCTTAAATGGAACTTACTGAGTAACAGTTTATCTAACAGCACAAGCAATGAAAGTGAGGACTTCAAGAAGAGACTCACCAAAGGGAAACAAAATAAACATTCACTACATTAACACACCCAGCTCTCTTTCATTTTCTCCAAAATCTAGAAATCTATTTAGAACCTGTAGCTGATTTTTCTGACAGTTGTCCCTTGCCCCCAGATTTCCCCTCCCTTTCTAAGTGAGCCCATCTGTTTCTTAAATTCTGAAATGACAGTAAAATCCAGTTTATTGGAGACTCAGAGAAAGAACCAGTGTCGCAGCCACAAAACTTGGCTATAATCCACCCAATAATTCCAATATTTAAGAGCTCTGAAAGAGGCTGAGAGGAAAAGGGGAACTTGCAAATCTTTTATGGATATGCCCTCTGACTCTACTTGAAAAACTGGGTGTTTCTTCTTGACTTCTTAAATGGACCCAAAATACAATCCAGTCCTTCCCCTGGAGTGCAATTCCTGAAACATAACAGGGGCAGAAGCTCTGAGAAAGCAGGCATAAAGAAGCAGAAAAGGTCTGGTTTGGAAAATGCTCTAAACGCCATGCCCGCCTGACACTCTCTGCAACATGCCCACCACCACCGGAGGCCATGTAAAACCACTGCTGTCCACCCCACCCCACCCCAACCTGCACCCAGAGCACACACGTGAAGCATCATCTTCTAAGCATGTGCCTGACCAGCTCTTTACAAGAGCCATCTGGAAAATCACAGGGACTTTTTATTTTAATGTCTCTCTCCTGAATCTCCCTCTAAAGCATCATGCTGGCAGCCCCGGCAAGGTCTGGAAACAAACCACATGCTGTAAGGGGCCTCACCGCTTGCGAAACTGTCTGGTCCTCTCTCCTAGTCTGCAACCCAAGCTCCAGCTATACCGGACTTTGGGAACAGCCTGCCCCCTTCTGGTCTCCTGGAGCTCTATGAGAGGGCAGAGGCTGGGTGGGCACAGCTGGAGTAGGGACAGACCCCAGGGTCCAGCCAGCTTCAATCCAGTCTGTGCTTCAATTTCAGGATCTAGCCCTCCAGGGCGTACGTGTGGGGGAGAGCAGAAAGAGCAAAGAGACAAGCAACTAAAACAAAATACAAATTCAGGAGTGACAACAGTCAACAGCAGCATGGCAGACAACTACTTGGAAGGAAGGGAACCAAAAAAAAGAGAGAGAGAGAGAGAAAAGACAAGAAAATACATAATGCCTATATTAGAAGGTGAAGAAATGGAGACGTTAGGATGTGAAGGTGTGGGCTGCAGAAGAGTAAAGGAACTTGCAGATGGAAGCAGAATTTCAGAAAAGCAGAGCAAGTCTGCTGCTGGAACTGGAATTCCAAAAGGAATAAAAAAGGAAAACGGCATGCATCCATCTACTCCACCAACCACAAACCCCTCCGTGGCCAAGCTGGGACGTGAGCGAGTAAGACAGAGCTGAATGCACCAAAAGGGGTTGTACATAGAAGCTCAGACTGTCAGGGACCTATGAAGAAACTAACCAGTCTGTCTCCTTCCCTCTCTTCACTTGTTTCAACAGGTGGTATGAACACCCTAAGGGCACCTCTGAAACCCTTCTGAATCCCAGTTGTAAAGGATACAGGAAGCCTCTGCCACCTCCACGTCCACCTTGAGTGTTCCTACACTGGGACAACAGGCCACAATCCATCGCCCCACCCCAACTCTCAGTGGGTCTTCAAATGCTGAAAGAACTTCTAATTGCATTTCTACCGGAACACATTACTATCAACTCCAGGAGTTCAAAGACAGTGTTTCAGAATACCCTTCCCTGTAAAGATGAGGTCGCAGGACACTGGTGATGCTGGTTCTCCATCAGTAATCTCACGCCACTTTCCACAAACAAGGGAAAGATTTTCCCTGCTACCCACACGTAATGTGAAATGCCATCACATCACGTTTCAGGGCTGGCTCAGCCTGCAAGCACAAAGAATGTACTCCCGGCAGAGAGGGCTTCACAGACTCCAAAGAAGTTTAGCAGATCAGAAAGCATCACACTGTGAGGACTCTCGAAGTGACAAATGACAGAGAAATGCATTCAGTCCTACGGATCCTGAAACCACTCCCCTGGTGTCTGATGTCCTTTGGAGACTAGGCAAATCCCTGCAGGCCACTGGCATGATGAAGATATAGATGGAAACAAAACACACTGGTTATGCCTTAAGACAGAAGTTCACACCCATGGGGAGCTAGCACCCTGACCAACACTTGGGGACACTGACCTCCTGCCTCCAGCCAGTGCTTTTAGCTCCTCAGGGCAGCTCAAAGAAAATGTAAAATGCATCCCTGCAGAAGTTGGGGACAGGGTAGAAAGTCAAGTCAGTTTCCTCCCTACCCACCCAGCTGGTCCCAGATCTGCACCCAAAGAGGGCAAGGAAAACCCACAGGAATCAAAGTCAGTGACAGTGTGTCCCACACATAGCTGGTGCCTGGAACCGGCCACACACAAGACAGAGAGACAGGGATAACCAGTGAGAGGAAGGGACCATGCCCTGAAACTGGAGATGGGTAAGAGGTAAAGCCAGACAGGGCATGGGCGACGGCAAGGTTAAAGACGGAGGCTCACACATCCAGGAGAAACAGAAGACCCAAGTAAGACCAGCCACCCAAGACTGAGTCTTAACTGGGGGCTTGGAACACCCATCCCAGATCCCATCGCAAGCCAGGGAAAACAGAAGGCTCGGCTGTCTGCACCCAGTTCGGCAAAGACCAAAGAGATGCAGCTGCGAGAACCACCCAGAAACAGCGGCTGAGAATCCGGCACCATCCACGCACTCAGACAGGGAGCGAGGCACCGACACTCACACGCATAGAGCAAGTCGGGTGCCCAGCAAGAGTGATGGGAAACAGGAACCCAGCCAGGCTCCGTAACCCCCAAGGCGCCTCCACAGAAGACAACTTCCCCCAGACACCACGGGGGCAGTCCTCGGTCTCTGGATGGGGCAACCCACGACCCCTGAGCCTTGGCGGGGACCCAACCCGGCTTCCAGAGAGAAGAGATGTGGAGTCAGCAGGTTTGCGGAGACCCAGGCTGATGACCCGGGCTCAAGGGCTAGGGGGGCGTGGGGTTGCTGCTACCGGCCTCCCTCCCTCCCCGCGGGCGCGAGTCGAAAGGGCATCTTACCAGCGCCCCGGCAGGCAGTGCCCCCCGGCTGGCCGGC
>NW_003852439.1:3975749-3993380 GCF_000181295.1 Otolemur garnettii
GACCGCTAAGGGGCCAGGGAGGAGCGGGGGGCGCGGGCCGGAGTGGAGAGGGCGGGGCCTGGGGGCGGAGCCGAGGGAGGAAAAGGAGGAGGGAAAGGAAGGGGGTGGGGGCCCCCAGGGCCAACCGACACCTCCCGGACGAGAGTAGGAGTAGGTTGGAGAAAGGGGTACAATTCCCTCTGTAAAGCAGAAGCGGGGCATGAACCCAGGGCAGCTTTGAGTGAGGGGGGCTTCTGCTCTGAATCAAGAGGAGATCAGGAAGAGAAAGGGTCCTGAGGTCCTGTTTTCCATGTGGAAAGCAAGCAGAAGACAGAGGAGGGGAGGAAACTCCTCGGCCCGGAGCTCGCGCTGCAGGAACCTTCTGTTGGTGCGAGACTGGTTGGCAGGTGGAGACGTGAGACAAACACTTCAGGAGTGTGAGAACCACGCAAGGTCCCGGCTCAGGCAGCCAGATCCCCGGATCCCCCACTTGAAGGGCTGGGGAGGAGGCTTTGAGTGAGTCTCTGGAGTTACTCAGCCCAAGCACTGTGAGTGACTCCTGAATCACACGCACAATCTCAGTGCCAGCGATGTACTAAGCGCTCCCTGAGTCACTATCTGGACCCTGAGGACTCACAACCCGGGAGACTCTAAACTCAGCTGGCAAGCAAGTGCTTTAATGGCAAAAGGAAGACCCACGGAGTTTCTCAGCCTTCACCCCTGAGCCACCCACCATGTCCTTTCCCCTGTCCACCTTGAAGTCCTCTCTCCACAGGGCTCGCTTTGTAAAGTGGAGTTCTTCCCCATCCTGGCTGGTCTGTCCCAGTGACCTTGAGCCAGGAGGATGAGGATCCTCCCTGGACTTGAGCTTCCTCCTGCATCTAGGAGGGTTTAAACAAAATTATTCCAATGAACTCGAGTTTTGTTCCCACCCTTCTCTAACTCAGTCTTTCCAGCCTTTCCCTTCGTTGTCCTCTTGCCCAGGGCTTTACACCTAGCAGCTCTGAGCAGCAAACGCATGGGATGGAGCTAATGTCCCCATCCAGACTTAGCCCTATGGGAATACAACAGCAGATCAAACCCTCAGTTTGTGAACTGGGGACTCGGGGCGAATACTTTGCCTGCTGTACTTTTTAACCTCATCCTAATTTTTAAAGGGAAGAAAGTGGGATATAAAGAGGCTCCATCAGAGAGTGAGACAAAGGATGGAAAGAGATTGTTTCATACGCTCTGCAGGGATCCAGGAACAGACACTGGGCCAGACGCAGGGATCCAAAGGTATGTAAGGCATAATCTCATCTTTAGCAGAATACTACAGCTGGTCTAGAGGAACCAGATGCAAATATATGTAGTGAGATGAGCACCACTGCAAAGATATGCACACAATACTCAGGGTTTATGAGAGTGGGTCTGCAGGGGCCACCAAATGCTTTCCAGACCCATATGACTAGCCAGTTGGCTTCCCTGACCTGGGAGTGAGTGTAAAAGACCTCCTAGCAGAGATTCCAAACTCCAGACTAGTGTCAATCTTAGGACCATCTATAGCCTAGCCAGAGGCCTTCCTATAGAGGCCTTCCCTTTGGGTTCAGCACCTAACCAGGAGTGACCCAGAACAAAGGCAACTCTGAAGACCATTGGTCTGCTATCTGTTTATCAATTGAGAATATTTTAGTTATAAGTAATAAAGCCATTACTAATAGTAATAAGACTTATTCTGTCTTAAAAATAGATTTCACTGGATCATGTCACTGAGCATTCCAGAGTAAAGACTTCAGGTGAGGCTTGATCCAGCAACTCAGAACTTATAACCTAGAATTTCATTTCTTTGAAGCTCTCCTCTCTACCTTTATGCGGTCTACTTTATCCTGGAGTTCTTTTTTCATGTCACAAGATGTCTGGCCTCAATTGCCAAAACTCCTTGTATCTTTTGTTAATTCTAGCCCAGGGGAAGGAGGGTCAGCATTTCTCATGATTTCCCTCGAAGGTCCAGAGATTCTCTCTTTTTAATGAGAGAATCCACCCCTAGATCAATTGCTGTGGCCAAGGAGATAGAATGTGCTGAACAGCTTGGCCAAGGTTCCATGCTTCACCTCTGATGTTGGGGTGACACCATCTTCCCTGCAACCACTGGGATGCTCCATGGAGATCAAGGTCTGATGGATAGAAGGAACTGGGTGCTAGGGATCAGACCCAATCACGTATACCATGCAGCTTCCTTGAGGCACATGACCTTGGGTAAGTCTCCTCCCCTTCCAAGATCTCAGTGTATTTCAACCAAATAAGGGGTTGAATGAGTTGCCCCCTAAGACTTGTCACATCACCAGAACTCTCCTTTAGGGTCTACTAGGGCTTCTCTATCCCAGCAGAGCCTGCTTTGGGGATTCTTGCCACCCCTTCCCCCTTGCCCATCTTTGCTTCATTTTTCCCCTAAGCAGATGTTATCTGTTTCCTCCACATAACACATTTAACCACAGTCCTTTGGGGCCTGTGCTCTGGTTCAGCTCCCTCGAGGGCCACAGGCTTAAGGAGTGAGGTTAAGGATCTGAGGCCCCAAGTCCCTCAAGAGACAGAATTGTTTGTTTATCTTGACTCATAAAAAGCCATGCAAGAGAGAGATTTAAAATCTCCAGGCTGGTTGTGGATGTCGTGAACAGCATATGTGATATTTTTAGAGAGAAAAATCACCTGAGATAGAAGAGGAGGAAGGGCAAGCTTCTAGGGTCTCTGGGACCATCTTCCTGCTCCAAGACAGACAGCACCACAAGAATGGTGAGGAGGCTTGGAAAAGATGAGACAGAACAGCAGATGTCTTGGAGTGGGAGAAGGAGGTGGATTTTGCCTTTTCTTAAATGCCCATCCCAATAGGAGGGGGTGCAGTTGGTTTGGCTAGAGAGTGAGCCCCGGGGAGCCAGGGCTGGGCATTGTCAGTCTTCTAACTTAATCCAAACAAAAGCAGCCACTTTGCATTAGGAGGGGCCCTGCCTTCAGCTTGCAGCAAAGCCAGACGAGGGAGCTTGATGTATAAGACTGAGCTGAAAGTGCTGCCTGACACTCCTGCGGCAGCTCCAGCAACAGCAGGGAAAGTCCTTAAAATTTTTAAAGCTCATTCAGTCGTTCAACAAAGATGTATTGGACCCTATTATGTGCCAGGCATCATGCTGGGCAAGCAAAATAGAGGTATGAAGACGATTCCCTGAAGAATTCTTCTTCTAAAATATGATGCCTACTCTCACTTGATCAAGAGCCAGAAAACTCTAAAGAACTTCTGAGCTGATTTGTGGGATTTCCTGCCCACCTCCACCCCAAATCTTGTTTCATCATCGCTTTCCTGTGAGAGGGAGTAAATCACTTAACACACAGTTGTGAGCTCCTGGGTATGCAACACTGAGCTAGGGGCTACGAGGAAAATCAGGAGAAGGGGAATCTTCACCATGAAGAAGCTGTCAGAGAGGTCAGGGTCCAGGCCAGCACATGGATGGCCACAGCACAGTATGTAGCATGGTTAGGAGCCAGATTGTCCAGGCTTGATTTGCAGCTCTGCTGTTTTTAAAATAGTATTTTAAGTGTCAATTGTTTATGTCTAGGCCTCAGTTTCTGCATCTGCAAAACGGGGCTGATAATAGGGTCTGTCATCTAGGTTCCTTATAAAGATTAAATGAGCTAACCTGTATAAAGGAATCTTCCACAAAGACTGGCACATAGTAAGTGTTCAGTAAATGTGAGATGTTATTTGTTTTATTAATAATAGTAGGGCACTGTTGCCTGTGAGTGCCTAAAGATATCAGAAAAAAAAGAGCAGTAGTCAAGGAGGCCTTCCTGGAGGAAGTGGTACTAAATCTAGTTTTCAGCTTTGATAAAAATCTACAAGTTTTTTGTAGTTTTTTATTCTGACCCAAGAGCCAGAATCTCATCTTATTCATCTTTACTTTCTCTGGCACTTTGCTCATCGCAGGGCACTGAATGAACTTTGGTAGCAGAAAGAACACCAATCATAGGGGGCAGGCAGCAGTGAGCCTGGGGTGCCGTCACATTAGAACCCAGTGCTTATCTGTTCAAAGAACATGGGTTCAAACACCATCTCAGCAACTTTTTAGTTGGGTTTCCTTGGCGGGCAGGTCTGTAAAGAAATGTTCTCCCCTTCCTTCAAGCAGTCTTGCCCCCAGTGCCAGAAAAATCTAGACTTTCCTTCTTCTGAATTTAAATAAAATGCAGCATAAGAGTCAAATGTAGTCAAATCCATTTTGGTGGGTTTTTTGTTTGTTCGTTTTTGCTTTTTTAAAATTAAATCTCAATCACGTATCTGTTTTTTTTTTCCTTTGGCTTACTACAGCCTGTTTTTATCCAGATTTTACAAACTGACCCTGGCTTTGCTTTTAAAAAAATTAAAAAACTCCCCCTAGGTTTCACTTCTCCGTCAAGACAGAAATCATAAACAGGTGAGTCACTTGCTTCCAAGTGACAGAGAGTTGTTCACAGAACACCTCCCACTTCTAGGAATCCCTGATTCTCTCCAACAAGCATTTGCAAGCATGAAGATTCCTGACTGTCTGGGGAGCCAGACCACCCCCCTCCCCCGCACCCTCACCCACGCCACAGCACCAGACACCACTGGCTGGCCTTACCTGACCCCCTCTCCCCCATCCAAAGAAGAACAGTGCCTCTGATCACACCACAGACACAAGCAGGCGACAAATTCTAGCCAGATGCCCAGCTGTGCTTCTGCTGAAACCTGCAGGTTTCCCACGCAGGTTTCCCAGCCAATCATCTACCCAACATATCAGCAGAGGGAGCTCTAGGTAGTAAATAACTTTTCTCTGACCACAGTCTCCTGTTTAAAAGATCTGGAGACAGCAAGGAAAAGTGGGGTTCTAAATGGAGGTGGGGCCCATTATGTGCGCAGAAGGAAACCCCACCAATTTGCAAGGATGGTGGTGCAGGGTAGCGGGTCAGGGAGGGGAGGACAGAGGAGACACAAGATGAAGAAAATCAGCAGCCACTGGAGGACTGAAGGGTTCATCTGACCTTGTTCTGTGCCAGCAGTTGATCCCCCCGAGGGCTCACAGTCTATACCCTCCCAACGCCCTGATGTTTGAAAAGGGGGCACGGTCCAGGTCCAAGTCTCAAACCACAGAGTATCCTAAAAGTCTCCCCTAAAGGCTCCATATATGGGAAGGTGGGAAATTGTAGCTAAATGTACCTTAACTTACAAAATATTCATCATACAATTTTATGAAATACTTACAAAATACTCACTACATGTTTACCACATCTCTGTAGAATTGACTAATGAATATTTTGTAAATAAAGATACATTTAGTTATAATTTCCCATCTGTCCTTATGTGCGATAACTTTAGAACTACAATTTCCCAGTCGTCTTTGTGTATGGTAACTTTAGGGACAACTTTTGGGACACCCTGTATATTGGCAGACCTTTTTATTTCTTTAAAATAAATGCTTATTATGTGTGTCATTGGTGCTCAGTCTGGCCCCTGACGCCATGGGCTTATGATTACATGAATGACAGGGGTGACGATGAGGATGACAGTGATGACAGCTAACATTTACTGAGCACTTGCTAGGTGCCAGGCCCTGTACAGGCGGTCCCTGAGTTACAAACATCTGATGGATGTACTACTTGCACTTACGAACAGAAGCTGTTACAGGTGATAGGTACATGTATCTATTCCAAATTACATACAAATTCAACTTACGAAACAACCTACAGAACCTATCTTGTTTATAACCTGAGGACTGCCTGTGTTGTGGACTTCAACAAATCATATGCACGAAATATTTACTGAGGATCCATTCAATATTCAAGATGGTACTCAGGCTGGGGATTCATGGGAATCCAACCGTGAGGAAGACCTGGGAAGCCCCCCTCTGCTGTCCTGGATCTTGCAATCTAGCGGGGCATACAAGTCAAGACAAATAAACACAAATGTAAACAAGTGATATCAGAGAGTGATGATAATATGAAGAAAATGAAAAGAGAGTGACTTGCCACAGAGACTAGGACAAACTTAAACAGGTTGGTCAGGGAAGGTCTCATCCAATGACATTGGAGGGTTTCATGACCATCTCTAGAAATGTGACGACCGTTTGGGGAGTCTGATGTCTGTTAGGTGTCAAGCATCATCAGCTAACTGAACAAAACAACTGTTAATCTATTGTTTTGAATTGTGTATAAACACTCTTGTGATATAAAAATGGAAAAATTCCGTTTAATTCATTGTTGTTCCTTTGTCATTTTGGATTGTCTCAAACAGTGATTAATAAAAACTCAATTATTCGTGTGGCTATGATGGGAATTAGGAAAAAGTCTGCAAAATAAAAGTTAAAAATAGGCCACCTTACCAAAAAAGGATTGAGAGCAAAAGATATGTTAAATCTCAATTTTTTGTGTCCAAATGCCTTTTATTTTATGAACTTTACACTCCTTCCCCTCTCAAAGGTTCTTCATGTCACAAATGCCTCTGTTTAGCCCCTGTGCCTTTAAGTTGGCATCCTCAGCCCGGCAACTCCCAATTCACCTTCCCCCATCTTTGTACCCTCTGCTCTGCACTCTGATTTCAACCCATCCTGTACATATTGCCAATTCTCTCAATGTCTCTCAAATCTTCTACTTGCACATCTAAGGACTCTATTCTAAAAAGGGTTAAGGAATGCAGGACTTCATTGAAAGGCATTTGACAGGCCAGAGTCTGCTTGCTGCCTATCAAATACCCACTCTCGCTTCTTGTTTGGCCTAGAATTCTAATTTTCTTTAGGGTAATGATGTGCCCAAGCCAAAAGCAATGAGTCCCAGCCTAGGTAGGAGTGATTGAAAAGAGGACAGCTGATACAATTGGGGGAGCTCCCTAGAACTCATTTGGGGGGGTAGGTGCTAAATAAGTCGGGATGAGTTCCTTTTTGTCCCTTGTCACTCCCAATCTGGCTGTAATATAGAAAAGATAGCTGGAACTCCAGCAGTCATCTTGTGACCATGAGGATAGAGGCCAGTGCTAGAGCCAGAATGATAGAAGCAGCCTGAGTCCCCGCTGCCCTTTTGGTTCACTGTATCTAGGCCACTCTTGGACTTTTCTTCAAACCTGGGAACGACCTTGCATTCGTTGAAGCCATTCAGGCTGGGTTTCTGCTTCTGTAGCTGTCACAAGAAGGCATTGGATGCAACTGAACAATCCAACTGAAAGAAGGTCAGGGATAGAGCTAGGCCTTGGGAAGAGCTGGAACCAGAGACCAAAAATGCACAGTCTCTTCGTTTCTTGCTTCTGCTTCTCTCTGATGTTTGGTTAATTCTCCCCTCATGGCAGAACACCCTCTGCATGGTAAGAAGAATAATTGCCATAGCTTCTAAGTGCCACACCCCCTGGGGACCATGAATGAACAGCTTCTCCCTCTGCTGCGTGAGCCTTCCGTAGGTGCTCAATGCTGCCTGGATTGTGTTGCATTTTGCTGGTCTGGTCACTCTCCATGCTCAAAGCCAGTAGTTCTCAGTCCCCTCTGACTGTCCCTTTCTTTCCTCCCTTGCCTGAAGACTCTGACTCCTAGGTCACTGAGGGAGATGAAGCCAGCAGAAGAGCATCCCCTGCTCAGTTCCCCGTGTCTCTGGCATTGGTGGCACTGACTGTTTTTGTGGGCAGACTTTCCAGGTTCTCGTCGAGGCTCACACTTCTGTTTGCCAGGGAGACCTCACCCTCTCTCACCTCCTTGCAGACATCACCCTAACACTTCCCTCTTCTCTTTCCTTCATCATCCGTTTTCCCTTTCTATGGCTCATTCCCACTAGCACAAACGTATTGCTATTTCTCTGATTAAAAAGAAAATACAGTCCTTTTTCGGCCTTAATCCATTCTCAGTTTCAACTTCACAGCAAATCACGCCAAGGTTGTCTACCTCACAATCTCCAATTCTTCCCCTTCCATTTCTTTTAACCCCACCCAAACACAAACACACACAAACTGCTCTTAAGCTGACCAGTGGCCTCATGACTAGATTCAGTAGTTAAGTGACTCACTGCAGCAAGGGACACAGTTGCTCATCCCTTCTTCCTGGGCACCCTTTATTTCTCTGGCTTCCAGGATGCTGCTCTCTGGCGCCCTCCTAGCTCACAGGTGTTCCCTTTCAGCCTCTTTGATTAGTGTCTTCTGGCCTCACTGCTGTTCTCTTCCAGATTTCCCCAATTTTCAGCATTGGCTTTTCCCAGGTTTGAGTTCTATGACTTTTCTTCTTCAAATGCATGGCTTTAAAAATCCTGTAGATGCTAACACATCTCAAATTTATATTGCTGGCCTTTACTCTTCCCCTGAACTCCAAACTCACACAGCATTTTTTCTCTCAAGATTTCCACTTAGACGTCTGATATATATCTCTGTCGAGAGCTGTGAAGTGGCAGGGAATTTGATACCACTGGTCAAGTAACAAGATATCCTCCCCCAGCTTCATCGATAACTGGCCAAAGACATGAGACTCCTGGGTCAGAGACAAAGAATTGTATAACTCGCTGCACAGCAGGCAGCATGAGCTTCATGTTTGCATAAGTTCTTCTTGTCCCCTAAGTGCCTTGGGGGTGATGCAGAGAGGGCCCAGGTGGGTACTGTGCACTTGGCTGAAAAACCCTGAGTTTAGGAAAACACTGTATTTTATAATAAGCTACAAGCAAACCTGCTCAACCTTTGCCCCAGAGGGAGACATTATTTTTATTAGCCTGAACAGCAAACACATCTGCCCTCTGCCCCAGAGAAAGACACTCTATCTTCCAAGGCTGTTCACTACACAAACATATACTTTGTACGCTTTTTGAAAAGGTCATCCAGAATAGAAAGCCATGATGTGCAGAAATACAAGCGATGCATGGGGAATCATTTCCCAATAATATTAAACTTCTCATGTTTGAAACAGAATTCTTGATCTTCCTCCCCCACTTGCTCCACCTAAAGCTTCCCCATTCCAAGACTTTTGAGTTATTACAGTTCCTCCTTTTTGTTCACAGCACACATCCAATCCATCAGCAAATCCTGTCACCTCCACATTCAAAATATTTCCTTCATCTGACTACATCTCACAGTCCTCATGGCCATCACCCAGGTCCAAGACACGTCATCTCTCTCTTGATTCTACAGTCACCTCCTAACTGGGAGTCCTGCCTCCAACGTGGCTCTGTTCTCTCCATTGCAACCAGAGAGAGCCCGCAAAAATCTAAACTGTGATGTTACCATTTGTTACTCAGAGTTTGCAAGTGTGTCCCTGTTTCTCTTAGAAATAAATCCAGCATCCATCTAAGAGCCCTTGAAGCCCCCACCACTGAGCCCTCAGTCTCTCTCTCACCTCCTCTTTCCTCATGCTCCTCTGTCACTCTGCCTGCCTTGACATTTCTTGAATACACCCAGCAGGTGCTGATAACCACATCATTGTCCTGGTTGTTCTTTCTGTCTGGAATGCCCTTCACCCAGGTGTCTGCCTGTCTCGCTTCTTCACGTCATTCAAGCTTCTGCACATGTGTTGGCTTCTCATTCGAGCCCTTCCTGACCATCCCAATGAGATCACAGAGCCCCAGCCAGCACTGCCAACTGCCTTGACTTTGCTCTGTTGTTTTCCAAAGCACTCACCACCTTACATATAGAAATCACTTATTCCATTTATCAGTTGATGTCTGTCTCCCCCCCCCAACTAGATTACAAACTCCATGAGGGCAAAGTTTGACCTACTTCTTTTAGTGCTAAGTGTTTGGCATATGGTAAATATTTACTCAATTTTTGTTGAATCAACAGATGAATCACATTCAAAGTCATAGTGCAAAGTCATCTCACAAGGGGCATTGATTACTCTGGCTCATCTCATGAGGGACCTGTCAACTGTAGTTATAGGAAAAGGGTCACGTAAGAAGACAGAGGACCTATGTTAGCCATTGACCCTGTTGGGGGCCGGTGACAGAGGGGGAAGGCCAACCATGCCACATACACTAGTTACAGGGTGATAGTTTGGAACAAGGCTCTGGATCCAAAACACTTGAGTTTGAATTCTGCATCTACTTCTTACTAACTCTGGCACCCTGGACAGGTTGTTTCATGTACTGGTTCTTTCTTCGTCTACAAAACTGGGAGAACACTGTACCCTCCTTCTAGGATTTTCATGGGCCTTAAATAAATGAATAAACATTAAAAAGCACTGTAGGCAGTGTTGAGCATATTGTACTGCCAAGTACAAACCACTAGAATTATTAAAAAAACAATGAGACCTTGATAAAAATAAATGCATACATATTTGAAGAAATCAATACATGTCTTTTCTATCTTCTTCTTTTCAGGTAGATAAATAGAAATAAAAATAAGTAAGGACATGGAGAAATTACATAGTGCAGCTTATAAATGCAATTTAATAGGTACATAGAGAACTATACTTAACAAAAAAAATTGCTGTTTTCTTATATTCATGAAATGTCATATACCTGGACATAAAAAAAAAACCCAACAACTGAAATAAGATATTTTTCTCAAGCCAAATTCTCTATAATCATAATTCACCAATATTAGAAACACTTTGCTATTGTATTTTACTTACTTTTAATAACCTAAAAATTGAGAAACACAATCTCAGACAACAAAGTTCTATGTTTTTAAAAGCAGTAAGTAAGAGAATACCTTTTATCAAAATCTATAGACTACCACAAGGGGAAAATTCAGAGGAAAATTCATAAGCTGCAATGTCTTCATTATAAACAATAATTAATAAGACAATAAAGAAACTTGTTACAAAGCCAGGAGGTTAGAATAAGCATGAACTAAACTAAAAGAAATTCTGGGTAGAAAAATATTAATCATAGAACCTGGAATAAAAACCTCAACTAATAGCAGGAATAAAAAAATCAATTCAAAAGCTCATTTTTGGAAATATCAGATCAAGTCCCCCGCAAGTCTGATTTAGGAAAAAAGAAAGTATAGTCATGTGAAAAAGGGGACTTAAGAAAATGACAGAAGAGAAAGAAAATGGAAAAGAATATCACAATCAATTCCATGGCAATGCATTTGAAAACCTATATTAGATGGACAATTTCTTAAGAAAAATACAAAACATAACCCAGGACTGGGCAGAAAATAGGAAGAAATATCAAAAAGTGATAAAGATTAACCATTGAAAAAGACATCAAAATTCCTTTTCAATTAACTGGTCTGGGCTGTGCCAGCTATTAGCATCTTAAAACAGTATTACAGGCGATTCTACTGTGCAAGCTAACATTATAATCCCTGTGATAGAAAGTAATGGAGAGCTTTTCAATTCTGGTGAAGATAGTACCAGAAAAGAAAGCTATAACTAAATTTTACTTATGAATAAAGACAAATTTTTTGCAGAAACCATCAGAATCAAAGGCAATGTGTTATGACCAAGTATAGTTTATTCCAGGAATTCAAGGATGGTTTGAATCAGGTAAGGTATCAATATAATCTATTAATTACATCAATATTTTAAAGATGAACTGAGAAACCATTTGCGTACACTTGGTAGTTATTCCTAATAAATCCCCAGGCAAACCACTGAGAGAAGAAAATTGCCTAAATATGATGTAGGTTATTGAAAAAAAATACCTATTCATAATAGCAAAATTTAAAGCATTTAAAAGTTCTTATAAATGCATTAAGATAATAAAATAATAAATATAAGCATTGGAAAAGAACTAAAACTCTTTTTACTAATGATTTGCTTATGTACTACATTAGTCAGCATTCTCTCCAGAGAGAAAGAATCACTGAGATATGGACATAAATACACGAGAGGGGACTTATTATGGGAACTGACTCATATGATTATGGAGACTGAGAAGTTTTATGACAGGATGTCTGGAGGCTGGAGACCCTGGGATGCCCGTAATGTAGCTCAGTTCAAAAGTCCAAAAGCCTCAGAACCAGCAAAGATGATGGTGTAACTCTCAGTCCAAGACTAACGTCCTGAGAACCCAAGGGGCCATTGGTGTATGTCCTAGAGTCCCAAGGCTGGAGTTCTGATGGCCAAGGGCAGGAGGGAGAGAGTTTCTTTTTCTCCAGGAAATCTTTTTCTTTTCTTTTTGGTTCTGTGTGGGCCTCTAGCTGATTAGATGGTACCCACCCATAAGGAAGGTGGATCTTCCCCACTCATCCAGCTGACCCATAGGCCAATCTTCTCTGGAAACACCCATACAGACATACCCAGAAGTAAGGCTTTAGTAGTTCTCTAGATATTCCTTAATCCTATCATGTTTGCTTAAAATTAACCATCACTTAGACTAAAGAAACCTAATCGACTCTAGTGAAAAAAAAAAAAAACACCTCATAGGTAATAACCCTAATCAATAAGATAATGATAACCCTATGATAACCCTAATCAATAAGAATATTCGTAAGGGATTTGGACATAATAAAAGTATACGAATATCAATAACCCCTCTCTACACTAGCAAGTAAAACCTTGAAATAAATATAGGGGAGAATTAGATAGAAAAATAGTCACAATAGCACAAACTACAAAATAACTCGGGAAACCACCTGATAAGAAAGATTCAGAAATTATAAACAGAAAAGTATTCTAAAAATAATCTTTAAAGACTTATTGAATTTCACAAAACAAGATCAATGAAAATGAAAATAAATACTGAATCTTGAGTGGGAAAGTTGACATAAAATGCAAATGAACAAAATTAACTTCAAATTCTAGTATCAGTTTAAGTATCAACAGCTTGCTTTCAATGGTGGGAAAAGAAGATAATGGAGATTCGATTAAACCAAGGAAATAAGAAACACCCTAGAATAGCCCAAAGAAATAAATACAAACACACCTGAAAACATACACATACATACACACAAGGCGGGAATATGCTTCCCTTAACATACATCAGAATATAGCATAAAGTCAAGTCTAAACAAATAAATATGGTGTTCTAGTTTAGAAATAGAAAAAAATAAACCACTGTCAGAAGAACTAAAAGACAGTATAGTGGAACCCCCGTAATTGACCACATCCCTACATCGACCACCTCCTTAAGTTGACCTAATTATTATAGACCAGATATACACCGCATGTACTCCATGGAAGTTGTCTGTGTAAGCCGGTTTGTTACAGTCCCGTGAGTGGTCAGCTTACAGAGGTTCTACTGCACTTGAATGCAGTAGAGAAATACGGTTTATTTGAAGTATAGTTTTAACTCTAGCTTTCTATTGGAAGCAAATAATACCGGGTTCCTATCTTACATCCTGTACAAAAACATTCCAGGTGGATTGAAGCCTTGAATGTAAATAAAATAAAACAAAGAAAACTTTAGAAGATATAGAGAAAGAAAGTAAAAAGAAAGCAGCTTTTAGGAATAAACCATGAGAGGAGGTAGTAGAGGTTAGGGGAGGCTTGAGCTAGGAGAAGATTTTGAACAAGTTAAAACACGCCACCAAGTTGGTAAGTTTCAAAAACGTCATTAAGCTAAGGAAAGAAACCATATACGAAAGACCGCATATGGCATGATATTATTTATATGGAGCGTCCAGAATAGGCACATTTATTGGGACAGAAAGTAGATGAGGGGTTGCCAGGGGCTGGGGAGGGGAGGAAATAGAAAGTAACTCCTAACACCTACGTGGTTTCTTGGGAAGGTGAGGGGAATGAACTAAAACTGTGGTAATGGTTGCCCAACTCTTTAAATAACATGGGTGAATTATTGTGGTATGTAAATTATATCTCAATAAAGCCATTAAAATGTCAGTTCCATTAAAGCAACCTCTGTTTATTAACTATGAAAAAGATAGGACATCTTACTCTACCAAGGACATAAAGTACAGATGTCTTTTTTCTAATTCTTGCGCACCTTTTAAATAGGTCAATCGTCAGCAATTGAAGTGGGAGATTAGTAAACTGCCATCACCGAAAACCTGAAGGGTGCTTGTGACCACTTTAGCGAAGGTATACATGGAGATTAAATATCTGCCAGCTTTGCCTGCAGGCCACACTGGGTTCAAATCTCATTTTTGATACTTACTCCCTCTGGGGCATATGGCCTCAGTTTCCTTATCTGTAAAGTGGGGAGAGGGTTGTCATAAGAATAAAATGAGATAATGCACATGAACAATTTAGGTAATTCTTGGCACATAGCAGTCTCTCCCTAAATGTGATGGTGGTGGTGGTGGTGGTGGGGATTAGGATTAGAGCAAAGAATCAGAGGAGATTAAAAGATATATTTATTTTTAATCATTATACCATATGTATGTATGTAGTTAAACACACACACACGTGGACATTGCATTTTAAATGAACTATTTAAACTATTATCCATGGTGAGTTGTCATTTAATAAATTAATTATGTAAAATTCCCCAATTCTAGACAGAGAAAATTGACGGCTGCTCTCAAAGTCACTTATAAACTGCGTAGAAAAATATGCACATTCTGATCAGTATACCAAGGACAGAGGGAAGAGGGCTAAACGCCATTTGCGGAGTAGCCCCCCTCCATCCCCAGGTTTCTTTCAAAGACGGTGGAAACACCACTTTTGCTTTGGAAGGGACGTCCAGTACGCGGAGGTGTCACACTTGTGGCGCTAAAGGAAGATACTGCCATAATCTGACCCAGGGATAGAGATCTGGGTCAGAAAATAAACTGGTAATTTTCTAGAGCAAAGAAGGAGAGAGGTTTCTCTTAGGCTGTTAAGTGTTTATTTAAAAATCATACTATAAAAGGGACTCTTTGTAGTGCTGGAAATGATATCTCTTGGTCTGGGTAGTGGTACATTGGGGTATACATGTGTAAAAATTAGCTGAGCTCTGCACTAAAGATGTGTATGATTTACATATGTTATATTTCTTTGAGGGAGAGAGAGAAAGAGAGATTGGAATGTAACCCAAGGAAACACTCCTATAGGCAGGCAAAACTTTACATGCAGAAACAATCATCATAGCTTCTTTGCAATAGCACAACATCAGAAACAACCTAACTTTGAAAAGCATCATCTAATAGTTAATTATGCCATATCCACTAATTGCAGTATTTATGCAACAACTAAATCATTTTATGGAGAGTTTTTGAAAACACGGAGAAATGCTATGTTATAAAGTTAAATGGAAAAAAAATGAGGAGATATAAAATCTTTACATATAATACACAAGGATAATTATATCAAAATATGTATAGAAAAATGACTGCAGAGAATGACTGCGGAGAAAAACACCGCAGATTTTAATACTGACCATCTTTAGGTGGTAAATCTATGGATAATTTTGTTTTCTTCTTTCAAATTTTCTGCATTCATAATAAATATGTCCAAGCATAATTAATACTTTTAAATTTACCACAAAAGAGAACAAACATTGAACCAGGAATCAGTCTTGCAGTGATTAATAGCATGGGATGCTTGCAATTGCAGACTTGATGTCAGTTGCTGGTCTTTTGCCTTTAAAAGGGCCGTCATTCCTACAGCTAAAACCAATTTCCTAAGGAGATCACCATCAGGCTTGGCATTATGGCTCTGCAGAAGCCTCCTGACTTAAAGTTTTGAGATGTGCCTCCTGGTCAGAAAATAGTCAGTTATGTTCTACCAATTAAGGATTTCCCCTTCATCACCAGACTAAGCTCTTCAGATAACGTCTACTTCCAGGAAGTTTCTGTGCAGCCAGCACTGGATAAAAATTCTATCACTAAAGGCATTTTATTCCTTTAAGACGACATCATATCAACATATAGTCATCTCTCAATGTCACAAGGGATTAATTTCAGGACCACACCCCAGGATACTAAGATCCACAGATGCTCAAGTCCCTTATATAAAATGGCATAGTATTTGCAAATAACTTTGTACCCATCCTCCTGTATGGGTATAAATCATCTCTAGATTTTACTCTAGAGTAAACTCTCTTTTAAATCATCTCTAGATTTTACACCTAATACTATATAGTATAATGCTATATAAATAGTTGTTATGCTGGATGTTTTTATTGTTACTTTTTCTTTTGAAATATTTTCAATTAGTGGTTGGTTGAATCCTTGAGTATGAAATTCATGGAAATGAAAGACTATGTATTTTTAGGGGAGGCTCCTTTGTACCTAAATTTATGAGCATTTCAGGTATCCTCCAAAACCTTCAACTGCTGAAGAAAGATCTGCATCTTGGAAGAATTTGGGCTTGATCTTTGAACCAGAGTGATTGATGAAGAAGCAGATGATGGCATCATTAAATAATCTCACTGCTCTTACATATCCTTTAATCATCCATTTATTATCCATCCAGAATTTGTGCTAAACTCCATTATTTTTAAGCTTACATGAGGAGTTGGCAAATAACTTTAATCTTGTGTGCCAAATTTGATCAATTGGTAGTGGTGGCCTAGAGTGCTCTGTGGGAAAAGATTCTGGGACTGGATCCAAACTCAAATGAGAAGAGCAGTGATTGATTGGTAATGTCTGCCCTTCTTGTGGAAGGGGAAATGGTGGTGTCTATGCCGTGTGTTTGCCAGGCCTGCTGGATTGTTCAGTGAGAGTCACTCCAGCCTTGACACATGCTCTATTTCCTACAGGTTGAAGGAACCAGATTTCTAAGTTAACATTACTAGAGAGGCACTAACAGAAGAGGATAAAGAGAATAAGTGTTTATCGGCCATCTGCTATATTCTAAACCTTGTACAGTTTTCTTTACATACACTGAGTCATGTAATCTTTAGAATAACCTTCTGTGGGAAGCATTTTATCTCCTGTTTACAGGTAAGGACCTATGTGAAGAGAAGTGAAATAACTTATCAGAGTCTCACAATCAGTCACAGCAGAATTACTCTTTCATCCAATGAGGCTTAATATGGAACCAAATATGATAAGACAGTGTCCCTTCCTTTTCAGAAGGTCGTAAGATTCTACTAATTTTTGATAATTAATTAAATAGGTCCCTTTGGAGACATATTCCATCTGGTTTATTCATCAAGACAAAATGAAGCATAGTCTTTCCCATTTTCTGCCCATTGCCGTGCTGTGCAGACAGAGTGGCTGGCATTATTCACTGAGGGTGGGACTCATGTCACCCAAGCGGCAAGATCATAGTGTTGTGGTCCTGGCTGCAAAAGCATACTCTGTAGATGACCTCCCCACACACCAATTCAACTGACCTTCTTTTTCAGTCTGGATCAAATGTCTGTGATTATTTGGTGGAGTGGTTGTGACCCCATCAAATTATATATAATTAGAAATTCGCTATGTGCTAATTCCTATGTTAAAGGCTCAGCTGCACTAATAGTGCATTGAGTTCTAACACTGTTCCTAGAATATAAGTACCGTGTTTCCCCCCAAATAAGACACTGTCTTATATTTATTTTTTCTCAAGAAGAAAAAATAAGGCTTATTTTCAGGGGATGTCTCATTTTTATTAAGTATAATACAACAATCTACATTTATTCAAATACAGTTAAGTCATCTTCTGGAAACTGACAGGGGGAGCTGACCTTACTGGTGGGGCTGGCGCTAGTGATGCATGAACTCCTTTCCCTTAGCCATTCACACGTGTGCAATAGGATGCCTATGACTGCGGTTACCACATGCACACCTGCACAAGTGCGAATGGCTCGGAGAGAGGAGCTGTGGCAGATAAAAGGTATTCCAGTCTTCCTTACTGCTCTGCGTGGAAATGCATGGTCCCATCACTAGGTCTTACTATCAGGGTA
>NW_003852439.1:3993823-4002402 GCF_000181295.1 Otolemur garnettii
TTTTTGGTAGGTCTTATTTTCAGAGAAACACAGTACCCTAGTTACCCTGATTAGATGACAATTATCCTGATTGATGAGAATTATGAAATTTAAGGGTAAGGGAGAGCTGAGACTCTAACCGAGGCATTCAGACCCTAAAGTCTATATGACTTACTCTCAGTGTAAACTGCTGATTAACTTTTAGTTCTAACCCTATTTCCAGTGTCTTCCCTAGTGGGAAGTAGACTCAGACAAAGATTTGAGAGGAAGTAGTATGTTTGAGTGGAGATTCCACGAAATACCAGAAGGGAGTAGGAAAGTTAGAGAGGGAAGAAAAAGAAGCCTATCTCACAGAGCATGTTACCTCTAAGGGAAAGTGGATTTCAATAGTGTTGGGAGAACTCTTGGAAACAGCATATATGATGCGCCCCACAAGCATATGCAATGCGCCCCGCAGGTGAAGGAGCTGAGTTCCTAGGAGTTGTGGTTGAGGGCTGCTTTCAAGGGATGTGAATTCCCTGGCACTTCAAGTCAGCCACACAAATGGACCAAGGGACTCTGGGGTCCAGAAAAGCCCTTAGGCAAAGAGCTCAAGGCCTGGAAATGGAACCCAGCGAGGTGGCTGGAAACGCAAGGGTCCTGGGGGACGGGCATAGGGAATCAATGATTTCCTAATGCCCATTGCCCCTTTCCTCCTCTTTTTTAAACAAATGACTTGATCAAGGTATTAATTACAGGCCATAACCCTTACCAATTTTAAGTGCACAACTTAGCAATCTTTAGCAAATGTACTGAGTTGTGTGACCATCCAGCAAAATCTATTTTTTGGAACATTTTCAACATCCAGATTCGATCCCACATACCCATTTACAGTTAATCCTACTCCCAGCCCCAGGTAACCACTAATCTTCTTTCTATCTCTATGGGTTTGACTTTTATGGACATTGTATATAAATGGAACCATACCTTATGTGGTCTTCTGTGTAAATGAGAAAGTCCCTCTCTCCAAATGGCTCAGGTTGCAGAAACGAAGTAAAAGAAAGACAAGTAAGTGCCCAGCAAGTAATTTCCCTATTTCCGTGGGAGGTGGGGGCATTCTAAATGAAGCAAACAATGATTGTATTTCAATGGGCAATTAAGGGACACCCGGTGCTTTGCCTGGAATCACAACTTCTCCAGGATGCATTTGCTCATACAAGCTTTTGAGTAGACGTACTTTAAAGGTATACTTTCAACACAAAGGACTAGTAGGCAATAAGCTGTTGGTTAAGGAGCCCCAAAGCTCACTAAACCGTTAACCCCAGCATTGAAACAAATGGCACTAACTTAGGAACCCCTGTGTTGTTAAGCAGATCAAATGGTTCCTGGTGGTCTCAGTAACTGAAGAGGGTCAGTGTTTGATAGTAACTGATGTGCAGAGCTATCCTGGCTTCTCATCTGGCTTGCCAATTCCTTTATTATTTCCCTGTTGTCTTTGGTGAAGTTAATAGAATGGAAAAATCATACCTAATGGAAATGAATAAGATCAGAACAACTGGCTAACTGGTAAACCACAGTAGGCAGCCAGTAGAGCTGCTGTTGAGGGCCTTGAAGTCTCCTGACATAATACTTGGGTCTGTTGGGTAAACTGGTTACAGTATTCCACAAACAGGGGCATAACTGGTCTATGACTAATGGTCTGTGGAAACTATCACTGATAAATGCAAATGGGATGTGGGATGTGGGATGTAGGCCATACTATCTTGTCCAAAGCACACTCCAACCTTGCTGTTGAAGGTCAGTTTCTTCAAGTTGTTCTCATTCCTTGATTCTGGACCAACCCACAAAGTAGAATTTAGACTGTTGTTCCTACTGAGATCCCTGTTATGTGCTACTTAGAAACACCCTCTTTGTTCTTATGCATTATGAATAAATTGAAGAATAAGCACAGGGAAAAAGAACTGACCAAAATGTCTCCTGTACTGCTGGCAACACTGGAAGGTGTGGCTTGGACCTACAAATACAATATAGCTCCCTGGTATCTGGTCGTGAGCCTGGATCCCAGGATCCACTAAAGAGGAACGTTGAGGATATGAGACAGATGTTCCAGGCCCTGGGAGTGGAGACAGAGAGAGATGGACATCCCCCTCTGTCTCCACAAAGCCAACTCCACCCTGACCCAGGCACGCTGATGCCACAACCACCACCCTCATCCAGGGGCAAGCCCAGTGCCCCAGAACAAGGCCCAATGGGTTGAGACACTTCACCCTGAGATACTTTCTTGCCAATCAGATAAGTTATTTCTCCACTCTTGGGTAAGAGAGAAAAGAATCAAGTGAGGGAAAGAACAGAAGTATTTGTTCCAGTAATTCCAAGAGGTACAGATGGTAGTTATGGGAATTTCTATTCTTTGGACTAATCGAAATGTTAGATTAGAAAATATTTCCTAGCAGTCCCAGTCAACGTAATTCTCTCCCTTACATCTCTCTATGTAAACCTCCCCCCCCCCAACAATATACATGGGCATGCACACACACACACTCCCAAATTGAAGGAGTTAGATTCTAGTCTGTGTGGGAGTGTTTCAGTCCCACTTTCCCATGATTATGGAAACTTATTTCAGTGAGAAAGTCTCCATCAGCTACAGACTTTGCTCTTTGGAGATGTCTTCTCCATCTCTATGGGTGCTTCCAGCTCACACCTACAGGGGCCTGCCAGGCAGCCAAAGCTAATGACAGGGGATGGCTATAGGAGAGGAAGGGGTGGTAGGGACTGTGGTGAACTGGAAGGCAGGCAGCCCAGCTCCAGCTCACTCACTTCTGTCCTGGGAAGGAGGGGCAAGGATGGGCTTAGTACTGCCCAATACTCCTTTGTCTCAAAAGAAGAAAAACATCAGTGCTTATTTTTATGTGAAAATAATCCTTATATTTTTAAAAGCTGGCTCAGTTTTTAAAAAACATTGCTTGGACCAAATAAAACGTATCTGCCAACTCCATTTATCCCATCGTCAGCTTCTTGTGATTCTGCTATAGGGTGGCCACATGGGAAGTGACCTCTGTCCCTCTTGCATCTGGAGCCAGCCCTAGAATACAAGGCAGATATTCACTATGAGGGTATCAGTTGGGATTAGCAGCCCCAAGGCCCTGCCGTATTGCCTGTAGTGATGTCTCCAATTCCACCCTTACAAGCAGACTCTCTTGGGTCCTCAGGGATTATCCATATCCAGAGACCCCCCAGAAAACTGCAAGTGTCCTTAGGTGGCATAAAATTGGGCAATCAGCTTCTGGAGGCTGTCATTGCTCTCATGCAGTGCCTACCTTGGATCCACATCCTCCCACCTTCAATCCATTTGCCACTTCAAAGCATTGATGACTGACAGATTTCACCTCAATTTTCTTAGGAGATGGAACAGAGTCTGACATTGTCTCCATGTGCCAAAACTTATTCCTAGTCCCTTCCTCGTAGCCCCCATATTTTCACTTCTTAGGAACAATCCTCCCTCTGGACACCACCTTTCGAGAAATAAATAAAGAAATATAATCTCCCCAATAGCTTCTCCAGCCAAATTGGTTCTGTCACCATGCCACATACCTCAGGAAAACAAATGCCTGCTAATCTTAATACTGACAGCCAATACCCAGATATCTGTGGTGCACTTACTGAGACAGGCAGTGTTACTATCACTTTCAGGTATATACCTATGTATATAGTATCATTATTTCCAATATACAGATGAGAAAACTGAGGCATTGATCAGATCACACAGCCAGTAAGCAGAGGAGTGGGCATTGGAAGTCAGGCAATCTCATTCCAGTGTCTGTGCTCTTGAGAAGAGATTGGCCAACTTTTTCTACAAAGGAAGATAGTAAATATTTGTGGGCAAGAGTGTCTCTGTCATAGCTACTCACCTCTGTCGTTGTGGCATGAAAGTAGCCACAGATGATATAGAAATGAGTAGCTGTGTTCCAATGAAACTTACTCCCCCAAATAGGCAGCAGGATATGGTTTACCAACCCCTGCTGTTGAGACAGCATGCCGCTCAGTAGAACAGACCTACAAAGGCCAAGCAATCACCAATTCTCAAAAGATCACCAATTCTTCCTTCTGCTACCCACCTTCCTCTACCACCAATATCAATCAAAGCAACATTTGTAGGATATTGGCATGAGACAGGCACTCATGGTAGTCATATGTCAGTGTCCCATGATTTATCTGACACCAGCCAGTTAGCAGGTATGATGTCTAATTTTATCTGTCAACCTGAACGATGTTTCTGGATTAGATTAACATTGAACTTGAGTAAAGCTGATTGCCCACCACAGTGTGGGTGGGTCTCATCTAATCAGTGGAAGCCCTGAGTAGAACAAAAGATGGGCCTCCCTAAGCAAGAAGGAATTTCTCTGAGACTGCCTTCCAGGTCACCTGCACCGTCCTCTTCTGTATCTCCACCTATCAGCCCACACCACGGATTTGGACTCCTCAGCCCCCATAGTCATGGGAACAAATACTTTTCATAAATTTCCTTCCATATATATGTACACATACTATTGGTTTGCTTCTCTGGATAACCCTCATACAGCAGATAAGATCTTAGTTAGATAAGAGACTGTGAACCTGTGAGCAGAGAGGGTGGGATGACCCCACTATCCACTCCCTGGTTTCCCTAAAGTCTGGCTCAAGTCACTGGGACCATCTCTCAATGGAGCAGCCTGTCAACCCAAGATCACCACTGGGCTCCTGGAGGCCCAGAACAACGCTTGATGTCTGGAAGGCACCGGGCTCCTGGTTTATTCGGAAGTGGTATGATGACAGGGCAACCTCCTTCTGCCATAGTCTCTCCCCAGACCCCAATTTTAAAGTAGGGTTTCTCAATATGGCTTCCTGTCATTGCAGCACTCCATTATTTCACACTTGGGTCCCAACACTCAAAGATGAAGAGAGCAGGGAGAGAGGAGAGAGAGTGAGGGGGCGGAAGAGGGACAGATAGACACGGAATTAACAACCCACTCATGCTTCCTTAGCAAAGCCTTCTCAACCTTCCTAGTGCCGTGGCCCTTTAATACAGTTCCTGTGGGTCAAGACCCACAGGTTGAGAACTGCTGCTCTAGGGTTTCTTAACTTCGGCACTATTGCCATTTGTTGCTGGTTGCTTTTTCCTTTTGGGGGGTGGGGAGGGGCTGTCCTGTGCAACTTCAGGATGCTTAAAAGATCCCTGGTCTCTGCCCACGAGATGCGCCACCTCCTCTAATGGTGACAACCAAAAAATGTCCCCAGACATTTCATAAATGTCCCCTGTGGGCACAAATTACCCTTTGGTGAGAAGCACTGAGTCAAAGGGATGCAATTTCTTCATGTCTCTCAGAGCTCGAATTATATATAACTATGGGGATGGTGGGCCCGTGGCAGAGGACATTCAAAGTCCATTTTTTCCAGAGCACTAATTGTCCTTGATGGTAATTTAAAGCATTATTTTTGTATTAAAACAAATGTGAATATATTATAGAGTAGAATCTCAAATTTAAGGCTCAGAAGAAATTTTATGTCTGAGGTGGGGTGATTTTGGCTCTTCTCCCAGAACCCTTGGCAGGTACACATTTACATTCCTCTGCCTTGGAGGAAGCTAATAATAGCTACCATTTAGTGAGTGCTTATGATGGCCAGGAGCTTCAGGGATTACTTCCTATTCGGTCCTCGAAGTCTTTTTATTATTAGTCCCATTTTGCAGATGAGGAGACTGAGGCCCAGGAAGGTTATGAAAGCCATTCAAGGACCAACAGTGGCTAAATGATGAAGCTGGCCTTGGAACCAAAGTCTGTTTCTAAGCATCTCCTCAAAGAGCTTCTGGAATAATCTGTAAAATGGTGGGCACCATAGCCAACATCTCATCTGCTGAAATTGGCAAACTCTTAACCTTGTCTGGGTTAGAGAGGGAAGATAAGAGGTGAGGTTCAGAAGCTAAATGCTGAGAAGGAAGGGATTCCCAAGGTGGACAACACCCTGTAAATTGGACGAAGTTAATCAACTCGGTAGCATCAACACTAAGACTCCAAATCTTAGTGTAAGTCTCCCCCTGCGATCTGGGACATCCCTCAGGAATCTTCTCTCGCCAGCCTGTGACTTATGGTTTCTCTCTCTCTATTTCATTGGTGTCCATGACTGCAATGTCTCCCTAACTTTAGTCATTGTGGGACAATCTACATGGCCTGTCACCTCCACAGACCACTCCTACTCTGATTTGCTTGCTATTATTTTTGCTTGAATCGACTTGATCTTAAAACAAAACAAAAAAAAAAACATATTTATTTGAAAAGGAAACTTGAAACCAATGTCTGAAATGAAAAGGTTGTTTTCCTTTGCCCTGACTAGATCACTAGAAAAATAAACGCAACAAAAATAAATAAGGCTATTTCATTTAGTTATCCAGATGCCTGTCTCTGTTTAGAGGGTAAACTTGTAAACTCTGGAGAAGTGTGAGAGTCATTAGCACCTAGCTGAGATGTTTGCCTAACTTGGTGCAATCAGAGTAACTTGAAGAGATTTGCAAAGGAGATCACATTCTTCAGGTCTAATTCACTGCTGTTAGTGTTCAGGTTATATCTGAAGCCACCATGCTTTAACTTTAGTGTGTGTTTTATACCTGAGGAATTACAGGTATGGGGATTGTTTGTTATGGGCTGAATTATGTTCCCCCAAAGTCATATGTTGAGGTCCTAAGCCTCAGTAGAGCCTTTAAAATGAGACCACTCATTTTGGTGGGGGGCCCTCATTCAATCTGACTGGTGTCCTTAGGAGAAGAGGAAATTAGGACACAGACACACACATCGAGGGGAGGACCTTTTAGAGACACAAGAACAAGGCAGGCATTTAGAAGCCGAGGAGAGACACCTCAGAAGAAATCAACTCTGCTCTCACCCTGATCCTGGACTTCTAGCCTTTCAAATTCTGAGAAACTACCTTTCTATTGTTTAAGATACGCAGTCTGTGGCACTTTGTCATGGTAGCCCTAGCAAACTAATACAGGGGCATTAAAATTGGACTCCATGGTACCAGTCAAGAACTCAGTGCATGAGTTAACTGAACTGCCTGGGTTCAAATCCTGCCTCTGCCACTTATCAGCTGTGAGACCCGGAGAAGCTCACTCCACCTTTCTAAGCCTAGGTTTTCTTATCTCTCTGATATGAGGTGACGATACAGTCTATGTTATGTAGGAAAGCCGATTATACTAATTGTGTTCACTCACACCCAACTATTAGCAAGTCAAGAAACCAGGGGGCAGAAACACTCAGGGCACAAATAATTGCTCCAAGAAAGTAATTCCCTGCAGGGCTGGCTGCTGAAACTGCCTGCTGTACCCCCCAACCAGTTTTATTTCATCGCTACCCAAACACCCTGCTGTTGACTTTGAGATTACTTTTGCCCACCGCTGTCATTCACCAATCAGAGCTTGCCAGGTCCCCAAAACCTTACTAGTGTCAGTGAACTTCCCTAAAGAGCAATATATAACATTTCTCCTTCTGATAAAACTTCCAGCCTTCTCTTTGTTCTTCAGATATAGTGAAGACCAGGGCCCCCAGACTGCAATTCTTCCTTTTCAAATGAAACATTTTATTTTTAGAGATTTGACTCTCTGTTTTATTTGACCTTGACATATGGAATTGTCAAGAGTATTAAAACAATACATCCAAGGTGTTTAGCAAAGTTCCTGATAGCGAGTGGGGCTCAATACAACAATTAACAACAACAAAATCACACACAGCCAAATTACTGTCGTTACAATAATTGACACTCTTCCGGATCCCTGGTGTATTTGAAGATGTTTGTTATCTTCATCTACAACAAGGTAATCAAGAGGTAAGGAAGTTGGCACTTAGAGACCAAGACTCTTATTTTCAGCGCTGAGCCCCTGGGGTGGGAGCACGGAGAAAACAAAATAATCACCTCTTCCCCAAATTTACCTAGGTTTTTTAAAAATTAATTAATTAATTTTTTCTTTTTTTTTTTTTTTTTTTTTGAGACCGAGTCTCACTCTGTTGCCCTGGATATCTCCTGGGTTTCCTGCCTTCTGTTCCCCACTCGTTTCCTCCCTCTTTGGGACCAGTTTGCTCCACTGCTGCCCTGGAAAAATCTTCAGCATCTTTGAAGCCCTCCAAACACTTCCATCTCTCAGACTCCCTGAGCATCTTCCCTGGACCTCACTACTGAGCAAATTGCAAAGCCAGGCTGGGAACCCCGGGCATGTGAGATTTATGACACGTCCTGCGAGTGACGGTGACAGAGGTGTTCAAAGAGAACTTTCGTTTGCCAATAATCACAGTTACTCACCCATTCAGTCTAACTTACAATCATTAATTATAGCAAGTAATGATACTGGTGAGGTAGGCGGTCAGCTTCTGGCCGACTGCTGTAAGGGTGGGCGTGGCTTTTGTTAACTGAGCACGTGCTGCACGCCTAAACGTCACGGAGGAATAGAGATTGTCTCTCCACAACCTTCCCACGTTGGTTATTTTATTACTCCATGTGATGTATAAAGACACTGAAACGTAGGGGCCCCATGTCACCCCAGGAACACCTACTGCTTAATGGACTCTGCGAGGCTTCCGAGGGTGGGGAAGGAACAGATG
>NW_003852439.1:4002802-4011748 GCF_000181295.1 Otolemur garnettii
AGGCTGGGAAGTCTAAGATGAAGGTGCTAGCGGGCTGGGCGCAGTGACTCACACCTGTAATCCTAGCACTCTAGGAGGCCAAAGCAGGTGGATTGATTCAACTCAGGAGTTCAGGACAAGCCTGAGCCAGAGCAAGACCTCATCTCAAGTAAAAAAAAAATAGAAAAATTACCCAGGTATGTGTCAGGCCCTATAGTCCCAGCTAATTGGGAGGCTGAGGCAAAAGAATCACTTCAGCCCAAGACATTGAGGTTGCTGTGAGCTATGATGCCATGGCACTCTACAAGGGTGATAAAATGTGTCTCAAAAAAAAAAAAATGGTATGAAAAGATTTGGTGTCTGGTAAGGGCTCAATTCCTGGTTTGCAGACAGCTGCCTCTTGCTATGTGTTCACATTGTTATCAGCCACTGTTAAAGGGAATGGCCATTTCATGCAGGACACTAACAAGGCTGGATGAGCCTACATCTACATGCTGACATCTGGAATTTATTTTTTCACTTCCAAGGCCTACTGTCATGGGTAAGTCGAGAAACTAGACTCCATGGTACCAGTCAAGAACTCAGTGCCTGAGTTAATGTGGCCTTCCTCAGTGGGTGCTCTTATGGGGAGAGAGATATAACTCTCCTTCTGCCTCTTATAAGGGCACTAATCTCAGTATGAGGGTCTCACCTTCATGACCTCATCTAAACCCAATCCATCTCCCAAATACCTTCCCTCTAGATACCACCATATGTGGCATAGGGCTCTAACGTATGAAGACGGTGGGGGATAGAGACACATTCTCCTCATAACAATGGCAATCTTCTCCCTGTGTGTCTGAACATCGTCTTTCCTCTGTGCATATCTGTCTCTGTGTCAAATCTCTCCTTTTTATAAGAACACTGGTCACACTGGATTAGGTCCCACCCTAATGACCTTACTTCAACTTGATTATCTCTGTAAAGACATTCTCTCTACAAAAGGCACCAAGGACTAGAACGTCAGCATATGAATGTGAGGGCAACATAATTCAACCCACAGCACCAGCCACATGGGTGTGGATTTTAGGTTTAATGATTTCTCCTGACTGTCCACCCATGGCTGCATCCAACAGGAAAACATTTCCCCATTCAAACCCAAGCCTTCTCCTGTCACAGTTTAAATTAATCTTTCATTCTCCAAAACAGCAGTATTCCTTTCTTAGTGGAACCTTAAGTTTTTTACTTTCCAGGTAGCAGAACCACGACTCTCCCTCCCCCCCTTATTAAAAGACATAAAGTAGAGGAAGGGAATTGAGAAGATGGGAGATGGGTATTCAAATCATTCTCTTTAGCTCCAAATGGAGCCAAATGCTATCAAGGACTAGAAAAGCAAGGTATGATCATGGTTGTGGTTCAGAAGCCTGAGAGCTTGGGTTTAAAAATAGGTGAACCAAAATAAACACTGAGAGCTCCTCAGATGGCACTGAAATAGAGTGGTAATTGATCTAATGCAACTTTTGCCTCGGATAACATCATTATTTGTGAAATTATGTCAGTGTTGCGACTGCCAAGTCAGCAAGCACTTACAGGACGTGACTTCTAATTTAGGAATTGGATTATTTGCGTCTCATCTTAGAAGACAGCAGGAACTCAGTGGACATGTGGTAGCCAGCCTTGTGAGAGCCCTGGTTTGAGATTGAAATCTGCAGAGCTGAAGCAGCCAGGAGGTGCCCTGCCAAGGTGCCCCTTCAAGGAAGGACTCACTGCCCTGGGCTAGGGGCTGTGGTCTGCAGATGGCACCAGCTGTCAGGTCCTGCAGGGGCTGCTGCAGCTGCAGAGATGTGCTGGCTCCAGGTTACGCCCTTCTGAGGCCAGACTCAGGCTGTGACTTAGTGAAGTGGGGGTATGAACTGAGACCTAGGCATTTTGGCCCCACTTGGGTCCTGTGATGGCCCAAGGCCTGCCAGTCCCTCTTCTTCCCACTCTCAACCTGCTTCCTTCCTTCTTCCTTTCCTGGATGTTAATTCCTAATAACCACTTTGTACCCCAGACTCCAAGTCAACATCTTCCACAAGACCTCATCTGGGACAGGTGTCCAAGCAGTTTCCAAAGTCAATGCATGTCTCCTTTGTACCTGTTATGTCCCTGATAAAAAGGTGGTGGGGAGGGGGGTAAAATTGTCTCTTCATGCCTTCAAGGAGCCAGCTGTAGGATCCTTTTCTGGAATGTAAGTGGAAAAATCTTCTAAATTATTGAAGACTATAATACTGTATTTTCAATTATGTAACTTCCACAAAATGAGGTACACACATGTGTAGAAATTATTGTTAGAAAGGACAGTTGTTCTTTTATCCACTTTGTCAGGGGGTACAATTTTTCAGTGTCCAAGACCCTGTTTTAGGTACTATGAATACAGGGTGAACATAGGGCATCCCAAAAGTTGCCCCTAAAGTCTCCATACATAGGGAAAATGGGAAATTGTAGCTACATGCACCTTTATGCAAACTACTCATTACATAATTTTACAAAGAGGTGACAAACACATACAGAATATTTTGTAAAATTGCATAATGAATATTTTGTAAATAAAGGTACATTTATCTATAATTTTCTCAGTGACTTCCAAGGGCAGCTTTTGGGACATCCTGTATTACAACAAAGGATCCGGGCAAGGATTCTCACAGCCTAAGTTCTACTGACAAGATACAAGTCAATAGATATGTTAATACAGGTAAATAAATGTGTTAATATAAGTAAATAAATGTGTGAATGAGGAAGCAAAGATACTAAAAGAAGCAAATAAAATGAGGTGGGTGGTAGCTCATGGTTGGGGTTTGGGAAGATTCTTTTGATCAAATGGTCAGTGGGGGCGGGGAGTGTGGGAGACTTTTGGAGGAGGTGGCAGTAGGGTTGAAAGTTGAAAGACAAAGATGACCCTGGCTTCTGCAGATAAAACTTTGTCTGTTGGAATCAAAGGGACCCCACAAGTTGTACTCAAACCTGAACTGAACCGACAGCATCACCTAAGGGATAGAAAGGGGATGCAACTTGTTCAGACATATTTGGAGTACGGGCTGGCAGACCAAGCACTGTGTGGGGGCCATGGAAACAGAGAGAAGCCACGAGCAGTCCAAGGGCTTGAGACATTCACAGGCTAGTTGGAGGCAGAACAGAGCAGACAGCCTAATCTGGTGCCTTATCTCAGAGCACATGGTATATGCATCTGTACGGAGCTGCCGATCAAAGTCGATCAGAGCTCCCTGCCTGGATGACACCATTTGTCTGTGACCCTACAGGGGAGAGGCAAAAGCCTTAGCGATAGTCACAATTTTCCCAGATTTTCTGTCTGTTTCCAGCTAGGGCACAACAACCCTCTTACAGGACCTGCCTGTTGGAAATCAGTGGTGGTGCTGAAGGCCCAGCTGGTCTCACAGAGTCAAGACGTAACGTGTTTGGTTGGTTCGGCGTTTCTCACCCAGCCACAGTTCTCACCCTATTTGCCGTTCAGGCCCCCTCCACCGTTTCCTTTCTATGGTGCCTCTGCTTTCCTCACGCACTTTTCATCATTCACCTTCCGGATCTTGCGTTCCCTCTTCTCACTGCTCTCCCAGCCCCTAAAATGCATATGAAGAGAGTTGATCCCTGTCGCCTCCATGCCTGCCCTGCGGCTGGAACGTCTGTGCCGCAGTCCCAGACCCCGAGCGGAGGTCGGGTACCAGCCAGTAAGGAATCTGGCTGCACAGCTGAAGGCGAGCAGCAGGGAGCGCGGGAAGCTTCATCTGTATTTACAGCGATTCCCCATCACTGGCCTCCCTGCATGAGCTCGGCCTCCTGTTGGATCCACTGGGCATTACATTCTCAGGGTGGTGTAAACCCTACTGCAAACTGCGCATGCGTGAGATGTAGGTCCCGCCCCCCCTTAAGAGTAGCCCCTCCCCTCCCCCCGCCCTCTCCCCACTGTCCATGGCCTGATGCCAAAGAGATTGGGGACCGGTGCTTTAACTGCTTCCTTCTCTCCATCTGTCAAATGGAGATAATGAAAGAACTTATCTCCTGTGGTTGATTTGAGAGTTAAATCAAACGATATAACGTCAAGATCTTAGATCCACGCCCAGTCATTTGTAACTACTTAAGAAATGTATGCCAAGGGGCAGCGCCTGTGGCTCAAAAGGGTAGGGCACGGGCCCCCCACATGCTGGAGGTGGTGGGTTCAAACCCAGCCCCGGCCAAAAAAAAGAAAGAAAGAAAGAAATGTATGCCAAATAGAATTACGTGCCTTAATCATGGTGAAATAATTGCTGAATAGTTGCTACTAATATCTAATGCATATATTGATCAATTATGTGTAGGCACTATGCTTTATTTTAAGATGGATTTGTAAAAAGGCAATCCTTATTTTTAAAAAATCTGATGAAGTAGGTTCATGTGGCAAAATTTGCTTCCATCTTTTTCTCTTCTACTAGGCTGCAGTCTCTTTGAGGGAAAGAGCCACATTTTATTTCTCTCTCTATGGCCAGTTGTTAGCATAGTGTCTTCGGTCCAATAAATATTTGGTGAGTGAGTATATGAACAAATTAACTAATGAAGCAGAAGGTACTCCTCTTTAGAAGGTGGAGAAACTTGGACTTTCCTGATGATAAGTGTGGGGCTTTCTTTCCAATCCAGAGTCCGAGCAGTTCCCACCAAAATCAGTGCTTCACATACTTGACCTTGTGCACAAATCACCTGAGAACCTTATTAACATACAGACTCTGATTCTGTAGATCTAGGGTGGAACCCTGGAAGCTACATTAATAATTAATGATCTCCCATGTGACACAACCGGCCTGTGTCACACACTTTGAGAAGCAAAACATTAGACCACTTGTGTCTGTTGGCTCTGTGCCTACAAAGGACAGAAGCCAACTCAGCGCACTTAAGTAAAAAATGAATTTACTAGCAGGATGTGCATGGAAAAACTCCCAGAATCCAAGAAAAAGTATAGAATCCAGCTTCAGCAAAGATGGGAATAAGAATACTTGGGACCCCGACAGGGAGGAGCTTCCTTGTGGGGGTCTGGGGAGTCTCCCTGGCAGGAGAAACCAGCTACAACAATGGTCTGTCCTTGAATCATTCCTTTGTATAATGTGCAGTAGTTCACATCCCTGAGGGAGGGCATCTGTTTGAATCATTTACCATCCTTAGGCCAGGGGAGGGCAGAATGTCTTCACTGACATTCTTATCAAGACCTTCTATAATGAAGAATTGGCATTTTCTTGGAGAAAAAAATGGAGACTCCTATAATAAAAGAAGGGAGGCATTAAGTGATACTACCCCAAGGCAATGTCACCAGCTCTGGGGCAGATTTAATGATGAGTAAGAGATGTGTGCCTCCTGGCCCCCGCCATCCTGAGATGGTCACCCCTGAGCATCCTTGGTGACCTCCACAAAGACTGATGCTAAGGTTGGATGGGCCTCAGAGATTTGGCACAGAATGGAAACTGATAAAGTGCTTCTTAATCCTTGCATTAGGTTTTTACCCAGAAGTGGTGAGCAAAGTGGCTTGCCTACTCCCCCGTGTATGTTATAGGTCATAGGTGGCACAGCACCTGTTTAGCAGGCATTTAAGCAATCTTTTATCATCTTTCCGGGCTTTCTTGTTTGATTTTTTTTTTAACTTTGTCCAATTCTCAGCAGCTTGATTTTAAAGGTCATTATATTAACTGCAAAGATGAATCAAGGGATGAGGTCATTTTTCATCCAGGGAAACTCCTAGGTCTTGTATGCTGTCATTTCCATGCCCCATAGATGCTGATCTGGGCTTTAAAAAAGACAATTCTATTTCAGCCTAGTATTCTTTGGGGGGGTGGGGGGAGACTGCTTCTCTTCCCAAACTCAGCTTTGCTGTCTCATCAAAGGAAGCCTGTATGTCCACATTTCTCTTGCTCATATCTGGGAGAGCAGATGCCACACTCACAAGTCCTGTTCCTTCTGAAGGAAGCCGGGGGCTTCATTGTAATCATCTGGTTGAAATATTTGGAACTGTATAGTGAAAGACTGGCTCTGTATTGCCATAATTTATGACAAAGGCTTGAATAAATCCCCAGACATGGATTTTCTATAAAACCCTTCCTTGTGAAACTCTGTTGCATCACAAAATGAAAAGAAGACGGGGAAGAAGAGAGAGAAAGGGGAGAAGAAAAAACCCGCAAGATGTGTCTAAATCTCCAAGGGTGCGGTTTCCATTCATCACATTTACTGTAAAGACAGGGATTTTATTTGGATGGAAAAAGAATGAATCATAGTGGTTTTAGAGTCTAATGTGAAGCTTGCTGGAAGCAGTTCCCTCTGATCTTTCTGCTTCCTCAAGATCATCTGAATACGGAGGGAGGAAATATGCCAAGAATACTTTCTATCAACCATAGAAAGCTCGGTGCTGGGAGAGGCATCTGAGGATCGAGGGAAAGCTCCTGTTTGTGCCTTGTACTGGGGACAGTCATTGGTCCGTGAAGGTTTAGGAATACAATGTAGCCATATCAGAAGCTTATTTTAGTAAACTATATTACACTATATGCAGTGGTAGAGGAGAGAACAGGAGAAAGAGAGTGGGGAGAGGGGGAGGGAGGAAAGAAGAAAGAAGAAGGGAAACTTTTCAATCACATACATTCTTCCCCCCCCCACCCTTTTTTTTGTGACAGAGTCTCACTCTGCCACCCTGGGCACCCTGGGTAGAGTGCCATGGCGTCATAGCTCACGGCAACCTCAAATATACATATTTCAACTACCATCCCACTCCTCCTAGCCTGAGAAAGCAGGAGATGGAAAATCTAATTCCACAGATCTCCCCGTTTGCCCTTTAGCTTCTTGTGTTATGAGCAGCTTCCCTTGCTAAGCGCCAGACTGCTGTCTTTGTTTCAGCATGATCCCCTACACACAAGTCAACCTCTTCGTCAGATGCCCAGCTCAAGACACAGTGGTCTGTCCCAGGTGGACGGAGAGCAGACTGCGTTGGGCATACTGAGAAACCATCCACGTCTTCACAGCGTGGGTGACGTAAGAGGACTTTGGAGGGACATTTTGACTCTCCGGGATTGTCTCATTATGCGATGCTTCTTAAGGTTGCTCTCTACGGGGGTGTCCCTAAGTGGGAAGTTAGGAGATGAGCATTAAGGATGGGCCAAAATTTATTTGTCAGTTATTCACCAAATATACACAGAGAACCTCCTCTGTGCCAGACACCATGCAGGGCTCAGTGGATATTTCATGGTGATGCAAAGAGCCGTTTCTCACTGATCTTTTCAACAGGATCACAACGTTTGAAAGCTGGAAGAACCCTCGGAGGAGCTCATCTATCAAGAACAACGTTGAACCATCTTTTATAGGCGAGCATTGCTTCAGGGAAAATAAACATGTTTTATCCTCCACGTTCTTGTGGTTCATTCAAAGTGGAAATAGTTTTATTGAATTCCTTGAGTTCCTCATTCTCAAAAGCGAGTTTACCTACTCAACTGAATAGAAGGCCACTGAAAAAAGATCTGGGATTGCTTTGGGGACACCAAAATGCAAATATTTGGGTAGGTTCGGGAAGCAGTCTGTGGAGTTTGTTTTCAAATTATTCAGTATGAAATTAGGTCATGGATTGTATCCCAAAGTTTAGGCAGGACACACGTGGCCCCCGGGTTGCTCTTGATCATGGTAGAGGTTGTGAGTGGGAAGCTGGGCTTGATCCCCTTCCAGATTCTCCACCGAATATTGCACAGTTAACCCTCTTCTGGCTTAGGTACCTGTTTTAGTTGAAGTTTTTTGATTGCAAGATATCAAAAGAAAAAACAGTGGAGGTATAAAATCTCAAAAGCTGAGGTGTCAGCATTAGTCACAGCAGAATCATCTTCAAGCCACTTAATCAGTACTCCATGGTTCCCTTCCCTCAACTCTGCTTCCTTCTCTGGGGGCCTCACTCCTTGGTAGGCTCTCTCCCCCAGCACAGCCAGGCTAGCACCCTCCTAAAGTTAAGTACAGTCTAGGTCATGTCTGCTGTAGTTCTGGAATTAGAGCTGATATCAGGGCTAGCCTTGAATCAGTCTCAATGGTCTTACTGGCCAAGACGGGTAAACTGGTCAGGGATGGGGCCAGCTTCATGTAAAACATATGGACAGAGGCTTTAGATTACTGAATGAAGGTAGGTGGGCCTGGGAATATGAAAGAAGACCCTCTGTTGTCTTTTCTATCTGTCCAGTTGTTCATTCATCTGGTCTATTCACCCATCCGTCCATCTTTCTACTTTTCCATCCACCCACTCACCCACCTGGCCACTCAGAAACCTAGCTATCTCCTAACTGCTTCTGTGTTTACTGTAGAAAGCAATCAGAGCATGGCATAGCTTGAGAGTTCTAACACTCTTGTGTTTTTAAGAATAAATGAATTTCATCTCATTCTCATTTTACACACAATGAAAAGGTGGATGACAACAGCTGATGTCAGAGCTGAGATCTACACCCAGCCCCCTCCTCCCTCTGTATGTTTCTCAGGAAGACATTGCCTCATCCACCAGGGAGTAGAAGATTCCTGACAAGGCAGGTGTATTTGAATTATCCCCCAAACACATGGCAGCACGCGAGGGTATACTTACATGTGGTTTTATTAACCAATGTTCCTTCTCATCTCAGTGCCCTTTCTATTTATTCAAAAGAAAAGTTTACCTGAATGGTAATGCAACATCTCTGAAAAAAATACAAGTTATTCTAATGCCAAATCCAGGTACGTTCTTATTGCACTGACCCTTAATCCATAAAGCTATTACGAAAACTGTTGAAATATGTCCCAAAGTATATGTGTCTTAATAAGATTTGAAAGATCACTGTTATATTGGCAGAGAGGATTGGAATGCAGGAAACTTCCCATGAGAAGTGCTTTATTTTATTTTCTTTCTTTTTTTTTTTTTTTGCAGTTTTTTTTTTTTGGCTGGGGCTGGATTTGAACCCACCACCTCCAGCATACAGAGCTGGC
>NW_003852439.1:4011840-4019355 GCF_000181295.1 Otolemur garnettii
GCATCACAGCTCACAGCAACCTCCAACTCTTGGGCTTAAGTGATTCTCTTGCCTCAGCCTCCCAAGTAGCTGGGACTACAGGTGTCTGCCACAATGCTCAGCTATTGTTTTGTTGTAGTTGTCATTGTTGTTGGCAGGCCCAGGCTGGATTTGAACCCCCAGCTCTGGTGTATGTGGCTGATGCCTTAGCCACTGAGCCTTAGGCACCGACCTGAGAAATTCTTTCATATAGCCCAACAATGTTTAAAGATTTGGGGATTAGTAGTCAAACATGTCTTCACCACCATCTTTAATAAGGCTTTACACACATCTGTGATTTTGGAAGTTACATTTAAGTGACTTACAAGCTAAAACCTATGTGATACATGCTTTATTTGAATTATAGCTGTGTTATAGTGTTTTGTGGCTAAGTTTTCCAAGATGTGTATTTAGCAGGAAATTGTTTTATTTTTTTTAATTGTTTTTATTTTTTTTTTGCGCTGCAAAAAAAAAAAATGGGAGTAGGGACTCTTAGGATCATTCATTTTCTCAAAAAATATTAGCTGAGCATATATACGTGTGTGTGCCAGGCACTGTCTGGGATACAACAGTGAGGGAACCAGATAGATACCAATCTTCCCCCTGGTGAAGCTCAGATGTGCCACTTGGCTTCTCTGGGCACCTGGTTCTCTGTTTGTAATATGAAAGGACAATGAAGCCAACACAAAACCAAGGCAATCAAAGGGAACAGCTTAAAGAGCTAATCTTGGGAAAAGGAAAAGTCCCAGGGGACAGGGTGCCTAAGTTCAAATACTGAGAAAAGTGTTCTGTTTAAGAGTGAGGACACTGCTTGGTGCTACTTGATCTGTGAGTTTCCCAAGGACAGGATGAGGACTACTGGGGACAGAAGTCAACCACATATAAGGCTCAGATAGATTGAGTTTGTTGCTACTGAAAGTGTTTAAGAAGAGGCTGGATATGAACTTGGTAGGATAGTGGCAATGGTGTAAGCATCAGTCTTCTAAAAAAGCCCTTTCACATATAAGTGTCTGAGTGTCATTAATACAGCCCTCTGCCATTTGGGTGCTGGACGTCATTTGGACCATGTCACCTCTGTGTTTGCAACAGTAGGAGAAGAGAAGGAAGGAGGAGGGTCCTTAATAACCCTGGCCAAGAAGCGACACCAAGCATGTCTACCACGGACTACCAGCCAGAACAAGTCACATGGCCCCAAACCAACATCCAGGAAAGTCAGGAAGTATAAGCAAGGACATGAATATATGGGGAGCACCATCTCTGTCTAAGATTTTATAGAAATGGAGAGAATTATAATACTTATTTCACAGAGTTACTTTTAGAATTAAATGAGCTAAGCCATTGCATCATCTAGTGACCGACATTCAAAAAGAAAGAAGCCTCGCCTTCCTTTCATCCTCTTCCTCTTGTCCCAAACTTCAAAGAGTACCATGTTATTGGGTTGGACCAATTGAAGATGCTCTATGGAGCCCCTAGGGGAAGTCACTGATGAAAGGAACTGATCTTATTTGGACGCAGCCTCATACCTTGATGCTTAAAATACCACCCTCAGAGGTGCCTTCTCGCCATGTTTCACATCTCTAGGCTTGGGGTAGACAAAGAATGCACGATCCAGAGGGTGGGCTTGGAAAGGCCAGGTGGGAAGCCGGCAGTGACAATGTCACCTAGGCTGGCCCTACAGCAGAGGGAGGCGGCATCAGCTCAGAGAGCCGCCACCCATGGACTTGCTATTATATATATAGTCAGCAAGGCTATTTCCTCTCGGTGGCGCATTCTAGGGACAAGCTGCCCATCTGAATCTAAAATGAATTCAATTTAGCCTCCTGTAATTGCTTATTTGATTCCTGACGATGACATGCCGTTAGGAGGAAAATTGACATCCTGTCATTTCTGTTCCAGTGAACCGAACCCCGGCAAGTTTCCTCCCGGTACTTTGTGGCTGCCAGGCCACCTGCTCTTCTTCTGAAGGAAATTAGCAAGCACAGAGAGCTTAGAAATACAGAAGCCCAAGCCTGGCATCTTTTTTTTTTTTTTTAAATGGAGCTATGAGATGAATCACACAGTTAGCCAGGAATATACCTGAACCTCTTTTTTCTCCCTGCTTAACACAATATAGACCACCTTTTGAGAAGCATTCAGGATGGCTCTCTGCTTTAGAAATATAAATTCTCTCACTTGTCATCCAAAGATTATTTATGATTAAGGTCAATTTTTGAAAAGATTTCAAATAGTCCAGGAGTCTGGAGATATCCATCCCCAGTAAGCCATAAAAGGCCTCACAGTTCCAAACACAAGAATAGATGCCATATGCCTTTATATTTTTGGTCAGGGCTTCCCAATGCCCACTTTGTCCAAGCCTAAGTCTGCAGAAAGGCATTCTGAATGATGCCTCCAAGGCTATGGAACAGGGACATGCATTCAAGCTAAGCAGAGGCCAGTCAGGCAAATGGGATGGGGCTGGACAAGCTCTTAGTATGTGGTTGAAGTGTGAGCAACAGCCTTGAATCTCATTGATGAAAAAACCCCAAATCCACAGGAGCTAATATAAGGCCCCAATATCAATACCTAGGAAAACTGAGCCTTCCTTGTAGCCTGGAGAGATGTAATTTACACGATAATCCCATGGCCTGGTGTGGAAAAATGGAACTGTGTTACCATAGAGCAGAGCTTCTCAATGGGGGTGATGTTTTCCTCACCCTCCCATCGGGGGAAGGAAGTTTGATTGGGAGAAAATAAGATGTGGAAATTTGATGGATAGTGTTGAGCTTGAGAAATCCACTAGAGAGCCAGGAGCATACGATATTGTCCACGTAGGAGCAGTAACGTCTGCTGCGTTGGGAAAGACAGTGCCTGCGGGACTGAGGAAATCTTCACGCCGAGTCAAGGGAAGGGAAGTCATCTCATTTGAGATCATCAATCTTAACACACCTCTTCTGTCTAAAATAATTCCACATTATATTAAAAAATCATAGCATTACCTTATACTCTGTAAATATATTGAGCTATCATGCGTCAATAGATACTAAAAATAAAAAAAGTCTCATACATCTTAAATAAAAAGGAAAACCCTCCAAAAAATTTCTATTGCTTTTAAGAAAAAGTCCAACCTGTATTATAATACATCCTGCAAGGCTCTGTGTGTATATTGTCCTCAATTTGTTTTTCGCAGGAAGGTGAGGAAAGCCAGAACTTAAGAGAGGGACATTGATCCGAGAACACTCCCTTCAATGTCAAGTTCATGGAAAAGGTTAGAAAAGGACACTTAAAAATAATCTGTCCTTGCTATACTTGCAAATAAGGGGGAGAGGAGGAAGTGGTGGCAAATGAATCTCACATGTAGACGGCGTGAGGGTTGTTAGCAAATTGATTCTCAAAGAGCCATAACTGCTTGGTTTTTGAGATACTCAAGAATAACTAACACAAGAAAGGGAGAGGAGAGTCACGTGGACATCATTCTTCCTCCATCCTCCATTTAGATTCCTACATAGCAGCTCTTAGGACTCTTAAAAAGAGATGGCTGATGAAGAATTCAGGACATTTGACTAGTTGTGACTCTATACTTCCGTATGGCTAACGGTTCTTCAGGAAAGATACACATCCCTCCTCCGGCCTGTGCTAGGTTTCAACTTGTTTCACCCCGGCATATTGTGGTCCCGAGACTGGTTTTATTCAGTTACACACGGCTGCACTCTGCTTGCCTGGCTCCCACCCACTGGAAGTTCAGGACCTTGAGCACCACCACGCTGCTGTTGCCTGCAGCTTCTTCCCCCAGTTTGGCTTCTGGACACTGCCTGCACTTGTCTATGCGCTCCCCACCCTGTCCCGTCCTCCCCACCCTGTCCTCCCTACCCTGTCCTCTCCTCCCCGTCCTCCCCACCCTGTCCTCCCCACCCTGCCCTCCCCACCCTGTCCTCCCTACCCTGTCCTCCCCCACCCTGTCCTCACCCACCCTGTCCTCCCCGCCCCATCCTCCCCTGCCTGCACACCATTTACACCTGCTCATCATTCTAATCACAGCTCAAACATGATTTTAGAGAGATTTTCCTGACTTTACCCAGCCTGGCTCAGTTTCCTTTTTTTGTACATTTCCACGACTCCCTCATCACACTTATAATAATGCTTATTTGGTAGATTTGTGTGTTTTTCCACATTTTGAAGGGCAGCTTCCTGAGGCTGTCTCTATAGGTCCTGCACGAAGGCATCTAGCCAAGGGTGCAGTTTGGGCTAAAACTAGCCTTCCCTCTGCTGGCCTGGCCATCCATGGCTGTCATGCTCACTACTGTGTCTCCCGAACCCGGTGCAGAGTAGCGACCCAGGATCTGTGCATTGATTGACAGACCCAGTCTGACCAGGCCTCAGCACCCTCCATCACTGAGACAGGAAAGAAAAGTTGCTTTCCAGGTGGAGCAGCCTCCCGGCCCCTGTGGCCAGCAGCTCGTTCTCATCAGCATGCACCACACACTGGCCAGCCATCAGCCAGGCTGCAATCTCAATACATCAGGAGGCTGCAGCCCCATTTCCCAGGGACCTGCCAGAGCCCACCAGGGAGCCCAGCAAGCCTGAGAAGCCTACGGGCATTGGTCTTGAAACTCAAAAGCAATTGGTGAAAACCACCAGAAGATTATGAAAGAAGTCATCCCTCCCCCCTTCCTCTGTAGGCAGAGGTTGAAAATCATACCTGGTTTCTAGGTCTCTGTATCCCTGTGGCCCTAGGTAAATGGGATCACCTCACTAAGCTTCCGTTCCTTCACCTGTAAAATGGATATCATATTACTAATCCCTGCCACTCAGTGCAAATGTGAGAATGCACAGAATGTTCTAAGATAGTATATAGCACTTGACATATTTCTATATGTGTGTGTGTATTTTAAATAAAATCTCTTCCTATAATGGCTCCAGATTGAGCCACAGGTATGTGGAATTAGACCGTGAAGACACTAATCTCCATCTAGGCTGTCTTGATTTTTTTTTTTGTTTGTTTTGCTTCTTCCCAGGTTTGTTAGCTCCCATGAGGTTGTCCAAGGCTGGACACACCCCTAGAAGAGTCTCACTGCCAGCAAAAGAAGAGATAGAGGATAAGAGATGTTTGTAAGGAATCTCAGGCATTCTTTGTTCTTACAGTGCAGGTGTTTCCAAGGCTTCAGGGGAGACCCAGAACCTGCAGTCACGTTGCTACAGAGGGACACCTCCTGGGCCAGGAGCTGGGCCCCTGACAGGACCTTTCTGTTTTCCTGTTTTATAGATTGACATTCAACATCAGTTCTTGTTTTGGGGGAAAGGGAACTGTTTTGTTAATGAATAAACATACAAGTTAGACGGATGTTTATTGCTACTTACTAGGATAAGATTCTCTGTGTACAGAGCCATCCAGGCTGTCTGTGTGTGTGAATATAGCTCTAGAAAGACAAAAATGATCCTATCAGATGCCAGCTTACCCTTCAGAAACACCGATAGAAGGAATCTCAACTTGAATATTTTGCCATTTATTTCCAAGTGTTAGGGTTTAACAAGAGTCTGAATGTGCTCACCCATCCGAGTCATCCCTTTCACAAATATTTCCTGGCGTCCTCTGTGTGATCATCACTCCGTTAGGCTCTGGGAGACAGAAGAATATGATCGAATCCTTTTCTAGAAATGGCTCAATCCTAGATGGGGGGGGGGAGAATAGTGAAACTGTTGGTGACAGTGTGATTTATGCACTCAGCTAACATTTATTGAGCGCCTCCTGCATGCCAAGCACTCTCCTAGGCACTGGGGATGCAGCAAACAAAACATTAAGATTCCTTTCCTTCTGGAGCTCCTCTTCTAGCTGAAGGGAAGCACACAAGGAAAACACCGGCTAGACACGAGTGCTTCTCTAGTAAAGGAAGTAAATGGATAAAACATGATGGAAAGGGACTGCTGTTTTAGACAAGTTGTCAGGAAAGATCTTTTGGAAGAGATGACATTAGAGCAAAGGGCTGATTCAAATGAGGCTGTGAGTCATGGCAGGCTCAAGCGAGGTGAAGTCCAGGCAGGAAGGAACAGATGGGCAAAGCTTTGTTGGGTAGGCCGGGTGCAACTCTGAGAGGTCAAGGTGAGAGGATCACTTGAACTCAATAGTTCCAGACCAGCCTGAGCAGCATAGTGGTGTTCTGTTTCCCTAAGACATACAAAAACTAGTCTGGTGTGGTAGCAAACACCTGGGGTCCTAGCTACTTGGGAGGCTGAGGCAGGAGGATCTCTTGAGCCCAGGAGTTTGAGGCTGCAGTGAGTTATGACGACATCACTGCACTCTAGCCAGGACAAGGTCCTGTCCTCTGTCTCCTAAACAAACAAACAAACAAACAAACAAACAAACAAAAAACCAGGAAAGCTCAGGCAGGGATGAAGTGTACCCTGAATGTTCTAGAAGCAGTGAGGAAATCACTGTGGCTGGAACCTAGGGAGCAGTGGAGAGACAGAAAGGAGAGTGGCATGACCATTTCATGCTACCTGCTTTGCCAAACAGCCTTCAATAGAAATCAAGAGCCACCAACAAAGGCAAACAAAACAAAAACAAAACCCAGCTGCCACAGAAAGGAAATTGGGCAAGCAGGACCTACGGTTTCTTACCAGGTGCATAAGACTCCTGACATAATTCTCACTCGGGAGGGCGGATGCAGGGCTGCTTAGACTTGGAGAAGCAGGAGTTCTCTGTTATTTCCAACTAACAGGAAGAGTCAGGTGCAGAATGAAGGTGTGCCCAGCTATCATCTCTAGAGGGCAGCTCTCCTTGTATTTGACTGCCCAGCCCTTCCCGTGTTGGGGAATTCCCCCAGTAAGGTAAATGTTTCCACCTTTCACTATGGATGCTGACCCCACCTTGCAGCTAGCATGAAAGCACGTGACCTTGTTTTCACCAGTCAGGATCCTTGATCCAGGCTTCACCTTGGAAACCAAGCATTGCCTACAATGGCAGCAATTGTCACCTAGGTGCTGGGGCCAGCAATAGAGTAGACATCAAGTAGAGTGTCTAGGCCTTGACATCATGGTAGGGCCCACCGTGGCAGGCAGTGATGCCTTTACTGCAGTGTGAATTTGGAGATTGTCCTTGGGAGAGCCTCAATGCCTGGCCTGATTTGTATCTGTTTCTTTCTGTTTTTTAAACCCATGAAGTGGGTTTATTATATACAGGTGACAGGAAGGAATGACAGAAGCCTACCATCCATTGTGAGCCTGGCCCCACAGGGCCAGGAAATAGCCCGATCCTTGTCCGTGAGGATGGAGTCTTATCCACATGTTCCCCACTTGCTCTCTGTGAGAAACCCTAAAAGACAGTCTGCACGGGATGATACAGCTTGAGTAACGTGACCCACTGGGCTAAGGCTTTTTTTTGTGTATGTGTGAGACAGAGTCTCACTATGTTGCTCTGGGAGAGTGCCATAGCATCACAGCTCACAGCAACCTCAAACTCTTGGGCTCAGCCTCCCAAGTGGCTGGGACTACAGGCGCCCACTACAATGCTTGGCTATTTTTTTT
>NW_003852439.1:4019440-4058977 GCF_000181295.1 Otolemur garnettii
TTGTGATTGTTGTTTAGCTGGCTCCAGCTGGGTTCAAACCTGCCAGCCTCTGTGCACGTGGCCTGTGCCCTACTCACTGAACTACAGGTGCCGTCCTGGCTTTAAAGGACATCTGGTTTCTAGGAGTGGGGGGAATAGAACTGAGCCCACGGTCTTCTAGCCGGTACCCCCTCATCTCACCACCTGCATTAGTTTCTGTTGCTGCTGTAACAAATGGCCACAAACTGGGGAGCCTTAAAACAACAGAAATATTTTCTGGAGGTCAGAAGTTCAAAATCCAGGGGTCAGCAAGACGGCTTTCCCTCTGGAAGTTCTAGGGGAGAATTTGCTCCCTGCTGCTTCCAGCTCTGGTGGCTGCTGGTGTTCCTTGATTCTGGCCGCCTGGCTCCATTCTCGGCCTGCATGGTCACATCACCTTCTGTTCCTCCGTGCCACTTCTCTGCTGATCGTTGCAAACTTCTGTGTCGCTCACATGAGGACATTGGTCATTGGATTTAGGGCCCAATTGGATAAACTAGAACCATGTCCTTGTCTTGAGATCTTTTCCTTAGTTACACCTGCAAAGCCCTCTTTTGCCAAGTAAGGTCACATTCAGGTTTTGGGGACTAGGTCAACACATCTTGGAGGCCAACATTCTACCTCTAGCCCACCCACCTCTTGGAGACCCTGTGAGCTCACTAATAACTCTTAATACATTTCTCCTCAGTTTACACCAGCCTGGAGTGGTTTCTGTGTGTAACCAGGGGCCTGACACTGACCCCACCTTGACTGCATCTTTGTTCACCATCCCCAGAGAGCATGAGCTGCCTGGGACCCAGCCCTGCTTAGAGGCATAGCCGAGACTCTGGTTTCAGCAGGGATGGACAGCTCCCTGCCTTCTCACCCCCTCACCTTGACTCCTACCTCTGTGTAGGGGAATGAAGCTCTGTGTCAGCAGCTCTGTGGTCGAAACAATTTCTTTTCTGTTAAAAGATGTCTCCTGGCCCTAAGAGGTTGGGATGTAGACCCCACTGTAGAGAGTGGAGGGAAGCTGCCTAGGTGGTCAGCCTCACCTCATCAACTATTCATGGCTGTGTTAAAAAATAAAAACCAGATGAAATTCACCCACAGAAACCTTCAGAACAAGCACAGGCCCTTAGAATACTTCTGGGAAGAAGGTGTTGTCTCCTGACCTCCCCGTGTACTTTTGTTCTGTCTTCTCTGCAAGCCCCGATGTTGTCAGCATGTGGAGTCAGATGGAGTCTCTCAAAGGGAAATGTTTCGTGAACACTTGGAGCCTATTTTAAGCAAGAAAATGACAGTTTAACAAACGGGAAACAATACAGCACGGTGGTCTAACACTCATGCTCATGAGCCAGAAGGATCTGGGTAGAAATCTGAAACCTGGTGCCGCTGATTACTAGTCGTGTGACCTCGAGGACATTATTCACCCAGCTGAGCCACAGTTTTCTCATCCTTGAAGGATATGACTGCATATCTTGATTTTTGTTTGTTTTGTGAGGATGAAAGAGACTCAATGAAGTTGTTAGCTTAGTCTTGGCATCTGTGAACATGTCACAGGTGCCAATCCCCTTGCCTCTATTATTACTTATCCCTCTTATCTAAATCATCTTGAATTCAATTATCTCTGTATGTATTGTCTTTTTCTTTGTTTTATGAACTATATTCCACAGAGCCCGGTATGTGATAGGTGCTCTGTGAACTTTCTGGTGAATGAATCTGTTTGGTTTTGATAGGTGTGTACTGTTTAATGGATCTGAGAGTGACAAAATTTGATCAATCTCCCTAAACATGGTGCCATATTTCTCTGGCTCCATCCTACCTGCAATGGCCATTCATTTCACTTCCACCTAAAGCTCATCACTACCAGCTCGCCCACTATTTCTGGGTCCCCCTGGGGAACGTCTAACCTGTTCTTGCAAGTCTAATGTACTTGACCATGGTTGAAACCTACCTTTTTCTTTCTGCCCTGCCTCCCGTGAGTGAGGACACTGTCATCACCAAGTGTTATGAGATGATGTTGAACCATCAACCACATTCCAGAAGTTGGCATTAAGACAAATATGGCTAAGCTCTGTGACCCTGGCTAAGCCACATCATCTTTTAAAATCTCAGTTTTCATCAAACTGGTTAACATAGCCTTCACGGCATTTTCTTAGTTATTGTGTTTAGACATTTATATTCTATACCTAGTAAATTTCACATGCACCCTTGTATGATGCATCATAGGTGTGGTACCACCAATTACCTTCCCTCCACCCATCCTTCCCTCTCTTTCCCCTTCTTTTCGGGCTATAATTGGGTGACAGCTTTCATAACCAGTTTGATGAAAATATTTCAAATTGTATATAAAATCAGCACATTGTACCCCATAATTTCATTAATGTACAAGCTACGATTTAATTTAAAAAAATGAATACAACAAAAGTTACACAAATTTGAATAAAAATAAAAAATAAAATCTCAGTTTTCTCACCTTCACGATGGGACAAATAGTTATATCTTTCTCATAAGGATAGTTAGTGATTGGACAAAATAATGTATGCTAAGGGAATAGCCTGACATATATCAGGTACTAAATAAATACCAACTGTCATTTTTATTTCCTTGGGTGAATTTTTCTCCTAGTGGCTGTCCAGTCCCACATACCAGTAATGAATTTTGGAGGACCTTCCACTTCTACCAATATTTGGGGGTTGGAGGAGGGTTAGGTGGTGACAGAGAGGTAGTGGCAGAAAGGAAAGAGCCTAATATCTCAGAAGAATAAAATAGTGACTGTCAGAAACACTATAGTGCTGTGGAAGTCAGCTACAGACTGTGAGGCTTGGAGCATGAGAACAAATGCAGCATGACTGTGAGGAGCCTGGGCTCTGAGACTCAGTGGCTGAGCTCTAACTCCAGCACTGGTATTTGCTTGCAGAGGCCCTTGGGAAAGTTCCTTCAGCTCTGTGTGCCTCAGTTTTTCCTCTGCCAAAGAGGGCTATAGCACCTATTTTATAGGATTATTATGAGAATTGAATAAGTTAATGCACCTCAAGGACTCAAGATGACATCTCCCAAATGCGAGCCCTGATGATTAAGTTCAAGAACTCATCCTAGAAAAAGTGCTACATACCTCATTGCTGAATATCACTATGGTCACCTTCAAAGTACTCCCCTTGGGAAGCTATGCACTGATGCCAGTGCCTCATCTACCCCTCAAAGCAATTTTGGAACTCTTGCCCTGGGGTGACCATCAGAGCTGTTGTCATATGATCACACAAAACCATGCAACATTAATGAACACCCTTCAGCAAGACACTGCCATATGTCGAAAAAACACAGCATGAGACATGGATATATGAAGGTTCTGAAGGATGACTGAGTTATTTGTACAGTGCTGTCAATGTAAGTTCCAAATTTTGTAATGAATATTTTGTAAATAAAGGTACACTTAGCTACAATTTCCTATTTTATCTATGTATGGCAAGTTGAGGGGTGACTTTTGGGACACCTTGTATGTCCCTTTAAATGGTCAGTCACACTTTACTTAGACACTTGAAAATCTAGGAAAAAGTCACGTACAACTATGTTGTTCAGTATATACACTGGTGTAGAAAGGGCTTCCATGTTGAGCAGGGGTTTTTGTCATGCACACTTGTTCGCTGCTGAGAATTTTCTACCTGAAAGGGCTTATGGAAATGAAAGATTCTGCAGACTGTCTGTGAAATCAGTTCATGCTCACTATCCATATCTGGGATGCTCAACAATGTAGTGGCACCTGTTGTGGAATTTCATGGAATGATTAAGAAAACGGAGTTTCTGAGGTTTGTTAGGTTGCAAGCCAAAGAAACTGACTCAAATGTGGCTACCCCATTTCTCATGTCAAGAACAACCAAGTCCAACTCCAAATTCCTAGGGGGATTGATTGGCTAGGAATTGATTGACAAAGATTCAGGCTTTTGAAAGATTCCCTGGCAAAGATCCGTAATCCACGTCAGCATGCCCTGGGGCCTTGAGCTGACCATTGGCTGGTCCAGTTCAGTGTGCAGCCTTCTGCTTCTCAGTATCTAAGAGCAAGAAGAGCACCAGGCAGCTTTGGGGGGTTCACTGTGCTCTGTGCACAATTTCTACCCCCCTGCAAAAGACCTACTTCTTTCCCTGCACCAGAGGCTACGTCCACACGCTTCCCTCTGCCTCGAGCACTTTGCTCTGTGTCCCCTCTTCCTAGGCTTTTGCAAACTTGGCTCCTCATCATCTTTCAAGTCTCATCTTAATTTCATCTCCATGGAGAGATGGCCCTCTCTGGCATACATACCCTGTGTATTCCCTCATGGAATTATCACAATCTGAATTAAATACTTAGAGTAACAACTAACACCCATGTGATGTTTCCTCTGTGCTGGATATTTTTATAAGAGATTTGTACTTGTGAAGTAATTTAGTCCACCAACAAATCTATGAAGTAGCCAGTCTTAGACTTCCTTGTTCCACAAATGAGGAAACAGAGGCACAGAGAAGCTAGGTTACCTGCCCAAGATCACCCAGCAGGAGATTTCAGTCCAGAGCTCTTACTCTCAGCCCTCACTTCCTCTTGTTCTGCAGTGCGTGGGTTTGATTAGCTATGTAATGCCCTCCCTTCCCTCTGTGCACTCAGGTCCTGTACAGACTTCAGCCACTGGGTATCTTCATCACTCACCAGCAAGCCCAGCGCTCAGAAAATGTTTCCCAGATAAGTAAATGACGGACCCCATGAAAATAAGAATACGCTAATTCCTTTTCAGGTCCCTGTCTGAATCAGAGTGAAAAGCCAAGTAAGACATTTCTCCAAGGACTTTAAAAGGGTGTATGTAGGATTAAAGAGAGGAAGATCTTCCAAAAATAGCACCAGCAGAGGACAGAGAGAAGAGGCTCTTCACGTGTAACAGCTTGCTTACTTTTTGCTACTCTGCTGATACTGGTGTCTTTGTGCTGTGCTGTGTCCTGTGCTGCTGTGATGCCGACCTCGGGTTGCCAATCTGAGCCTAACGGTCTTGCTGTCATGCCTGTACAGGTGGGAGCAGCTGGTATTAAACACAGAGAGCTCTTCAAGAAATAAATGAGTAGAGGCTTGCGAGATGTCCCAAGCTCAGGCAAGGGATGCTGACAGTGGCTCCCATTTTATCCGAATTATTTGTGCTTGGAATAACACAGAGGTTGGGGTCCGGGAAGAAGTGAGTAGGAGGATGGGGGGGTTTCAACCTCAAAATGTCCTTGGACTCCTGTTCCTCCTTATCACCTCTATCACTGTCACCTGGGTCCCAGCCACCAGTGCCCCTCACCCCCCATTGCCCCCCTGTATTACTGCAATGGCTTCTAAACAAAATGCACCTGAGAAAAACAGCCTTCTTTGTGCAGAATGAGAGAAAGGAGGGTTCCCCTGATAGGCAAAGGCAGGGGAACCATGGAATTGCCAATGTGGCCAGGGCTAGAGTATCAGTGGTGCATTAATTAACTTTTCTTTTCCTCTTTTCCTAAGTCACTAACTTTCATTGCTAATTCCCACATGGTAAATACAGTGATGACATCCATCTATAGTTTTTCATGGAAAAGGCCCTAACAGAAAATATATAAAACACATAAACACATACAGAAAATATGAACATTGTGATTCTGTTACACTCAATTTCTCCCAGGAGATAATCACTGGTATTCTTTGGCATAGGTTTTTTAATCAGTGCATTTACATGCATGGATATTTTTCCTATCATAAATTAATGGAATCATACTATATGTGCTGTTCTGCAATCTGCTTTCTTTAATTCTAACGTGGCATTTCTGGGAGATCTTTCTGTGGCACTCCACAGAGGTCTATCTCATTTTTATAATGGCTTCATATTATTCCGTGATATGGATGAAGTATAATTTATTTAACTTTTCCACTATTAATGGACATTTATATCCATTTGAATTTTTACCTCCTTTTGTGATTCATGGGTTCCAACAGCTCCACTAATGTCAGGCTTTACAACACAGCAGTATAAATGACCACATTTTTCTCTCACTGAATTTGTAAACGTCTTTTCAACAACTGCACGGGGGTGGACATGTGAGTTGGTTGCAGATGCCACAGGCGTGGGCTGTGGCAGTCCTTTTGCAGATGGACTGTTTGTCCCCACTGTTTCTGAGGGCAGGAGAGAACTCCAGAAGAGTGGCCCCTTCCCCATTTCAATCCTCCTTCCCAACTCTCCCTGGCATGGTAAAGAGCCCTCCATAGTTGCTGAGAGGATTCTCTAAGAGAGAAGAACACAAATGCATTCAAATGGGGGGAAGGATGAGAGATAAATCCATATCATGGAATAATATGAGACAGACATCGGTGGAGTGCCACAGAAAGATCTCCCAGAAATGCCATGTTAGGATTTTAAAAAGCAGATTGCAGAATGGTACGCATCATATGATTCTACTTATTTAGAGGAGGAAAAGTGGAAAGGGGAGGAGGAAGGGAGATTGGTGAGCTCTCACCAAAGGGGCACAAGGTAAGGGTACACAACACACCGTATAGGGGGAAGGGCTCAACTACCACTTAAACGTCACCTAGGATGTAACCTCATCATTTATATCCTCATGTTAATATGAAATTTTAAAAAAAATTAGCTAAGCAAAGTGGTACACACCTGTACTCCTAGTTACTTGAGACACTGGAGCAGAAGGAACACTTGAGCCCAGGAGTTAGAGGTTACCATGAGCTATGTTCAAGCCCCACTGCATTCCAGCCTGGGGAACAAAGTGAGACTTTATCTTTTAATAAAAAAATTAAGTTAAAAAACTATATTGAAAAAAAAAAGAAGGTTTCTCAAGAACCATATTCAGTGACAAACGGAATCTGAATTAGTTTTACACTTGGATTTGGGGTGTTTCCCTAAACTATTCTGTGAACCTCCTTCTTATTCATTTATATTCAGTTCTATACAGTATTTATATTTCTCTGTCAGTCCTCATTTCTGTCTGTTCCTTTCTCTTCTTTATCCCAAGATACAGAATCTTGTGTTCCATAGACAATCAATATATCCTTGTTAATTATCTTAAGCAATATTGCTGGGAGTGAGGAAGAGGAACACAAAAACTCTGAGAAAATGAGACAGGAGGTCATGATGTCTCACTCAAGACGTCACGCCAGGTAGAGGGCTCAGCACCTGCTCAGTGATTCTAAGATGCTGCCCTTTCCATGACGACAGTTCTAAAGCTAGCATGTTGTTATGATAAAAGTTTACATTTAATACAGAACTGGTAAAACAACCTATAGTGTTTTGTGATTAAATTCTTCCAAGTAGGAATGACTCAGCAGTCCCTGCCTCTAGGAACAGAGTGGAAGATGACATCAAGGGAATCATTGCAGGGTGCCAAGAAGCTGCCAAGGAAGCTGAGGGTTCCTTCTCACTCCCTGGCCCTGTGCCCCTCCTGTCTGAGGTGTCCACCATTCAGATTCTTTTGTAGGAAATATAAGGTACCTTGGGCTCCAGGGCTGGGCTACTAGGATGGTGAACCAAAGCATTAGCTCCCCCTGGCCAGGGAGATTGGTTCAGGGACAGGCACATCACCCAAGCTGCGCCCTGAGAATGCATTTTGGAAAGACCACCGAACCACCAGGAGGGAAGCCCTCTTGGCTGATAGGATATCGATCCAGAGCTGGAGGGGGTCATCTTTGCCTTCTATGGAAAGAATGCTTTTGAGATGAAGCCAGCCCAGGAAGACAGAGTCCAAAGATGGAGAGAGGGAATTCTTAAGGCCATCTGAATCCTGCCTCTCTCATCTTGGACCCCTCTCAGATGATCCACGCATCCTATTTGTCCCCCTGACCCCCAAATCAGGGCATTTTCTCAAGTTGTCCTTTATTTTTGGAACGTTCACACTCCATTGTTAGTTAACAACTCCGTGAGCCCTGAGCCCAAAGCCCCGAGTTCAAAGGTCTTTTCCTTCTTCCCCACTAGACTGGAAGCTCCCTGAGGGTGACGTCTTTTCTGTCTCTGTTCACCATTCTCTCCCCACTGCCTCACACAAGCTTGGCACTGTGTAGGTACTTGGTAAGTATCTGCTGAATGAAGGAATCAGGGTCTCACTTGTGTTGAGGTCAGCTGATCAGAGCTCAGCTTCCGGACTCAGACTCCTGGGTTCCAAGCCCGACTAGCTGTGATCTTGGGAAAGTCACCTGCACTTGTGCATCTGCGTCCTCATCTGTGAAATGGGGATAATGATGGTACATCCTAGGGATGGCATAAGGGTTACCAGAGCTGTCACATGGGACACACAGAAACAGGGCCTGGTGCACCGTCAGCACGGAGCCAGGGGGATCTGTGCTTATTCTTGGCTGCTGCTTCTGGGGACAGTGAAAGAACCAACCCAGTGTCTCCAAAGGACCAAAGCCCACTCTGGGCTCTAGATTTTTTTCAGGACAGTGTGTTCCCTCCTATTCCCAAGCCAAACTGAAATTGAATCATGGATCCACAGACCAGCTATGCTCAGCGAGACATTCCCCAGCATCCTGAGCAGTGATTTTCAACCGGGGTGCCATGGCACACTGTCCTGTGAAGATTTTTAAACACCATTAATTAACTTATTTCTGAACGAAATTCAAAGCACAGTAAGTATATTCCTTTTCACTCTTTTTTTTTTTTTTTTTGATTGGTGTAAGTGCGCCATGGAAGTTTAACCATAAGTTCAAGTGTGAAGTGAGATAGAAAAGGTTGAAAAACACTGGTCCAGAGGGTCCTGGAACGCAGCACTTTTTACAGTGTTATGCACTCAAAACTCACTGGGCGAATCTTTTTAAAGTGTAGACTCTGACTCAGCAGTTCCGAGGCAGAGCCCGGGATTCTGCATTGCTAACAGGTTCCCAGGCAGGCACTGCCGGCCCGTGCACCCTGGTTATGGGGCAGATGTGCCCGGGAAGTAATTCCCATTGCTTGGAGGTAGCTGCCTGGCTCTGGCTATGTGAAAGAGTAAGTAAAGAGGAAGGAAAACAACCTGAAATGGAAATAAATACTGTGCACCACAATCTCATTAATGTCTAAAATTAGATTAACATAATTAAAAATTTAAAAGCTAGATTAAAGTGTGTCAGCCTGAAATCGGGTGCTGAATTATGTTGTGGCTCTCTTCGCTTTTTCCTTAATGGTCTGTGCTAATGGGTATTTCAAAGACTCCTGGGTTACATGTTGTGCTTTGTGATTTTTAATTATCATCAAACACACGTAATTGGTCCTATTCCTGAGATGGCTCTCCCCGGACATGGCTACCACAGCTTTCCAAAAATGTTCAAGTGTCTCGAGCTTTTGACCTTCTATTCTGACCAGCACATGGGCTCTTTAGGGGCAGAAAATGGAGACTTGGTCACCCTGTAACTGACAGGCGTGCACCTGGTAGGTGTCACGCCAGCTGTGGTGAGTGGCACAAGTATTTTTGAGATTCCCATTTTGTAAGTAAAGAAACTGAGATTCAGGGAGGTAAACTCAGCTGCTCAGGGTCACACAGCTAGTTAGCAGAAGAGCTGGGATCCTAAGGCAGGTCTGTTTGACTGTGAAACAACCATATTCTTTTCATGGCCTCTCTGAAGAATAGCCATCACGGGGTTCCATTAAGGCGTGCACGCATGTGTGTGTACGTATGCACGTGTGTGCACACAGAACCGGGCAGGTGGTGCCAACAGAAAGAGAGAAAGCTCAGATGTCCAATCGTAAAACGTCTGTCTCTTTGTTTTTGCCCAAGTTGCCATACTGGACCCATTACCCACTGATGTGATTTCCTCTGGAATTGAATAGAATGGCCTAAGTGATCTGGTTCCTCACCAAATCTGCAAAGCACTTATTAGCTCAGCCTCTAATTCTGGTCCTGGTGTCCTTAAGTCTGTTCTCATCCACAGGAGATTAGGACCTTGAGGCTGAACAGCGTCTCTGTGACATTTCTGATAACCGCAGCTTTAACCCCGGAACAGAGAAAGTGGTCCCTTCTCAGGGTAGGTGAGCACTAAGAAGGCAAAGTGAGGGAGGGGGTCTGTGGAGGCAGGCGTGGGTCATCGAGGCCATTCTCCCTCAGTCCTCTGAGATGGGGCAGTTTCCCCAAAACATCTCCCTGTAAACCCAATTTCCCAATTTCCCTCAGTGAAGTAAGCTATTTTGAAAGAGTCCTGGAAATGAACTTTTCCTAACTTGGAAGGTCATCGGGATAGGTAAGGCTGTTTATGAAAGGGCTGTGGCTTTGCATTGAAAATTACCAATTTCACCCTGTTATACGAGGGTTGCCCAGAAAGTATCCATCCATATACTATGAAAAATAGTATCACAAGAGTGGAAAACAAGCACTACACATACTTAGTACTACATTGGAATAGTAGATGAAAACTACATGCTCACGTGAGAGAAGAACTCAATTAAGGTCAAGTGTGTGGGGGGAAGGGGCTGGTAAGTTCCCACCCGATGGGCATATCGCACGGGTGTATGGCACACGTCCTGGGTGAAGGCTGCAACTTGGACTTGAACCTCACAAAAACAACCTATGTAATCTAATCCTACACACCTTCATGTTAATCTAAAATAAAACAAACAAACAAACAAAAAGAAAGATAGTGTTAACAATGGCTGGATACTTTCTGGAAAGTCCTCGGATAGGCCCTGGAGTGATGTCTACTATTTTTATTGGTTTCAGAAGTATGCTGAAAACTGAGATGATGACAATGACCAAAGTTTAGCTTTTAGAGGGTGAATGTTAAAAAAACAGGTAAAATATAAAATGGTCCAGCCTCTATGGGGGAAAAAAATTGGTGGCTTCTTAAAAAGTTAAACACAGAATTATCCTATGACCCAGCAACTCCATTTTCCAAAGTATAGAAAACAGATCCTGAGACAAATGGTGCCCACTTGTTCACAGCAGCACTAATCACAGTAGCCCACAAAGTGGAAATAATTCAAATGTCCATCAGCAGAAGAATGAATAGCAAATGTGGTGTAGCCATACAAAAGGATGCTCTTTGGCCATGTAAAGCAATGACATTTGCACACTCACTCCAAGAAGGGAAATCCTTGACAACGTAATGCCAAGAGAAAGAAACCAGATGCAAAAGATCACACATTGCATGATTCCAGTTATATGAAAATATCCAAAATAGGCAAATGCATGGAGACAGGAAGCAGATAGGTGTTGTCCTGGGTTAAGGGGCAAGAGGACTCAAGAGAGACTGCTTATGGGGTGTGAGGTTTTCTTTTAGAGTGAAGAAATGTCTTAGAACCAGACAGAGGTGGTAGCTGCACGACATTGTGAATGGACAAAATGCCACTGAATCGTGCACTGGAAATGGTTAATTTTTTGCGATGTAAATTGCACTTCTATTTACAAAACTGCAGATTAATAAAATCATCTCAGATAAGAATAAGTAGGAAAACAAAAAGGGTCACAGGGTGAAGTGTCAACAGAGATGAAATGCAAGACAGTAGTGGGAAATGGCCCCAGAGGGTCTCCAGGAGGGGCGACACGAGAAGCCTGAGAACCGGTGGCAGAAAACCATGCATAGAACTTCACATGCAGGAGGAAGGACAAGAGCCAGGCCCTGTGACTGCCATTTGTGGCTGGAGGGCTTGATTAAAGGTGGGCGTGGCACGAGCCCACACGTGAAGCAGGTAGGAACCAGATCCTGGAAACCCACCTGCAGGGTCAGAAACGTGTCTGTGAACTCTAACACTCAGGGGACCGTTACCATGAAGTTGCAATCAGGTAATGCACACTGCTTTCCAATTTTCAGTGGAGACTCAGTTTACATAACATAAAATTAACTGTGGGTGTTTAGGACCTTTACAATGTTGCACGACCACCTCTCTCTAATCCTGGAACATTTCCATCACCCCAAAGGAAATGCAACACCCCCAAATAGTCACTCCCAATTTCCTTTTGCCCCAGACAACCTTTATCATTTTTCTATGGATTTCTCTGCTCTGGATGTTCTATACAAACAGAATCATACAGCAGTATGATGATTTGTGTCCTTTCGATTAGCATGATGTTTTCAATGTTCTTCAACATTGTAGCATATACCAGTACATTGTTCCTTTTTGTGGCTGAATAATATTCCAGAGTGTGAATGTACCCTGTTTTCTTTACACAGTCAGCTGTTGATGGATATTTGAGCTGTTTATACCTTTTGGCCTTTATAAACAGTGCTACGATGAATACTTCTTCCAAGAGTTTTTGTATGAACGCCTGTTTTCAACTCTTTTGAGTGCCTACCTCGGACTAGAAGTGTTAGACTGTGCGGTAATTCTGGGTTTTGCTTTTGGAGAAACTGCTAAACTTTTTCACAATAGCTGCTCCAGTTTTACATGTCCATGTACTGATTTTAATTTTTTTAAAAAGAATTCGTTGGCTGCTGTTATGTACAAGAAAATTGCAGACAGGGAGTGGAGGAAGGTGGGAGACCAGCCATTATCCAGGGAAGAGGTAAGGATGGCGGAGACTTCATTGGTGGGGATGTTGGTGGACATGCATAGATTCGTGATTGTTTAAGGACTTGCCTGATCTAAATGAAAACCTCTAGATGTGGTGGAATTCTAGATGATGGGGGAAAAATTGTATAAAGGCAGCTGTGGTCTGATTTTAAAGTGAAAGATGTTGGGGGAGATTTGATTCCTGGACATGGGAAAAGTTCTTTGGATGGTCTCTGCTCAACTTTTGTTGAGCGTGTTTTTGTGGAGTAGTGAAATTTCCATTATCTCAGCAGCTAGCCTGAGACTTCCTCTTGGGGCCCAAACTATCTTTGTGTAGGAAAACACCTGGACGAGCAGCTGGGACTAAAAGTGAGACAGTGAAGTCATCAGTTGGAAAAACCAAGGCAATGAAAATCAAGTTTTAACCGTTTTCCACAGCTTTCCCCGGTGTCGGGCTGGAGAAGAGAGAGGAGGTGGGAGAGGCATCATTAACACGGCTGACCACGGACTACTAGCCAGTGAAGAATCTCTGGTGAACTTTGTTGAATCATCTGGTTGAATGCCCTATGAAAAGATGAGGAAACTGAGTCTCAGATCAGCAAAATGTTTGCAAAGAGAGAGGAGATAATAAGTGGGAAAACCCAAAATCAAATGCCCTTTCACTTTTCTCCTGCTATAAAACGTTTTCTAAGAGTTTCTTTGCAGAGAGACAAATGAATACTCAAGCTGTACTCTCTGTAAGTTCACACTCAAGTGAAAGGAGAGGTCGTCTACCCGTTCATCCACGCTTTCTTCTTTCTGTCCATCCATCCGTCCGTCCGTCCGTCCGTCCGTCCGTCCGTCCATCCTTCCTTCCTTCCTTCCTTCCAGTATCTATCTACCCACCCACTCATCTGTGCATTTCATCAGTCAAAAAATATTTTAGCACTTTATGAGCTAAAGTCAGGAGTTGCCAAGAGGAAGTAGATTCCACAGGGAATGAAAAAAAAATTTGAATTTTGTTCAAACATTAACGGGGACCCATAGAATTGTTGTAATTGGGAAGTAGCCTATTCTTATTTAAATTAAAATGGTTACTTTGGTGTGTGGATGGTGGTCTGAGGGGCGGAAACAGGTGCAGGGAGATGCACCTCTGAGTAATACACCCCAACGATCCTATTGCCTCAGTCACTGGGCTTCTGTGTACTTCACCAGGCACTTATTGAGCTCCTACTGTGTACCAGACCCAGGCACTCTGGGTACAGAGAGGACCAGGGGGAGTTTCCTGCTGTCTTTGGAGCCAACAGTGCAGTGGAGGGGGCAGAGAAGAAAGCTGATAATTGTGACCAGGAAAAGGACAGCAGAGACACAGGTGCCAAGGCAGGAAGGGTGGGGGCCTTGACAAATCCCAACAGAGGCAGAGGTAGAAGAATTTGTGTTTAATCTGAGGATGTCAGGATGCCTGGGGCTCAGCTGGGAAGGGCACTCCTGCCGAAGGAAACAGCATGAGGTGTGACACAGTGGAGTTTCATGTGGGAAGCCACACGAGATTCCTTTGGGAAGTAGGCAGAATACTACACATGGACAGGTGTGAGTGGTGTGTGTGGATACAGCTGACCAGTGGGGTGATTGTGTGTAAGGAGTGGGAAATATAACTTGAGATATTGGCAGAGGCTAAGTCATGACAGACCTTATCTGGATTATACCCCGTGGTATTGGGGAGCCACTGATTATAAACGGAGTAGACATAACCCCGTCCCATGCTCCTTTCTGAGTGCAGAGCCACAGCGTGAACACATATGGGTGACAGGGAATGTTTTAAGGCTGAGACATCAGGAAACAAGTTCCATATGCTATTTGTTGGTTAAAAAAAATATATGTGTGAGACTGTATTTCTAGAGGCAATTATCTCATATTAAAAAATAATACTTTTTTAATTGTTGAGGATTCATTGAGGGTACAAAGAACCAGGTTATATTGATTGCATTTGTTAGGTAAAATCCCTCTTATAATTGTGTCCCACCCCCAAAAGGTACGTTACACACTATGCCCCCCAACCCCCCTCCCTCCTTCCCTCTCTCTGCTCTCCCCTTCCCCCACCCCACACCACGTACCAGGTTATTAATTGTCCTCAAATCAGAATTGAGTACGTAGGATTCGCGCTTCTCCATTCTTGTGATTCTGTACTAAGAACAATGTGTTTCACTTCCATCCAGGTTAATACAAAAGGTGTAAAGTCTCCATCTTTTCAGTGGCTGAATAGTATTCCATGGCATACATATACCACAGCTTGTTGAAAATTTAGACAACACAGGCTAAAAAACGGAACAAAAGTTTAAAGCTGCAATTCTATCACCAGTGATAGCTCTGTTACTACTTTGCTGTGTACCCTTCCTGCTATTTAAAATTACATACTTATGATTTTTATCTAAGCAGGGTCATAGCCCACACATGGCTTTGTTAGTGACTTTTTCACTTGGCAATACAGCATTAACGGAGTTTGTGTTTGTTTCCCAGGGCTGCTGAAACAAAGTACCACAAGCAGGATGTCTTAAAACAATAGAAGTTTGCTATCTTACAGTTTTAGAGGCTGGAAGGTCAAAATCAAGGTGCCAGCAGGTTACTGCTAAAATCTGTAGGAGAATCTCTCCTGGCCTCTTCCTGCCTTCTGGAGCTTCTGCGGCAAGCTTTGGTGTTTCTTGGCCTGAGAATTCATTAACTCCAATTTTGGTCTCTGTCATCACACGACTATTTCCTGATAAAGGACACCAGTCGTCCTGGATCAGGGGCCCACAGTACTCCAGGGTGGCCTCAGATTAACCAATTACATCTGCAGATACCCTGCTCCAAATAAGGTCACATTCTCAGGTACCCGGGATTGGGACTTCAACATGTCATCTTTACTGGGATGGGGGAGACACAGTTCAACTTATAACACCTTCCTGGTCATCAGATGTTGTACAATGTGAATTTTTAATGGTTATGCAATATTCCATTTTATGGACATACAAATGTCCTGGGGTCACTTCTCTTGTCACACTGAACAAGCAGTCTGCCACCTGTCCTTGCCCTGCCCTGTGCAGGGACAGCAACCCTCAGCCTGCCGGCCTTGATGCTGGGCACGAGCTCAACCAGTTCCTCCTGATGAAAAAAGAACAGTGAACTCAAGTTCTCTGAAAATCCTTTTAAACACAAGGACAAGAGCAAAAAGGGAAAAAAAAATCACACAATCAGAACAATTCATCAGAATTTTCCCCTTGTGTGATTCCAGTTTATCCAGATTTGACCACATTTTGGAACACGACCAGTTACAAGCAGGTCGTTCATCAGTTACTCAGCCGAACGCAACAGTTATTTTATTCAACCAGCTGAATGAGTGTAGGCAAAAATTACCCAAACTAAGTTTCCCAGGATGTCATTTATTATCCCCAAAGATGTTACAACAGCCTTTAAAAAACCCCGATTTGTTTTTAAATCACAGGACCTCCCCTTTGTAGCAGGAGAGCTTCAGGAACACATCTTGACTCACGCAGAGCAGCGGTCCTTTAAGTGCCGCCCATTATGGCTGCACAAGGGTTTTCATGCACTCCCTCTCATTTGATTATCCAAATAATCCAGCCTGTAGGGCAGGACCATTCATACCCAAGACTTCAGAGTGCCCTGACTTGCCCAAACCTGCTTAGTTTATAACTGCCACACCACCGCCACAATCGTATTTAATCTTCCCCCCAAACCTAAGAACAAAGTGCTGTGTTCTTCTGGCTTCTAGAAAAGAACCAACAAACCCTTAAGAAACGTGCTGTCTGACCCAAGCTTGCACAGTTAGTAACACCAGAGCTGGGGCTTGAACCCAGATGGCCTGACTCCTGGGCCATGTTTATAACCGCAAGACTACCCAGCGCTGGGTTAAGGCAGGTTTCTGACTCCTCTCAGACTCCTGACTTTTTTCCCTGATGACCTTGTTTGGTTCAGCCAAAGCAGGTTATTTCTATTTGAAAACAGATGCTATCATGCAGCAGGCCCCAACCTTTCTGGTACTGGGGACCAGTTTCATGGAAGACATTTTTCCATGAATGGGCATTAGATTCTCCTAAGCAGTGTGCAACCCAGATTCCTTGCTTGCACGGTTTACAGTAGGGTTTGTGGGCTCCCAGGAGACTCTAATGCTGCCGTGTGAGTGATGGGGAGCAGCTGTAAATACAGATGAAGCTTGGCTCCTCCCTTGCCGTTCACCTTCTGCTGTTCTTACAGACCAGGACCGATAACTCTCTGCAGCCCAGGGTTTGGGGACCACAGCTATAATGTTTACTCTTGAGAGCATTGCCTCTTGCTCTACTGCCTGGGTGGCACTTATGCTGAGACTGGGGATATTATCTAATGCTTTTCCAGATCAAGAGAGCGAGCGCCTTGATAGGAGGGAATCTTTACATGGATATGTAGGGCCCCAAAGTGTTTTGGAATAGTCTTTAGAGCCATGTGTAGATGAACAATTGTGAGTACATGCATTTGCCTGGGAGTTAGTCCACGTCACTCCTCTTAAGAGTCTGTAAAGTCCCTAGGACTCAGAAATAAACCCCAAACCAACACAACTTTATATTTATTTGACATGTTTTCTAGAAATGGCTTTTTCCTTTTTTTTAAGCAAAATGTTTTAGCCTTAACATCTTGGGGGACAGAGCACTTGAAGAGACCTCTGCCCCATGCTTATAACAGGTGCTCCAGAAACTCGAGGTAGGAAAAGGATGATTTGTAGAAGGGCCTCTGTCCACTGGAATGAGGGGGAAATAGGGATGTGTCAAGAGCAGTGTTTTTTAACCTCTTTTACTTCACGGCACACTTGAACCTGTAATTCAATTTCCAGAGCACTCTTAAATTATGTTGATCAAAAAGAAAAAAGGTAAAAAAAAAGAATATACTTACTGTGCTTTGAGCTGCATTAAAAATAATTTAATTAATAATCTTTAAAAAATTTTGTGGTACATCTAAGATCCTCTCATGGTACCCCAGTGTGCTGTGGCATACCAGTTGAAGATCACTGGTCTAGAGGTGATGGCAGTTCAGCATCTCAACGTGGCCACCCAGTGCCGCTGGGTCCTACCTTCACTACCTTCAGTATGTGCCTGGACCCCCCAGTGCCACTGGGTCCTACCTTCACTACCTTCAGTATGTGCCCAGACCCCCCTCACCTCCCTGTCTCCACTGTGGTCTCACAGAAGCTGGAATGATATCTAATCCTGCCTTCCCCTTTCTGGAAGACTTCCAGAGGTTGCCCATTGCTCTAGAATAGGTAAGCTTATGATGGCGGCTGCAAAGCTTCACACCCTGCCCTGTCTCCTACGCTCTCCTCCTTGGCTCCACTCTGGCTGGGCTGAATGCCTGAGCTTGCCCCTTCTTCTGGTCTTTGCACTTGCCAACATCTTCTGATGCTAGATCTTTTCGGGTCACACCCTTTTCATCATTCAGGTTTCGCTGAGAGACTGCCTCCTCAGAGAAGCATCCTCATTCTAGGGCAGCAGTTCTCAACCTGGGGGTCACAACCCCTTTGGGGGTCGAACGATCCTTTCCCCTTTCACAGGGGTCGCCTAAAACCATCGGAAAACACGTATTTCTGATGGTCTTAAGAACCGAGACCCTGCTCCTCGGTGTGGGGGTCACCACAACATGAGGAACTGTATTAAAGGCTCGCAGCATTAGGAAGGTTGAGAACCACAGTTCTAGGGTAAGTGGGTATTTGCTTTTCAGCACAATCTTTATCACCATTCATACAAGATCCTTTTTCTAAAATTATTAACCGGCCCATCCAGTGGGATGGATGTTCCATCACTTTCTGGAAACTGAGGTCTCAATAAATATTTGCTCAGATGGAAGGATGGGTGGGTGGGCAGGGCAGTCCTTCAATTTAAGCTCGCCAGACCCCAGCTTCCTCCTGGGGCTCCCGCGGCAGACAGGTGTCCAAACGTTGCAGGTAAATGACTTCCTCCTCCAAAGCACAGGAGGCTCATTTTCACCCCACTTAGCAGTGAATTATGTCACCTGCTGGTGAGGACGACTCCACCAGGTCTGTAATTAGTTCCCTGATTATTCACAATTGCAGCCGATCATGGCTAACGGATGGTGTTCCCACAAAAGCCTGCAGGAGCGCCAGGCCATTTGGCAGCAGCTGCGTCCCCAAGAAGGCAGGTCAATTTCCGTTTGATTTGTTTAAAAATAACAAATAAACAATGGAGAGCTGCTCGGAAGGTTTGGGTTCCTCCTTTTCTGAAATTTGGGGAAAGGAGGCAGCTTGAAATTACCAGTTAGGACAAAACAGGCAGATCGCATTCTCAGCTCAATCGGATTCCCCTATAATCACAGCTAATAACTGTATTTTTCTACTACTAAACAATTCTGTTATTTTAAAGCTAACTATAGCGAGCTAGCTAAATGATGCTCAGGGGATGGCCACGGGGAAGACTCCACTGAAATGCAGCAAGGATGCCCATTTTTTCCCACTTTGTTCTAATTTTGTCCCCGGCTGATGGGTGACATGCTGACACTTGCAGGAAGCGAGGCCGAAGGGGTGTCTGGTGAGATTTCTTAGGAAACTCACACTTGTGCATCTTTCCCTAGAATACAAAGGGGAAGAAGTGAGGTGTCCCCTGGGATCAGGAATTTGAAAGGCTTCTCTACCTCACTTCACTCTGAACTGGGCTCTTCCTTGACCTCTGCCATTCCCCAAATATCCAAATATGTTCCTTTCTCAGCTAAATCCTTCAGTGACTTCTCCTGGCCAGTAAGATATACCTATATCAAGCCGGACAAGGTGGCTTGTGCCTGTAATCCCAGCACTTTGGGATGCCGAGGTGGGACAATGGTTTGAGGCCAGGAGTTCAAGAGCAGGTTAGGGAACAAAGTGAAATCCCACCTCTGTCCCCTCCTCCCCTCAAAAGACCTAGACCATTTCTGGCCCCAGCTTTCTCCCACCGTCCACAACTCTCTTTCCTTCCTGTTGTTGGTCTAGTGCAGACATCCTCAAACTACGGCCCTCGGGCCACATGCAGCCCGCCTAGGACATTTATCCGGCCCGCTGGGTGTTTTTGCTGCTGCTGCCTGTCCTGCTTAGCAGCCGACTCATCCTGGGGCCTGCAGTCCGGCCCTCCAATGGTCTGAGGGACAGTGAACTGGCCCCCTGTTTAAAAAGTCTGAGGAGCCCTGGTCATGTAGCTGCACAATCAAAGTTAAAGACTCTGGCAGCTGGGATGCTTGCTTCTAATTCCAGTTTCACTGCATAGCACTGTGTGACCTTGGGCAAGTTATTTGACCTCTCTGGGCCTAAGCTGCCACACTGAGAACGCAGGGGCAATCGAGGTATTTGCCCCATCGGATAGCTGTAGATGCATTAGTGACAGCACAGAGGTGAGACAACAGTGGGCACGTGCTGAGTGCCCAGGAGAAGGAGATTGTTAGCACGATTCCGCTAAGGAGCTATTTTTCTCTTTGCACATGCTTAAAAAAAAATTATTACTTTTTCTGTCCCCAATCCTTTATTCTCTTGTTTGACTCATCTTTCCATGTCCAGCTTAGATGTCACTTCTTCTTAGAATCCTTCCAGATGCGTATCTATGGATTGGGTACCTTTCCCCGGCCTTTAACTTCCTCCATCACAGACATCACCCCAGTGTATTTTAATTGCCTTTATCTGTCTTATCAACGCCGCCAGGGTTTCTCAGCTTCAGCACCATTGTCATTTGGGGCCAGATGATTCTTGGCTGTGAAGGGCCATCCTGTGCACTGTAGGGTGTTCAGCAGCATCCTTGGCCTCCACCCACTAGGTCTGTGGTCCCTAAGTCCCAGGCCATGGACCGGCACCAGTCTGTGGCCTGTTAGAGACTGAGCTGCACAGCAGGAGATGAACAGTGGGCAAGGAAGCCAGCAAAGCTCCCCCTGTATTTACAGCCGCTCCCCACTGCTCACGTCGCCACCTGAGCTCCACCTCCTGTCTCATCAGCAGCATTCAATTTTCATAGGAACATTCACCCTGCTGTAAACCACAGGTGGGAGGCATCTAGGTCGTGTGCTCCCCGTGAGAATCTAGTGCCCGATGGTCTGCGGTGGAGCTGAGGTGGTGATGTGAGCCCTGGGGAGGGGCTGCAAACAGATTATCAGTGGCCGAGAGGTTTGATGCCCAGAGACCGTAATAAACCATTTGCTTGCAGACCCGTATCAAAGCCATCCCCCAACCCTGGCCGTGGAAAAATTGTCTTCCATGAAACTGGTCCCTGGTGTCAAAAAGGGTGGGGACTGCTGCACTGGATGACAGTAGCCTCCCTTCCCACCCCAGGTGTGACAACCAAAAATACCTACAGACATGGCCAAGTGTCCCTGGGGTAGCAGGGAAGGTGGGTATGACGTAGCTCCTGGTTCAAAGTGCTGCACTAAACTAAAAGCTCTGCGGGGATGTGACCTGTGTCTCACCCGAATTCCCTCACACCAGGAACAGCACCAAGTACACACACGGTCCTTGATAAATGTCTGCTGAGTGGATGAATCTAGATTCTGAACTGAGTAGCAACAAAAATCCCAGGCTGAAGTCAGAAAACTGGAGCTCCCCTTCTGAATATGCTGTGTGACCCGGAGCGGGCTTGAGTTTGGCTCTCTGAAAATGACTTGCAAGGGCAGCTTTGCACAGTCACTGAGAGCAGCAGTTAGCACTATCTAGGAGTTTGCTAGAAAGAGTCCTTCTCTGCCCTGCCTCACCTATTCCTGGTTTTTTCTGGGTGTACTGTTCCAGACTCAGTGAATCAGAATCTGGGGGTGGAGACCTGCAACCTTGGGTTTTAACAAGCTCTCCAGGGCTTTCTGATTCATGCTTCTGCAGTTCTCACCCCTGGTTGGTCTTAGAAAGCACCAGACCTGCTTTTTAATGACAGGATGCCTGAGAGGCTGGGTTCTTCCTAGCCCAACTGCAGGAGAAGCTGTAGTGAGCTGGCCACGAGTATCTTTCACCGACCTCGGGTGATTCCAAAGTACACAGAACCAGGATGGAGTTGTTCTCCACCCTGGGCTGGGCAGAGGCTGTTCTAAATCTCGGTGTTTCCCCTCTTAAAGCTTTTGGAAATTGCATTGACTTTTTCAGTCCACCAGAGGGCCATTTACAGCACTGAATAGGGACAGGGTCATCATTTCAGGGCAGGGCATGCAGAGTCACAGACCATAAATGCCCATGTAAAAGTGGGTGTCTGAGACCTTCCTCCCTGGCTCTACCCTGAAAGATATTCAGACCGGAGTATGAAGCATCAGAAGTGACTCTAGAGCTTTATTCATCCTCTTGCAGCCGCGCTGGGACAGTAAGGAGGAACAGGCAAACCCTAACCCACATTCTCTATTTCATCCACTAGTTGGAAAAACCATGTTCAAGAATCTCTCAGCAGGCCGGGTGCAGTGGCTCACACCTGTAATCCCAGTACTCAGGGAGGCTGTGGCAGGAGGATCCCTTGAGCTCAGGAGTTTGAGACCAAAGGCAAGACCCCATCTCTAATAAATATAGAAAATTTAACCAGGCAAGACCCCATCTCTAATAACTATAGAAAAATATAGAAAAATTAACTTTTTCTTAACATTTACATGTTAAGAAATTTATAGAAAAATTAACCAGGCATTGTGGCAGGTGCATGTAGTCCCAGCTATTGGGAGGCTGAGGCAGGAGGATGGCTTGAGCCAGGAGTTTAAGGTTGCTGTGAACAAGGCTGATGTTACCACACTCCAGCCTGGAGCAACAGAGTGAGACTGTCTCAAAACCAAAAACTAACAAAATCTCCTAACAGAGTGAGACTGTCTCAAAACCAAAAACTAACAAAATCTCCTAACAAAATTTATTTTTGAAACTACCCATGTCTTGGGGTTCATAAAAGCGTCTTCATTCAGAAGGTGATTATAGGTTAGAGTACAAGAGCGGACACCAAGTCAGACACACCTGTGTGTTTCTGGGTACACTATTCCTCTCCCCTGGACCTCAGATCTTCATGGTGGCAAGAGAGTTCAGCTCTCCGGGCTGTGAGGAGGATCAGCATAGGTGAATGGGTGCAACACCAGCACAGAACAGCTGTTCAAAACCTCAGTGGTTCTCAAATGCACCCCTGGACCAGTAGCATCCCCAGAGAACGTGTTAGAAATGCAGATTTTTAGGTCCCACCTCAAACATATTAGATAGGACCCTTTGGGGTTAGGGTAAAAAACTCTGCCTTTGACGCCTCCGTTTTCTCATTTATGAAACCAGAATCATAACAGTACCCATGTCTCAGAGACCCACTGTGAGGCTTAAACGGGAAATGCATGCAAACTTCTTAGCACAGTGCCTGGCGTGTGGTGAGAGCTGAGTCAACAGTAGCTACTATTGCTATTACAATCATTACCATCTTCTAAGCTCCCGGCCCCACGTGAGCCTTGGAAAGAAGTGTTTGTTAACACTCTGCGCAAATATCTCTTGTTGAACTTTGCAAAATGCCAATTTTTGTTCAGAAAACTCCTTGTGGACTACAATGTCCAGAAAAGGAGTTACAGTATACCAATATATCCCACAAATACCTCGACCAGCATTATAACTCATTCTGAGAGATGCCGTCACTCGGAGCAATACAGCTATTTATTGCAGAGTCCTATTTTGGAGTGCGATCTGTTTAAGTCTATCCAGCTGTCAGAAAGACCGGCTTCCCTCCACCCACCAGGAATAAGGAAATGGGCTGGGGGCAGGGAAAACAACAACAAACAAACAGCAGACGGGACCTGAAAAATTTTCCACCCATGGTCAGAGGAACTACCTAAGGATAAAAGATTTCAAAGGAGCGAAAGTGATTCAGCTCTGAGTGGCTTTGTGGCAGCTGCAGCAGAGAACTTTCTAGATGGATCAGTGGAGGCGGAGGATTGCCTGATGTTTGGGGGCATTTGACTGGAGGGGGGAGCTGGCAGAGCTGAATTTTTAGCATGGGAAGAGGGAAGGTAGAAATGAAATTTACCTTCATGCTGTGCAAGGTCTGATAGGGTGAGAAATGGAGGATCTTTGGCTGTAAACAGTTTAACTTCAGCCCAAGTGGACTTTCCCACCTTCTTCCTGACAAGGGATTTTTTTTTTTTTTTCCTGCTCAACTGGCTTCAGTATCTAAGACCCACCCTTCCCTAAGGGTTTAACTGACTATTAGCTAAAAAGAAATTGCCTGACAGTGTGGCTATCTGCAGTTAGCAAGGCTGAGAACGCAAATGCCTTGGGAGGCAGGAATTTGTCTGAAATGTGTGAGGGGATAGCAAGGCCTTGAGGCTGAGAAGGGCTAAAAAGGGCCTCACTTAGAGGCATTTCAGCTGAGACATCCAGTTCAGAGGAAATTACACTGATAAAACAAATACTCGATATGAATGTGGGTATGATACACACGCTGCCTGTGCGACTGTACGTATCAAAGGATGCAAATGGCAGCTCAGAGCTCGCTGCAGAAGCACCCTGCACTGCTCTAAGTGGTTCCCACTGGGATTTATTCAAATAAGAATTATACCAAGCTGGTCAAGGACTGGTGATAAGCTTGGGAAAGTCGGGACATTCCTCCTGTGATGAAAGTCCTTTTATAAGAGTAGCTGTCCCAGTGGGCGGTGGCTCACACCTGTAATCCCAGCACTCTGGGATGCTGAGACAGGTGGATTGCCTGAGCTTTCAAGTTCGAGACCAGTTTGAGCAAGAATAAGACCTCCGCCCCCCATCTCTACTAAAAACAGAAAACCTGGGACAAGAGGATTTCTTGAGCCCAAGAGTTGGAGGTTGCTGTGAGTTATGATGCCATGACACTCTACCCAGGGCAACAGCTTAAGACTCTGTCTCAAAAAAAAAAAATAAAAAAGAAGGGTAGCTTTCCTCCCTAAAAGTGATTGAAACTAGCATTTCAAGAAATCCATTCAGCATGAAGTACGAACCCCAGCTCTGCTACTTTTAGGTATGACATCTCAACATTTACATGCCTCTGTTTCCTCATATGCAACATTGGGACTATGACACTGAGCTCTCAGAATTGTCATGAATCAAAGACATTGTTGACAAAGCATTCAGCAGTGTGCCTGACACGCAAAGGACTTTCAACCAATGGCTCTTACTGAAACTATTGCTTTTTCTGATTACCACCACTACTACCACTACAATGACTCCAAAAATATGATCCAAGATGGGTCTATAAAATGGCAGGATAAATTATTAAGAGCAGAGGATTGGCAGCTACAGAAGAATGCATTATTCTTAGGAGATGCATACTGAGTTTTGGGGGGTAAAGCATCATAATATTCATAATTTACTGGGTGGTGCCTGTGGCCCAAAGGAGTAGGGCGTTGGCCCCATATACTGGAGGTAGTGGGTTCAAATCCAGCCCTGGCCAAAAAAAGAACAATGCATAATTTACTTTCAAATAGTTCAGAAAAACATCTATGTGTGTGTGGAGGGAGAGATAGAGGCAGAGAATCAGAGATGGCACAGAAATTTTGGGGTCAACAATTTTAGATCTCAGGTGGAGGAAATGCAGGTGGTCACTATACCATTCTTCCAGAATTTGTCTGGAGCCAGATGTCCTAGGCTCAAATCTCCACGCTCTCACTTACTAGCTGTTGGAATGCCTTCTGACAAGTTACATAAGCACTTTGTGCCTCAGGTTTGCCATCTTAAGATGAGAATCATTAGAGTAACTAACTTATGGGGATTTTTTTGAGTATGAAATAAATTCATGTGCTTGGAACAATTTCTTGGACCAAGTCAGTGATCAATACATGTCAGCTCCGTAGCTGGCTGTTTCTGATAGGTAGATAGATTGGATAGAGTAGATAGATGATAGATAATACAGCAGATAGATGGATGCATGGACAAACAGATGAGTGGATAAATAGATGGGCAGATGGAGAGAGACGGGTGATTGATGGGGACGAGAGGGAAAGAAAGAAGGAAGAAAGGGAAGGAGGGGAGGAAGGAGAACTGAAGGTTGTACTCACAGTGACGAGATCACATGAGATTTTTTGTTTCATTCTTCATGGTTTTTCAGTGTCCTCCAAATTTTCTGCACTTGGCAAAATTTGCTCTATCAACAAGGTGGAATTTATTACAAATCCTTCCATAGATTATGTCATGCGCACACCTAGATTCCAGCCCCTTGTGGGCACAGGCAGGGGCTGAGAGCAGCAACTCTGGGAGACTTGGTGCGATCCCTGGCACCCAGGCTAGAGGTGCCCTTGTGTCCTTCTATCTGCTTCTTCTCACCTGGGAGGCCACCTCCCTCCAAAGTCAACTGCAGTGCCGTCTCACTCTACGTGGTGCCCTTGTGGTATGGGAGTCCTGTTCGGCCGAGGATAGAGCCTACCCAATGGTTATGCATGTAGAGTAGGCCCAGCACCTGGAATGCATTTTAAACACATTCCGCCCCATTAGGCAGCCCTCATCACTCAGCACGCTGACGGCTGTGTCGCACTCACAGGGGCCTGAGGCCCAGCGGCGAGCAGCTCAGCCCAGGCCGGGGTCTGCTGGGGCATCCTGCCAAGGACCTTCAGCCAAGAAGCAGTTGCTCTTAGGTGACTACGCACCAGTGGGGTGACCTGACCAGGTGAGAGCAGCCTGGTGTCCACCTTGTGTGTATCCAGACTAGAGAGCCAGCCGTGAGGAGCATCGCCCCCACTCTTCTTGAGGGCAGAGAGTCTATCTCCCAGAATAATAAAGCACTTTTTTTTTTCATGTGCTTCTTTCCGACTTGCTCACACCCTGCAGCCACCCTGGCCGCCTTTTTCCTTCTTCGGCACACCTGGCATTTTCCTTCTTCAGGACCTCAACATGGGCAGATCCTTCTCCCTAGAACATTCTCCCCTCCGCTGGTCATCGTTTCTTACTGTTCAGGTCACCTCCTCAGGAAGCCCTCCTGGATTACATCCTATCAAAAGGTTGCCCCCACCTCACTATCTTTTGTCTTGGGACTTTTCTCAGTGTGTCAGCTTCCTCATTTGTAAACGGGGATAACATTTCCAAATGAGGATGTTTTTTCTTGTACATAATTTTTTTTTTTTCACAGTTTTTGGCCCTCCTTTAGCCACAGGTGTGGCCCTTCTCTTGTCCATCTTATCTACCTTGTCCCATGCTCCTTTGGACTGATCTGTGAGTTCCCATGTTCTCAGGCTGGATTCAATCATTGAGAAGCAGGTAGAGTGGACATCAGGCTATTTGTAATCAGGACATCAGCTTACCTGGTTATCTGCTCACCACCTGCTGGGTGGTGGTGGCTGTGCTGCTCTACTCAAGGTCCCCAACGGGCAGCCTTGTTCTCTGTTATAGAAAACACCCCCTCCTGTGCTCCTTCAGCACCACGGGTGGTGACAGCTCCCTGGCACTGCCAGCTCTGGGGTGCCTCACTGACCCTTGCTGGTTTCCTTTCATCCTGCCCACACCTTGCTAAATACTCCCTTCATCGCATGAGCCTTGGTAACCCCTGGTCTGTGCCATCTGCTTCCTACCAGGCCCCTGACCCAGACAGTAATAGTACATATCTCATACACGGTGAGGATTAAATTGGCTTCAGCACAGGATTTACAGAAAATGCTAAGATTGCTATTGGCTATTCTTTCCCTTACTCTCACATACCACATTTTAGACTTACTTGTGTGTGGATTGTTCACCAAAAAGTTGCATAAAGATTTTCCCTTTGTCCGTGTCTGTTTGTTCAACCTGTGATGACCCAGTGCCAGGTGCATGGTAGTCCCTCAGAAAATGTCTGATAAATGAATGAATGATTACTTCTCAAAGCACCTTTATCGACAGGTGTCCATAAAATTTGTGTCTAATTTAAAATAGTTTACTATTTAACTATTTAAAATAGTTTACCAGTTAACTATTTTAAATTTTATATTGCAAACAAACTTTACAGACACTTTGTATTATGTAGAGTTTGTGATAGCACAAATATTAGATTGTTTTGTCTTATAAAGATGGTGATTTCACAAAGTCTTACCCGTTACATTTCTTTTTTGATCCATAAAGAATATAATCACAATTTAATAGATAAACGGAGGAGAATGAAGGAAAAAGTAAGAGACCAATTGCTGTTTAAGAAGCTATCAGGTGCTCAGCCTATTAGCATTTAATAGACGTGATTTAATTTAATTTTTACAATGAATATCATAATAGTAATATCATAAGCATAAGTATCTTTATTACCTAGTTCACATATAGGGAACCTGGGATAGAGAAAAGTTCAAGGACCTCCCCAAGGTCACACAGTTGGAAGGTGGTAGAACTAGAAACCAAGCCTAGTACATTTGACTCTAACTCTGATGCTTTTCCTGCACAGCAATTCTCCTACATCCTCGAGAGCAGTGTTTCCCAAGCTTTTCCATCTCCCGGCATACTTGAACCTACAGTTAAACTTCTGTGGCCCACTAAAATTATGTTGGCCAAAAATAGAGTTAAAAAGGAATATACTTACTGTGCTTTGAACGTCTTTTGAAATAATTTAATTAATAATCTTTAAAAACTTTTGTGGCATACCTAAGATCCTCTCACAGCATGTGCGTTGAAAATCACTGTTCTTGAGAGTCTCTTATATGTGTGCACAGAGAAATGTACACAGAAATATCTGCTTGTTATAGCCCCCCCCCCGCCCCCTAAAGTAACAATTCCACGTCTACCAGAGGTAGAAAGAAAAAATGAAACATTTAAACAAGGCATCCTCAAACTACGGCCCGCGGGCCACATGCAGCCCATCTAGGACATTTATCCGGCCTGCCGGGTGTTTTTGCCGCAGCTGCCTGTCCTGCTTAGCAGCCGACTCGTCCCGGGGCCTGCAGTCCAGCCCTCCAATGGCCTGAGGGACAGTGAACTGGACCCCTGTTTAAAAAGTTTGAGGGCCCCTGATTTAAACACCCAAATATTATATGGCTATGAGTGTGAATGAGCTGGAGGTGCACATCTCACTGGTAACATGGGGGATAAAACTAAATGTGGTGGAAAAAAAAAATAAACCGTCAAGTAATACCTTAGTACAACCCCATTTTATACCAAGGTTTACGATGTAAACCATTACTCTGCATTGTTTAAGGATACAACTATATTATACAAGTGCTCAGGTTGAAGGATCGTGAAGACGAAATTCAACATTGTGGTAGAAGAGGTGGGAGTGGCAATATAGGAGCGTGACCAAGGGGCCCAGTGGTTCCTTAAGCTGGGTGGGGGCTTGGTATATCACTATATACTTTTCTTTCCCAGTAGGAAGCACTTCATTTATTAAAAAATGCGGTGCCTTGCCTAAGATCACCAGCTGGTTAAGAATGAAACTGGGCACGTGTGCATGCCTTGTGACCCCTGGTTCAGCGCTCTTTCCCCTACAAGGAGCTGTCCAAGAAGCAGAGTAACTACCCACATTGTGCAACTCGGGAAGGGGTGAGAAGCAGTGTTGAGTAATCCTTATCTCTGCCCCCTTCCTCCCTGGATTATTGCCTCACCATCACCCTTGACATCTTCTTTCAAGTGGTTCATGTTGCCCCGTATCCCAGAGTGTGGTTTGGTTTCTGTATGGCTTCGGGGCCAAAAAGAGGAACTTCCTTTCATTGACTCAATTGGAGAGTCTCAAAATGATCAGAGAAAAGTAACGGCCCAAGTCAAGAAGGTGGCATGGCTGGTATTCTTGTTTGCCTGCCCAGTGGTCTCCTGTCATAGAAGCTGAAAATGGTAGCTACTAGTTTTCCCATGGCATGGCTAGTAACCCTCTTTTCATAAAGGGAACATTTTCTGAAGGTTTTATGGGAAATATACCTCCTTGTTGTGAAAAGGGAGAGATACAAAAAGAAGGCTTCTCTCTCCTGCCTTTCTGCTTTGGATGGTGTCAGGGGAAGATGTGAAGTTCGGAGCTGTGGCAGCCACCTTGTGACCATGAAGAGAGGAATGAGAGAATCATAGAGAAGTTACTGCTGACCTGCTGAGTGAGCTCTAAAGTCATCTACCTCTGCATTGCTTCTTAAGTGGGGGAAAGGATGACATTAATTCACTTTTACCCCAGCAAACAAAAGTATACCATCTCATTATCCAGGTACAAATTATTTAGACACATAAACTTAGATGTGATCTGTCAAAAACCATAAATAGAAGCTACCAATCCCTTGGTTAGAACCTACAATGACTCCTTCTAATTTTTTGGTTAAGAATAAAAGTCTTTAACAAGACCTTCCTGGTCTGGCCTAGCTGGTCCCTGCCTGCTTCCAGCCTTACCATGGGCCGCCTTCTCCATACGACTCATAATGCTTCCACATGTTAATTTTTTTGTTGCTTTTTTGTTTGTTTGTTTTACTTTCTCCAGTTTGCCATAACTTTGTCAATTCAGGTCACCTGCATAAGCTTGTCTGTCTGCCTGAAAGGCTCTTCTCCAGGCCTTTTTCCTGCCTAACTTTTTCCAAATCTTTGTCTCTCACCCTGAATATGACTTCTTTGGAGGAAACCTGGCCATTATTTTATCTCTTATCATCTTGTTTTTCTCTCCATGGCCCTTATCACATTTTGTGTTCACTTATATCTCTTTGCCTTTAGGTTTCTTCAACCTGTCTCCATCAAAAGAACTCAATTCCATGTTGACTTTGACTTTAATGTCACTCCACTTCCACCCTCGATATGTGCTATTTCCTCAAAGTGAAGATCTGAGAAAATCCTCCCAATTCTCCAAATTAGTCAATACGACAAACGCTCCCTAGTATTATTATGATTCCTCATCATTGTCTATAGTAAAATTTAATGTCCTAAGCTTGGCATTGAAGATCCATTTTAATTAATGTCCTTCTTCATTCCTTCAGCAAGTGTTTATCAAACACCTACTAAGTTCTAGATACGGCTCTAGGCAATAACCTACCTTTCCTCCTTTCTCTTCCCTCCACGCCTCATTGAGTCATTTTCTATTTAAACCATCTCATCTCTAATCACACGGCTCAAGTTCATCCCTAAACCACATGGTGAATATGATTCTTCTCATATTTTTACTCAAAGTCTTTCTTTGCCTAAAATACCTTCTACTATCCATCTTCCCAACAACTTCTTACCCATTGTTCATATGCCACCCTCAATATTTTATCCAAACATGTTTATTAAGCACCTGCTATGTGTGTTCTGGTCTTTTGCGTCAGACTGGAGACTCCCCAGGGGACACAGGGCAAGTGTGGCTCTTGATTGTGTCTACACAGTGTCTGACACGTGGTCGGGGCACATAGGCTGCTGGATTGTGGGAAGGAAGAAAGATCTTGAATAGAGTCCTCACAAACCTAGTCCTTTGTGCTTTCAAGGTTTAAAATGTCTGTGTCAATCTTCTCCAATATTTTTTGATTATGGACACTTCCCTAATCCCAGTATTGGACTGATATATCTGTATATATATATGATATGTTGAATTATATACTCACCAGGCAATAATGCACAAAAAAAGAGACATTGAAAGCATGACATAAAGTGAAGATGAATAGAAGTTCTAGTGTTTTCGTGCAGCACTCAGGTGAGTCAGGTGGGCCCTGCCCATTTTGCAGACTGTTCTAACCTAGAAGATGGCTGGCTCTAGTTCACACGGGGGTGGAGGAAGGTTGAGTCTCTTCTGGGAAAGGCAAAGCATTTTGGCTGCAACGACAAAGAAGTATTTGGTCTGAGGCTTCTTAAGTCTTCAGTTTCCCAGGATCCGGGTGTTTCTGCTCTTGAATGTTGTCCCTTGAAACTACAGGATTAACTATTTTTCCCTCCTCTTCCCGGCTTCACCCATTATCTGGGATTAAGCAGCAGGCTGTAGAGGTGGGTTAAATTTAGGAGCTGGCTGTGAAGGTACTAGTTCCCTCTCTTGGTTGGGGTTTTAACTGCCCATCAGGCGGCAACTTCTACTGCTCAAGGTAGGCAGGGGATTTCTGCCTGCCAAGAGACATGCCCAGATATTGTGTCATTTGATGTGTCACTGCAATTTAAAAGGAGCCAGGCCATCACCTCCTGCACCCCACTGACTCTGAATGTCCAAAATGAGATTCATCTGCTTCCCGAGGTGTCTCGACCAGCCACCCACCATCTCTACAGAAAGCAGCCTTTTAAGAAACTGCCCAGCCTATGTATCTGACCACCCTGAGCCCAGCACACCATTAAGGCTGGGGGGTTCAGCAAACCCTCTTGGGAGTGGCAGGGATTTGAGAATAAAGCCACTAAGTGCCCTGTAGAGGTAACAGGCTGTCTTCCCAGGCTGGGTCCTGCATTCAAAATTACCTGGGACTGTCCCAGTTGAGCACTGAAAGTCCCATGTCCTGAGAAATCCCTCAGTCTAGGAAGGACCAACTATGTAATTTGCAGGGCCTAGTGCAGATTAAAAGTTCAGGGCCCTGTTGAAAAATTATGAAGAATTTCAAGACCATGACAACAGAGCATTAATTGGAATACAGTACCCCTTTGTGCATGGGGACCTGCATGTCTGCACAAGACACTCATTCCTAAATCCAGCCCTGCTCCCAGACAACCCGGGATAGTTGGTCACTTTACTCCCAATAAGTAAAGTGTGTTGTTATTCTCAGAAAAGAAAGTGTATTGTTATTCCACGAGGTTGTTAGTGCCACAGAGCACCAGGTGCTATTGATACAACTGCTCTTCTTCCACCTTCCACACCCCCTCTCCACCACTGCCAGGGTCTTCCAAGACAGGAACTCACGTCACTCCCCAGCTTTGTCCTTCAATGCCTCCCTGCCATCTGTAGTTTTCTTGAATACTCTTTTTTTTTTTTTTTTTTTTTAAGACAGAGTCTCACTTTAGGCCCTGAGTAGAGTGCTGTGGTATCATACTCACAGTAACCTCAGACTCCTGTGTTTAAGCAATCCTCCTGTCTCGGCCTCCCAAGTAGCTGGGACTACAGGCACCTGCCACAATGCCCCATTACTTTTTCTATTTTTAGTAGAGGCAAGGTCTTGCTTTTGCTCAGGCTAGTCTCCAGCTCCTGAGCTCCAGTGATCCACCTGCTTTGGCATCCCAGAATGCTAGGATTACAGCCATAAGCCATAGCACCAGGCCTTAAATACTTTTAAATGTGAATAATAATGATAATAATACAAAGATTATAGACTCCTAGTATTGACTTAAATTACTTCTACTATACCATTGGTTAAATATGTACCAACATAAAACACAGCATAAGCTTTTTGCACTAATAGCTCTGATAAAATGGTGAAGTTTAATTTATCGATTAAAAAATATAAGACTTTAGAACCAATACAATTCAAATCAATAACATTAATTTAATGGAAAGATGAGTTTGTTTTGGCCAAAGGTAAAATACCCCTTGCAGAGTGATTGTGGCCTTGGGTTGGGTGTGGTGATACAGATTATTTTTCATGGAGATTCTTCATAATTATCAAGTCCCAGAATGGTTTTGCATTTCCATTTTCCTCTCTTGGGCCAAGTTGGGACACTTGTGTTTGAACACCAGGCCCTGACACTATTGGAACCCCACTTGATACAAAACCACCCATTAGGATTAAACCTACCTCTGCTCTTTGCTCATTAACTCATGATGATGAAGGATGTACTAACTGGTGCCAGTGGCTTCATAAATACTAATGCAGTGTAGGCATTGAACTCCCAGCAGTGCCAGGTTATAAGCAGGATGCCCAAATGATGATGTTTACATCAAATGCTTACATCAAGTGCTTACATTGATTTAAAGATTATCATTGAAATAAAAAGAAAAATAGAATTTGTTGAGCAGCTGCTATGTCACAGGTGTTGTTCTAAGTACTTGGCATATAATAACTTATTTAATCTTCACAACTCTATAAGATCACAACACAAATATTATCACCATGTTACAGACAAGAAAACTGAGGCTGAGAGAGATGTCATTGGCTTGTTCTGATTCCCTTACCCAGAAGGTTTTAAGAAAAGTCCTCCATGTGAGCTCGCAGACCTCTAACTGGGCATAAGTGGTCTTGCACGGTTCTGCACTCCCATGTGACTTGCAGAATGAACTTCAGGCTCCTCAGCTGGGCTACAGGGGGCTTTCTTCATCGTCTCCCCTGTTGACATCTCACCGTGACGTCTTGCTTCCCTCACCTCTTGCACCTCTTTACTGCTGGGCTTATTTGAAATTCTAAGAGGAACTCAAGCTCTCTCAGGAGTTGGAGACTGGCTTGTGCAAAAGCAAGACCTTGCCTCTATTAAAAATAGAAGTATTCCTTCTTCCTGGAATGTTCCTGCCCTTTCCCACCTGGAAACTGACTCTGTGTTCTTCAGGACACTCAGTGTCACCTCTCTGTGATGGTGTTTCTTGGTGCAGTTGACCTTGAACTGCATGGGTCCACTTATACAGAGGATTTTTTGCAGTAAAAGTTTCATCGAGTGTGCCTGCTTCTTCCCCACCTCTCCACCTTGGCCATCCCTGAGACACCAACACCAGCCCCTCCTTTTCCTGCTCCTCTTCACCCACTCAATGCAAAAATGAGGATGGAGAGCTTTATAAAGATCCACTTCCACTTAATGAATAGTAAACATATTTTATCTTCCTTATGGGTTTCTTAATAGCATTTTCTTTTCTCTAGTTTACCTTGTTGTGATAATACAGTATCTATTACATACAACAACAAAATTTGAGTGTAATCAACTATATTATCTGTAAGGCTTCCAGTCAATAGCAGGCTGTTAGTAGTTAAGATTTTGGGGAGTAAAAGTTATATGTAGATTTTCAGCTACGTGGAAGGTCAGCGTTCCTAACCCCTGTGTTGTTCAAGCATCAACTAGGTGTTCTTCTTTGGGTTTTCCTAACAATAAGGTCTTCCTTCCCTTGTAAAAGACACCACTATCCTCAGCCTTGCAGAGCTGAGCTGATGGATTCTTCCCCTCTGGAAATTTTTAAGTAAGAGGTCCAGAGTCTGTGGGAATGTGAAGTCAGAGCTATGTTATAATAAGAGTCAGTGTGTAGTTAGCTCTTACATCATGCCAGGCCTACTCTAAGGCCATTGCATATGTCACCTTACTCAAGGACACAGCAATCCTATGAGGTGAACATCATTGTCCCCACATTTTACAGACAGGAAGCTGATGCATGGAGAATGTCAATTTTTCCATGGTTGCACCAATGGTGGCAATACCTGTGGATGGATCCAGAATCTATGCCCTGAGCTATGACACCTTACTGCCTCTGTTACTTCAGGAGAGCCAGTACTGGGACTGGTGTCATGGCTAAACCACAGGCAAGCTGAAAATACAAAGGATGAGCAACTGAAGAGTGGAGAATAGTTTATAGTAAGTAGTAAGTAGAATAGATCATGTGCGCAGACAGAAGCAAAAACAGGACAAAAACCAACCCCAGAAAGAGACAGCCAGAGAAAGTCCTCTGTCCTCAGTTGCCTCCACTCCCCAGCCACTGCTCAGCCCCTGGCTGGATAGCTTGTTTAAAGCCTGGGTGTCTTCCATATATATTTTCCATTGACTTTTTTTTTTTTTTAAACTTGACTCAGATTCAGTGACATGTTTTCCTTGTCACCAACACTAAAAACTCCAAAAAAAGGGGAATGCACCAGCCCCAATGAACTCTAAGCCCTGCTGATATTGTACTTTTGCTGCCCCTAAAAGGAAGCTTACCTGCTGGCTCACCATACAATATTTGGGTCATGCTTATGGTAATTATTTTAAGTGTAAATGTGTCTTATACAATACTTAGAGCAACTTATGCTAACAAACTAATTGTTGTTTATTTTAAACTCAGATTTAATGGGGTACTCTATGTTTTACCTGGCAACCTTAACACGGAATCCCCAGGCTCAGTGCCTGTGGCTCAAGTGGCTAAGGTGCCAGCCACATACACCTGAGCTGGTGGGTTCAAATCCAGCCCAGGCCTGCCAAATAACAATGAGGGCTGCAACCAAAAAATAGCTGGGCATTGTGGTGGGCACCTGTAGTCCCAGACACTTGGGAGGTGGAGGCAGGAGAATCGGTTGAGCCCAGGAGTTGGAGGTTGCTGTGAGCTGTGATGCCACAGCACTCTACCCAGGGCAACAGCGGGAGGCTCTGTCTCAAAAACAAAACAAACAAACAAAAATCTTAACATGGAATCATGTCAGAAATGCAAAACCTCAGGCTTTCCCCCAGACCTACTAAATCAGAATCTGCATTTTAACAAGATGCTCAGGTGATTCCTGTGCACATGAAAATTTAAGAAGTCTAGCTAAAACATGAATTAAGGGCAATCCAGAGATAGTATAGCAGCTTTTTCATCATCAGGGACCCAAACTCCCATACCTTTACCTCATAGTTTCCATCCACAAAGTCACTTCATGGGGAGAGCTTCTGGGGTCCTCACCACAAGTCTGGCTTCCAGATAGAAGCAAAGGGAAAGTATTAAGACCCATTTCCCCCAAGCCCCATAATGTGGCCTTCATTTACATCTCATTAGTTGCAAGGGAATGTGGGAAATATAGTTTTTCAGGTGAGCCCCGGTGCTTCTGTGACTTAGGTGCATGTGTGTGAGATTGATATTCAGCAGGTGGCAAATCTCTGCCATTCCTTCACCCAGAGATTTACAATGAAGATATGTTCAAGTTGATTAGGGGGCCCAACTGGAACAAAAAGGACAGAGAAAGACCAAAGTCTCCTGAAATAAGATTACATTTTAAAGGAAGGAGGGTGTGTCCTAGCTGTGCTCTAGACGTGGGATAGTTATAGTACTTAGCTCAACAATAGAGTCTATGGTTTCACAGAGGAGACATATTTGGGGTAGAGGCTTGCCTGATGCAGGAAGCTCAGGAAGACCCAGACACTCTACACTATGCTTGTACTCCACAGAAGAACAACTGATGGCAGAAGTGCTAATTATAATCTTGCAAGACCAAGTACAAAATACTGGGGGCTATGCTAAACTTCAGCAAAGTGGGATCATTCTTCCTCAAAGAACCACCATAACTTCTATTGGAATTTAGGCTACCAAGGGGATTGTCACTGAACTGTGCAGAATGAATCTTCAACAGTGCCATCTTGTGGCTGCAAGAGCAATAGCAGCAACAATCAAGCTGTAATCCGTTGATGGTTACAGAAGTTCCCTGAGATACCTGATCCCCTCTGCCCTCTAAGTTTTAGGACCACTGAGGATGGTCCTAAATGGAGTACCCAATGTCTCACTGGCAAAGATGTTCAAATGTTTAACTGAAAAGAAAAAAAGAGATGTGAATGTATTTGCACTCAGACTAAGGAGCAGAGAAAATTGGGATGGCTTTGGAATGGTAAAGGAGATATTTTTGGTGTGGACAATCTTTAATGCCACCTCAACTCTAACCACGTAAGTTGGATTAGTCTAAAACCACAGTTGTTCTGGGATCTTTTCAAGCCAGATTGCTCTCAAGTATGCCAAATTGGATTGATTCAGGGTGTCAGATGTTTGTTATATACCATGCCAAAATACACTTCTAATGCAAGAAGTGTTTCTTTTCAATTAGAAGCTGAGCATGGCAGGTGAGTCCTGACTGGAGCCAGCCTGTTCCATTCAGTGGGGCTTTATTAACAAACTCCCTCTCTTTAAGCAATGCTACTTTTGAGGCAATTTTAGAATAGAGACAAAAATCTTTGTGCCAAATTATGACCCCCCTCAAAGGGATATGCAGGAGTCCCACTTATTCTTTTCTTTGTGGGAACTTCAGGGGTGGGAGGATGTGAGCCTGAAAGTATGAGAAACAGCATGAAATTTCTGCCTCGTGGCAAGGGAGGAGACTGGCTGAATGACAAGCCACCGTGGGCCAAATTTGAAGGATATACCAAGGAGTGTCAGCAAGAAGAGGGAGGTGGAGGCTCCAGTCTTGATATAGGCAAAGTGCCAGGTAAACCAAAAATATCAGAAACCTAGAAAAAATGAAACAAAGCTGAAAAGCAAAACCCACTTTGTTTCTCTGCATATACTCAGAATACTTAGAAGAGGGAGGAGGAGAAGGAGAAAAAAAGGAAAGAGAGGGAAGGAGGAGGAGATCTAAAGGACTGAAATATTAAATTGTGTGAGATCCTGCAGGTTCAATGTCAGTGATTCATTAGTTGTATGCGGCTTCACCCTCCTCTGAAGTCCGTATAGGTTTGAAAAGAGCACAGAGCAAGGAAAGAATGAAAGGGAGCCTGAGTCTCATTGTTCCCCTCCAAACAGAGCTTTGGATATTTTTGGACATTTCCTCTGGGTTCCCAGTACCTTGGGGATTCAATCAACAGTGGATGGTAAGTCCATTCCCTGGAGAGAAAGGGTTTGCAGATGCCCGAATATGGACCTCAGAATCTCTAATGTGAGCAAAGATTGAAACCAACTGGCTTCTTTTTATAGAAAAGGCCCTGAATTAAGGCTGTCTGGAAATTAAATAGGGAGCACTGCTCATGGCTACAGCTTGTCAATGTCATTGCTACCCATAATTGGCTCTGGGCACCTCTTCTAAAACACACCAGCAAATGCATCTTCATTCTGCATCCAAGCAACTGGTTTGAAGGAGGTAAGCTTTGTTTCTGACCTTTCACAGCAATGTCTTCCCAGAACTCAGGAGGAGAGTTAGTGCCTTGACTGCGACCCCTGTGATATTGCCTGACCCGCCCCTCTGTCACCTTTCTGATCACACTTCCCCCATGTTCCTTCCACTCCCACCAAACTGGCTTTCCCTCCTCACAGTCTCTGAATTTCCCTTCCTTCTTCACATTCTCAGATCTCACCCTGAACATCACCTTCCCTGACAGCCCTACGTAAGGTTTAAACCGCCCATGGCTTCCTAATTCCCCTGTCTACTTTATTTTTTTGTATATAATGTAGCATATAGTTCACTGGTTTAACTTATGCCTTATCCATCCACCTCCAGTTAGAATGAATGCTACTTGAGGGGAGGAATTTGGTCTTTTTCCTCTCCTAATCGATCTCCAGTGTCTAGGTCAGAGCCTTTCACAAACATTTCTTAAATTATCTAATAAAGTAATAAATGAGAATGGGCATTTGGCAATTTGAAACCTGAGAGTGTGTCACAGTCTGAGTTGGTAGTCAGTGGAGAGCTGGGGGTAAATTTGGCTCAGTTTCATGTCCATGAAGAACCTCCCAGTGTATTTGTTAAAATATTCCTACCTTGGTTCACAGGAAGACCCAGGAACGGACAGCTGATGCTAGGGTTCCCTGGAGATGGCATCTGCCTCCTGTTATTTTGAAAAAGCCCCAGATGGTGCCCCCAAAGCTGTTCATCTCACCTGGTGTTCAGGGCCCTCTGCAGCCTGACATCAATCAGTCTTTATATATCACTGCATCCAATAAAATGCCTCAAGCTTATAATTTAAAAAATCTATCCCCAGTTTGCATTCAACCTCATTACATAGACTTGCTGGCAGAATATTTAAAAACCGACAGTGGGGCGTGCTGGCTCACATCTGCAATCCCAGCACTCTGAGAGGCTGAGGCAGGTGGATTGCTTGAGCTCACTAGTTTGAAACCAGCCTGAGCAAGAGCAAGACCTTGTGTCTAAAAAAAAAAAGCCAGGCATTGTGGCAGGTGCCTGTAGTCTTAGCTACTTGGGGAGCTAAAGCAAGAGGATCACTTGAGCCCAAGAGCTTGAGGTCCCTGTGAGCTATGATACCATGGCACTCTACCACTCTACTGAGGGCAACAAAGTGAGATTCTGTCTCAAAACAAACAACAACAAGAAAAACTCCTTCTTTTTCACAGATTTCTACCTTTTAGCTCAACTTCTCCATCTTCTCAATGGAGATTAATGGGGTCCTACAATTTGAGGGGGTCTGCTCACCCTCTAGGGGTTTTTCAACATCAAGGGTCCTTGAATCTACTAATGAGGACTGAGTTTTCTTTGGTGGCATTTGTTAAATATGACATCACACGAAGCATTATCCTGGAGACCAGCAGACGCAGTATTTACCAAACATCACTTAACCCACAATGTGCATCAGCATATGAACATGGGAACACATTGACACACATACAAACGTGAACCCACAGACATGCAGAACAAGTACACACAACGTGAACCCAAACACAAAGACACACACAAGTGCTGCTGCACGAGGCAAACTTCCGTGGGCTGAGTATCTTGGTCTAAACTCAACTAAGCTTTCTGGACTATAGCCTTGGAATATAGGCATCAACAGCTTGTTAAAGCT
>NW_003852439.1:4058997-4065585 GCF_000181295.1 Otolemur garnettii
GCCTGTAGTCTTAGCTACTTGGGGGGGCTAACGCAAGAGGATCACTTGAGCCCAAGAGCTTGAGGTCCCTGTGAGCTATGATGCCATGGCACTCTACCAAGGGCAACAAAGTGAGACTGTCTCAAAACAAACAAACAACAAGAAAAACTTGTTTTTTTTTGCAGATTTCTACCTTTTAGCTCAAGTTCTCCACCTTCTCAATGGAGATTAATGGGGTACTACAATTTGAGGGGTCCTGCTCACCCTCTAGGGGTTTCTCAACGTCAAGGGTCCTTGAATCTACTAATGAGGACTGAGTTTTCTTTGGTGGCATTTGTTAAATATGACATCACATGAAGCATTATCCTGGAGACCAGCAGACGCAGTATCTACCAAACATCACTTAATCCACAATGTGCATCAGCATATGAACATGGGAACACATTGACACACACACAAACGTGAACCCACAGCAGAACAAGTACACACAACGTGAGACCCAAACACAAAGACACACACAAGTGCTGATGCATGAGGCAAACTTCCGTGGGCTGAATATCTTGGTCTAAACTCAACTAAGCTTTCTGGACTATAGCCTTGGAATATAGGCATCAACAGCTTGTTAAAGCTTGTGTCTTAAAGAAAGGGGCGTAGATTCTTTACCCTATTAGGTAGTTCTTTTCCTTTTTCTATCTTTAGAATTAGCTTTCTTGACCCACTCAAACTTTTGGCTTGGTTTTCTGTTGAAATAATCATAGCTCAAATTCACACCAGGCTGTTGGGATGTGCCCTTACTTTGTTAAATTGTTGGCTAAAGATTGTTACAATAATTATTTTAAGGAAAAGTGTTTGCATTGGAGATGTGCTACAAATACGTTAGGGAATTACCTACCAAGAAGCGGTAGGTAATCACAGGTAGGGAAAAATCAAAAGAGCTACAATTCTCTTATTTTTTTGATTCTTGAAGCTGGGATAAATGTTCTAAGGGCTGGTTCCCTGACAGTGCAAAATCACCATAACTGATCCAACAAAGGAAGATAAATAAGGAAACGTTTATTTCAAGGGAATCAGGAAGAAGATATCTCTTTGCCTTTGTTCCCTCCCTGCCCTCTTCCTTCCCTTTCCCTGCCCTCTTCCTTCCCTTTCCCTCCTCCACCTCTTCTGGCTGCTTCTTGCTGGAAACAATCTCACAAAGCCTTTCTCTAACAGGCATGGAATTATTTATCTCAGTCTTGTAACTCTGGGATACAATGTGCATACAAGAATGCATGCACACACCCGGGCATGCACTTACATGGTACTGCAAGTTTTCAGGAAAGTTGTTTTGTTTTTCAATGAGAAGCAATGTGACACCACTTCCAAACTTGTTTATAAGAGGCGCATCAATCCAGTTGTGAAGTGAGAACTTTTTAAGAAGGAATTGTTCTTATTAAGCCCTAAAAGAGTATTCTCTTCCATTGATTATCCAAACCAATTTGCTGTATGTAGAATTGCTGTATTAAGAAAAACATTAGCTGTTCTTACCATCCGATGGCAGTTAGAGAGATTTTTCCCTCAACATAAGGTTCAGGTGTAGTTTTCCTCAATCTCATAATTAAAAAAAGGTGATAAGCTCTGTGTTCAGAATCAATTCACTTAGATTTCAAGGAGCACAATAGAACGTCTGTTGTTCCTGAGATAAACAACCTAATCTCAGTCCTCAGCACACCCAAGCTGGTAGGAATAATGTCTATTTGTCCTATCAAGGTTCTTTACCTGGGGCTTCCCGACCTGGAAGATCTGTGGATAAAATTTAGGGCTCTGTGGCTTGGACGGGAAAAATTTATATATCACCTAAAATTTAGCATTTCAGTTGATTATAAATATAAGCAAAAACGACAGTAGTGATATCTACGACTTTTCACCTATATGAATCATAGATGGTTTATAGAAAATTATAGGCTTCTTTTGTGATCTGATGTAGTCAATCTTATGCATTTAGAAACGTCATTTTATGGAGGAATCCATAGGCTTCCTCAGACTGTGAAAGGGTCTACGGCACTATAAGGGTTAAGACCCCTGCTCCAGGAGACGGGGACATTAGTAAAGTTCATAGTGTGGCACAGTCTGTGGAGGCACCTGGAATCCCACCATCAGGAAAGTTTTATTTGGGGGCCCTGAAGGCTTCTCAACTGCTCAGTGAAATGGCCAGTCTAATGCCCCTGGGTGGAATTTGTTGTTACTGTATTTAAGGTTCTCTGGTGCAGTATCAGAGGTGAAAGAAAAAGAAAAAAAGGCCACATAGCACTCTCCCATCCTTCCATATATTTAAAAAATGAATCTTATTCTACATTGGTATTTTGTAAACCTTTTTAACTCTGTTGCCCTGGGTAGGGTGCCATGGCATCATCATAGCTCACAGCAACCTCAAATTCTTGGGCTCACATGATCCTCTTGCCTCAGCCTCCTGAGTAGCTGGAACTACAGGTGCCTGCCACAATGCCCAGCTCACTTTTAGTAGAGAGGGGTATTGTTCCTCCTCAGGCTGGTCTTGGACTCCTGAGCTCAAGGGATCCACCCACGTCAGCCTCCCAGAGTGCTAGGATTAGAGGTATAAGCCACTGCACCTGGCCTTAAAAAAAATGTTTTGATAGCAGACCTTCATGTAGTACTTTTCCAGTCCTAAGCACTGTTCCAAGCACTTGGTCTGTATTATCTCATTTAATTCTCACAGCCTCTCTCCAACCACAAAGGAGGTACTGTCATGGACTATTATAAATGTTGGCTAAGGGAATAGCTATCATTTATTGAATACTTATCATGTGCCTAATACTGTTTCCAGAGTTTTGTACACGGTCTCATTGATTCCTCCCCAAAGCCCACTGCTAAGTTTTATCCTTTTTACAGATAAGGGGACTAAAGCACAAAGAGGTTAAGTACCTTGCCCAAGATCACACAGCTGGAAGGTCCGGGGGAACCTTTTAGACGCCAGTGGAGAGACTGTGTTTTGAATCACTAGACAGTCCTGCCCTCTACTGTGATTCTTTGGGCATATGGTTGCTGCATTATTCCTAGACTAGGATGCAACCTTCTCTTTCATGGAGGGGAGGGGGAATGGATGCTCCAAGGTGAGTCTACCTTCAACATAGTATCGTATCTTGACAAAAAGAAGAGAAATAAATGAATGAAACAGCAACTGTAGCAGTTCCTCTTCCTCCTGGGCTATCACCTGGCTATGAGCTTAGGCTCTCTCTCTCTACCTAACCTTATTTTAAGTCTCAATAGCCACTCCTTTGGGGCACCTGCTCAGCCAAACTTCCTTCTTGGAGACAGTCACACACCACCTAGTGACTGATGGGGGAACTGCATACTCCTCTCAGCCCAGAAGGGAGATCAAGGGCAAGTTGCCAGGGTTGGTAGGGGAAACCTCTCTGGCTGGTAAGATGAGAGGAAGGATATCACTGAGGCCAGAGGCATCTGCATCTGTATAAGAAGACTTGAGTCTTCCCTGTGGGCACATCTGGATAGCTGACGAAAGTGCTTTCACAGTACATCCAGCTGGATTGACTGAACCACACAGTTCATCTTAACGGAGCAGTTTTTTCTCCAACAAAACTAACTGCCATGAAAAAAAATCATGAACAAAACAGAGCTGTAATTTGTCAAATCTAAATAATGCCAATAAGCTAAGTGGATTTGCTCTTTTTATTGAGACCTTCTGTTTTATTCTAGGCACTATGTTAAGTGTTTTACATAAAGTGTCTCATGTACTTTTTTTTTTAAACAGCTCTGAGAGATAGAGATTAAATTCTTTGTGTGACACAACTGGAGCTCAGGGAAGCTAAGACACTGTCCAGTTTCTCCTAGATGGTGTGTGACTGAGCCGGGAGAAGAATACAGCCCATTCTGACTCCAAAGCCCAGAGAAGACTCCTCTGCTAGACTGCCTCAGCTGTGTGTATGCGGGCCCACACAGACGCATTTAGGGATATAAAAATTCACTTATTTAACTAAGCTACCTTCTATACAGCAAACATTTTCTCAAAGTAAAAAATCTCATGCTGTGACTATGAAGAGGTAGGCAGGGGAGAGAGGGCTATCCTTAATCACTATGGTTATGATGGACCTTTTGAGGATTTGACTTTTATTGCAAATATTGTTTTAAATAAGCAAATAATAGCAAATTGAATTCAACAACATATTAAAATAATAGCGACCAAGTGGGATTTGTCCTAGGAACGCAAGGGTGGTTCAATGTAAGGACATCAATCAATGCAATATATAATGTTAATGGAATGAAAAATGCATGTATAACCATCATGCTCAGTACAGTAAACATATTAGACAAAATGCAACACTTTTCAGGATTAAAAATACTTGGAAAAGAAGAAGTAAAAGGGAACTTCCTTGACATGAGAAAGAGCATTTATTAAAAACCCACAGTGAGCATAAAACCTAATAGTAAAAGACCAAAAGATTTCCTCCTAAGATCAGGAACAAGATGTGGATGCCTGCTGTCACCACTGGTATTCAACACTGTACAAGAATTTCTAGTCAAACCAATTAGATAAGAAAAAGATATAAAAGGCATCCAAATTGGAATGGAAGAAATACATGTGTATCTACGCATAGCATGATGCCAGATATAGAAAATCTCAAAGAATATAAAGGAAAATTATTAGAGCTAATGTACAAACTCAGCAGAATTGCAAGTTAAAAGCCAAACAGACAAAACTCAGTCATGTTTCTATACACCTCTAATGAATAATTCAAAAAGAAAATCAATCAAAAAGAAAACAATCTCATGTACAATAGTATCTAAAAGAATAAACTACCTGTAAACAAATTTAATGGAGGAGGTAAAAGATTTGTACCCTGAAAATTATGAAACCTTGCCCAAAGAAATCAAAAAAGAGTCAAATAAATGGAAAAACATCTTGTGTTCATGAATTGGAAGACTTAAGTTGTCAATATACCAAGAGTGATCTGTAGAATCACTGAAATCCCTGTCAAAATTCCAAAAACATGTTAGAAAAATTAGTCTTCAATGCTATGTGAAATTTTAAGGGGTCTTGAATAATTAAAACCATCTTGAAAAAGAACAAAGTTGGAGAACTCATTTAGAATGTACCACAAAGCTACCACAATCAAAAGGGTGTGGTACTGACATAGTGATAGACAAATGGACCAATGGGATAGAAACGATAGTCATGAAATAAACCCATATGCAGATGGCCAATTGATTTTTGGTGAGGGTGCTAAGTCCATTCAATAGAGGAAACAATAGTCCCATTTGTTGATGGTGCAATTGAATTTCCACATGCAAAAGAATGAAGTTGAATCCTTACCTTATATCATAGGAAAAATGAACTTAAAATAGATCAATGACTAAATACAAGAGCTAAAACCATAAAACTCTTGAAAGAAGAGAGAGTTAAATCTTCATGACCTTGGATTTGGCAATGGATTCTTAAACATGATACATATACCAGAGGTAGTGGACAAAAAAAAAAAAAAAAAGTAAAGAAAAAATAAATTGTGTGTGTGTGTTTCCATATCTCCAGGATTAGGCCATCTTCATTTGGGAGTTGAATCATAGTTAAAAAGTGAGGGAAAAAGTTAAGAAGACCTTTAGATAGTTTTCAGTATATTGACATCCTAACAATATCAGGTCTTCCTATCCGCGAGTACAAGATGCTTTTGCATCTATTTAGGATACTGAAGCACAGAAAGAGAAGCTATTTATTCACAATCATACAGTTAACAAATGGTAAAATGCCAATTGGAACCCAGGTCTTTGCACTCAAAGTTGATTTCTCTTTCCTAGGGAACACTAGGGCAATTATTCACTTATAATTTGTGATAATTCATTCCTTATAGGTAGTGTGAACAGCATGGCAAAAAGGTTGCAAAGAGAATGCTTAAACTACTTATAATCAAATTGCTTTTAAGCACACTTCAGCACTTTAGCAGAATCCATTTATATATTAAGAATGAATATGCTAATTGCAAGCCATTCTTGTGTATCCTTGAGGGATCTCTACTGGACAAGCCTCATTTGAATTACTCTCTTCTTTTAACAAACATCTAGTACTTGAGACTTACGAATTTTTGGCACAGAGTCTAAATTATTAATATTTAGATTTTTTTGGTAAAGACAGAATTATAAAAGTAGATTGAGACTGGAACTAACATTTACTGAGTACCTAGTATGTACCCGGAAAGGCAGCCTTCGTTCTTAGAACAGACATAACAGAAAGTAGGATTCAACTCTTCAGCACATCACCCCTTGCTGAAAACAAATCGATCTAGCTCCCCAATAAAATAATAAAAAATAGATATTTTATTAGAGTCTGATAATACTAGGGAGAAGTTTTACATCACACACTACACAGTATAAAAACTCCTTGAAACCCATGTTTTTTTAAACCCTCAAATCTTCTCTTTTTCTGCAAGCTGCCTCATTTTTCTCTCTCTCCTTATCCCACATCACAAAGGAAATGTCTTATATTGTCCTGAGCAATTTAATGGTGACCTTTAGATTGTAAACATACCTCAAGAGAAAGAAGAAGTCGGGTTGTTAATTGAACAGACAACCAAAACTATTTTTTGCAAGATGTGTGTGTGTTTG
>NW_003852439.1:4065878-4092822 GCF_000181295.1 Otolemur garnettii
TTTTTTTTGAGACAGAGTCTCATTTTGTCCCCCTTGGTTGAGTGTCATGATGTCACAGCTCACAGCAACCTCAAACTCTTGGGCTTGAGCAATCCTCATGCTTCAGCCTTCTAAGCAGCTGGGACTGCAGGTACCCACCACAACTTCTGGCTAGTTTTTCCATTTTTAGTAGAGTTGGGGGGCTTGCTTTTGCTTGGGCTGATCTTGAACTTCTGAGCTCAAGCTATCCACCTGCCTCAGCCCCCCAGAGTGTTAGGATTACAGGCGTGAGCCACCGTGCCCGGCCTGGTTTGCTTGATTTTCGGAGCCATAGATAAGTTCTTCTCTCTAGCATATTGGACCTCCTTCAACAGCCTCTTAGTAAGTTGTGGCTGACCATACGCTAGGGTTACTCAAGAAGTTTATAGTCCAAAGCAGGGTTTAGCAAACTACAGCCAGTACCAAGTCCTGCGTGCCACAGATAAATAAAGTTTCATTGGCACACATTGGGCCCATACCTTCGGATATCATTTATGGCTGTTTTTGCACTACAAAAGAGTTGAGTAGTTGCAACAGAGACCCAATGCATCTCAAAGCCTAGAGTGTTTACTTACTATGTGGACCAAAAGGGAAAAATGGTGCCAATCCTTGGTCCACAGAGTCAAGTGACAGACAAACTGGACGTTGGAAACCAGAGCATTCAGCACGTAGTAGGTGAGCACATGAGCTATGGGGCTCCCAAGGAGTGGAAATTCATTTTAAAACCACTCATGAGTGACCACCATCCTTCCATCTCCCCACGCTCCACATTGTTATTCAGACCTTGAAAATAATCAATTAATAAATTACATATTTATTAAGTACTTGCTGTGCACCAAGCTCTGTCACAGGTGCTGTGGATTCAGCTGTGAGCAGAACAGAGTAAGAAGGTGGGAGGAAGAAGAAGAAGGTAATTGGTGCCATCTGAGAGCCTGGAGCTTGATACTAGCTGAGGCTGGGAGGGAGGCTGGGCTAGGGATGTGGAACCCTCCTGGGATTTTATTCCAAGCAAAATGGTTAGCTGCTGAGAACTTTTAAGCAAAATGGAGGGCGGTATTATCATATGAAAAGATTATCTCCAACTGCTCTGTGGAGAATGGATTATTGGAAAGTGAGGGTGGAAGCAGGGGGAATAAGGAGGGGCAGTATCTTGGACTGATAACAGTGGAGACAGAGAGAAGCATTGGATTTGGAATATGTTTGGGGGTAGAGCTAAGAGCACTCACAGATGGTAAGGACGCATCTTCACAAAGAAGCCCAAAGCTTGCCACAGGCTTCCCAGAGCACTAAGGTGGGTGTCGCAAGTTGTAATAGGATTTATTAAAATTCCCATCTCCTGCCCACAGCAACTTGCAATGCCCCAGGTCCCCTGGCACAGAGGCAGCCATGTTGTTACCCACAGACTCATCCTGGTGCCTGCACCCGACTGCTGCTGACTTGGGCAGATGCAGCATCAGAATAAATGAATGGCCTGGTGCCAGGCAGCTGGCCTTCTCACAAAAGGATGGATTGGACTGGTTAAGGAGATCTCGACACTTGTGTTGCAGATCCATTAATGTCAGCCACAGGTTAATTCTGAGCAATTTCCAGGTGATCCAATAATTCATTAAACTGACGAAAACAAATCTTTGGAAAATCGAGCTGGTGACAGATAGAAAGCCAATGATTTATTGTCTGGAGAGAAATAAGTGTCCCCCATTCCATTCTTCAGTCCGTTGAGTGAATCGAAGTGTGTAGGAAGAACAAGGTAGGTGTGAGTTCCACTGAATGGGCATCGTTCAGGCCCGGCGTGGCAGGGACTTCATAGCGCCTGCTCCGGGGAGTAGGAAGGTGGAATGAAGCAGGAGACTGTAGACACTGGGTTTAGGCAAAACTGATTTGAATTCCTGCTCCACCTGTTATTCGCTTTTGTGACCTTGGGCAAGTCACTTCTCATTTCTGACTCTCCACGGGTTCATTTCTTCAACTGGGATAATAACATATTTTTTTCTGTCCTCAGAACTGGATATAATAAATAAAAATTTTGGAGCACAGTGCCTAGAATGTTATAAAGAAGATAGGTGAATTTTTAACTTTGATGTGCATACACACTTCATGTGAACAGGGCAAGGCATTGTAGATATCCATACTGGCGCTGCGAGAATGTTATAGAATACTTAGATATCCAGGGAGAGGGGACACCCAGGACTGTTTCCAAAGTCAATTCATTGGGGAAATGTGGGAACCAGAGGACTAAGAATATGGGTGATTTGATTTGAGGGGTGCTGGTGAATAGGAAGAAAAGGATCCTGGGGCTTAAATGGAATAATGAAGGACAACTTGGAAACTTCCTTCCAAGCAGCAGAGGAGAGGGTGAGCCATGGGAAGGAAAGACGCATGCTTAGAAAATGATGCTGTAATTGATTTGAAGTCTGGATGGAGAAGGTGGCATCAGAACTTGGACCTACAATATGTCGGATGTGGAAGAAACCTCAGACATTAAATAGAAGAACTGATTTTCCTTAATCCCTTGTAGTTTAGACTATCCACCATCCTTTTCATCATCTGGTAATAGCATTTCTGTATTCCTTAAGGGCCCACCCCTCAAGGGTGCACACATACCTCATTTTCTGTATCCTTTCAGCTTTTATCTATGGGAGCTCTATCAGAGCTATAGCAATTCTAGGCAGGAATTGTGATTTCCTCCGCTGAAAATACCTAAAAGCTGCAAAGATGCCTGAAAGGGATGATTTACCATGGATTACTGTTCTCGTAAATGGATTCCTGCTCTAACTAAATGCATTTACAGCAGTAGCTGTTAGAAAAGTGAGGCAAGCCTTAGTTGGAGTCCAGAGATCCTAAAACCTTCCAGAGGAACTTTGAACTTTGGCACCCCCATAGTATGTATAAGAAGGCTTTAATCTGGCCTGCCTTTAAAAAATTTAAAATTAGTTTGAAATCATAATAGGCCTGGGAACACTTAGAGCACATCACACCCTCCATTGGAGCTACGCTCCTGAGTGTTCACTAGCTCTCCTTGTGAGAGGATCATACATCTCAACACTGTTGTAATGAGACTTGTGCTGCTTCTTGGAGTCAGGGAGTAGAATTTTTGACCCAATAGGTTAGGTTTATCCACCTGACTTGCTTTGGCCGATGCATGTGAGTAGATGTAATGGGGACCATGTTAAAATGGAAGTTTTACAATTGCATGGTTCAGGCAGCCCCCTTTCTCTTCGTCTGTGCCCCATGAAAGGTGTGTTTTGATCAGGCGCTATTCCTTCAACCTGGATCCTAGAATGCGAGGTCACATAGAACAGAGCTGCAGCTGACCTGGGACCACCAACATATGGTGAGATGGAGAAGTCAATTTAAGTTATTATAAACCACTGAAATTTGGGGGATGCTTATTACACAGCAGAACCAAACTGACACATGAAGTGAGAGGGGTCACTGACTGTCTAAAAAGTTGATCCTCAAATGTTATAACAGTGGCTAGAGATTTGTTTTGCATGCTAAACTTTCAAAACTATGGGATATTGCCCTTGCTGTTTGTGCTGATTCTGGAGTTTAATGGTCCAGTGGATTTGATCTTTGCAGTTTATCTACGTGCAGGTGAAGTGGATGTGTGTGTGTGAGGAAGTGGCCCAGGACAAGCTTATGTCAGGGAACACACTCCTGCTTAAAGCCTTCATGGACTTTGCCTTTAGGAGCTGTGCTCGTGCACTGATGTGTAATCAGGAGATGATCCTTCTCGTAACGTGGGCTTAGACCGTCTCATGTACATTAGCCCTGCCCTTCAATAGGGACCTCAAGAAATAAACAGAGAAGCCCAAAGCCACTTACTTGCTTGTTGATTAGCTTCCTTGGCAGGAGTGAGCAACTGCTATATGCAGGCAGGATCCAGGCACTGAATATACCTCATTTTATTTATTCTTTATGGCAAATGATAAGATAATTATCATTGTCCCCATTTTACAGATGATGAAACAGAGACTCAGAGACATTAGACCACTTGAACAGACTCATAAAACTGCTTAGAACTCTGGTAGGCACATTGGAAGAGAGAATAAGGGATTTGTCTTTTTTTTTTTTTTTTGAGACAGAGTCTCACTTTGTCACCCTCGGTAGAGTGCTGTGGCATCATAGCTCACAGCAACCTCGAACTCTTGGGCTCAGGTGATTCTTTTGCCTCAGCCTCCCAAGTACCTGGGGACTATAGGTGCCCATCACAATGCCCAGCTGTTTATTTTTTGTTGTTGTTTAGCAGGCCCAGATCAGATTTAAACATACCAGCCCCAGTGCATGTGGCTGGCGCCCAACCTGTCTATTTTTTTTCTTACTGCAGTCAATACCAAAAAAGTAATTTAAGTGAAAGATAATGAAAATAAGATGAAAACAGCATCATCTTATATGTGAGGAAGTCCTAGATAATGATGTGATGGAAAAATGGAGGCTGAGAGGCAAACTCACAATCTTGAGACCACATAGATAAAGAAAAGAAAAGCCAGCACTTCTGTCCACTGCAGGCGAGCTGGCTCCCTGGAAAGATCTTGTGGAAAGTGGTGGGAATGGCGGGGGAGAAGACTCTACTTCTATTTTGGGAGGTTTCGCCTTTCCTCAAAGTGAAAAAGCAACAGCTTTTGTTTAAACCCATAAACAAACTGTTTACTGTTTTACCTCATGCAAGGGGAAACTGAGAAATGTGTGGAGGTGTACTCTGAATGGTAATATCCCCAGCCTGGTTATTAGCGATGCAATGGCGGTACTTAATTAATTACCACTGACATATGTTTGTGCTAATTAATAAGACTGGTTCACTCACACATCACATCTGAACTCTTGCCTGCCTGGAAAGTTTCTTGAAGGTAAAGCAAATCACCTAACTTGAAGCCAAAGACAGTGAAAGAAATCTAAGAATGTTCTAAGTTTGGGGAGTCCTGATGGATTACTCAGTTCAGTGGTTCCCAGCCATGGACATTTGGCAATGTCTGGAAACATTTGTGTTAGTACAACTGGGTAGGGTTGTGGAGGTTACTATTGGTCTCTAGAATCCAAGGATGCAACAAAATACCCAGAATACATTGGAAAGTCCTCCTCAATAAAAAATTAGTCCCAAATGTCAGCTGGGTTGAGAAATCCAACCCAGTTTAATTCTTCTGCTTTGCTCAATGACCAGAGAGGGCAAGTGGCCTGCTCAAGGTCACACAGCAAGTTAGTGGGGGAACTGAACAGCAGGTGATCTGCAGTCATTGGGAACACAGGCTCTGGAATCTGCATGTTGGGCTCTAGATCTTGGGTTTGAGTCTTACCAACTGGGGAATGTTGAGCACATTCCTTAGGCTCTCAGTTACCCAGTTACCCCTCCATAAGATAGGGATGATAACAGTGTCACTAGTAGGTCTTTGAGGACGATCCAGTGAAATGAAGCACGTCAAGGACTTGGTGTAGAGTTTGCTCATAGTACGTTTTTCATTAATTGCTAGAATTTTGTGCCTTATCAGCAGTGCTCAGGTGAGCTACATTATCATAATTATTACTAACACAGGAGAAGAGACTTCTATTCAGGTGTTGTTAGCCCGTTCTGCATGCTGTGGAAGAGATATCTCTGAACCACTAAGGGTTACTTCAGTGGTCCCCTCACTCTCAGGATTGCAACCTAAAGAGGTCCCACTAGGTCTAAAGACAGGGCGCATGCAACACAGTGGGAACGTTTTCCTCCATGAGCTTGTACTAAGGGCTCCTGTGCTCCTTTATAAAGCAATGCAGGGTGTGCATGCTCATCCGTGGCCCCCCTCTTGTTCTCATCCTCAAAAACACCTACGTCCTAATCCTTGGATCCAGTGAGGGTTGTCTTATATGGGAAAGGCAGATAAGATTAAATTGAAGATCTAGAGTTGAAGAAATTATCTTGGATTATCTGGGCATGTCCTAAATGTAATCACAAGTGTCCTTTTAAGAAGGAGGCAAGAAGGTCAAGGGAGGGAAGACAATGTGATGTGACTGTGGATGCAGCAGGGGGAAAGGATGTGATACAGAGCCACAAGCTCTGGGGTAGGGATGGGGACAGCGCTTGGAGCTGGAGAGGGCAAGGAAACAAACTCTCTTTTATAGCTTCCGGGAGGAACTCGTCCCACAGCCACCTTGGCTTTAGCCCCAGGAAACTCATTTTGGGCTTCTAACCTTTAGGACAGACTCATTTGAAGCCACTCCATTTGTCGTAACTTGTTACAGCAGCGATGGGTGACTAATACAGAAAGTTACTGACAGAGAGGAGGGCACATGGGCTCAGGGGACCGAGGCCTGTTCTGGAGAGAAAGAGATTAAGACACCGACTGCTTTGTCTTGGAGGTTCAAGGTTATAGGACATCTCTGCAGACCCATGTGGCCCTGCCTGAGGTTAGAGGGCAGTACATACCTTGAAGGCCACAAGAGGGGACTCCACCTCAGTGGAAGAGAACTGGATTGGGAATGTCTGGGAGAGTGTGAGGCTGTGGCTGAGACCTTTCTAGAAACTAATGCCATAATACTGCAGGTGTGAGTTAGGAGCCACGGACTGTTGGGATGAAAAAACCTGGAACAGACGTTGTCTTAAGATGGGGTGAGATGTCCATAAATGACAGACCTGAGAAACGATGGTTTGGGTCGAGAGTCAACGCACAGTGGGGTTTCAGAGGCCAGATTTGAACAGCTTCATCACGGGAGGGAGCTGCAGGAGGAGAGAGAGAACATGGAAGACACAGGATTTCAGCAAACTATCAGGCTGACCCGAGGTGGATGGCATCCCTTCCTGCCACAAACACAATGGATGTGACATCTAGCATCAAAATTCCCAGCCAACCCTGAAAGTCAAGGAGGGAACTCCTCAGGGGCCAGGAATGAAGCCAGAGATGACAGCTGGGTTGTAGGGGGCAGGTGCAGGTCTGAGGTCTGCTCTGGGCTCGCAGACTGGGCTCTGGCATGTGGACTTGGGAATAGGAGAGGGGAATTCAGGGCCATGGAAGGCAAAGAGCTGGGAGAACCCTCCTTGGGGTAGCACTGCCTCTCAGGGGGGACACTGGGAAAATTTGAGGTGCACTTCTTTGTTCACAAAGATGGTGAGAGGCACTAGTAGCATTTGGAGGGCAGGAAGCACCAGACTTCTGGTAACACCCGGGACAGTCTTACCCAAGTAGAGAACTTGCCTCATCCTGGAAAAGGTTCAAATGCCCACTTAGGGCAAAAAATCCATTTAGCATTAAGGGCGCCGATTGCTAAATGAACTCTTTTGCATGTACATGTAAGGTTTCTTTTTGTGGTTTCAATATACACTGAATTTCCCAGAAATATTGGTGCAATGAAGATCAAGGCAAGCAGGTGCTTTGTATGTTCAGAATCACAGCAAGAGTGGTTCACCGTCTTGGAAAACCATGTTACCCATAGAGCCAAACACTGCGTTTGAAGTTGGGTCACTCAGTCCAACCCCCCTTCTGTCTGTGCATGTCACCATCATGGTTACACCCGGGCTCACACATGCCACTATCTCATTAAGTCTCTAGTTGCAACCATGCCTGGCTATTTATACATTAAGTCTATCTTATAATAAATTATTGTTTTCTTTGTTATGTACGATGGCATTTTCACTTAAGAGTATAACTAGGCTCTGGTGGCTGTGATTTTCCATTTCAGGATAGTAAGAAACACATAACAAGTTGTTTATTATAAAAATGACCACTCAATCAGGGTCGATTGATGGCACTGCTCTGAAGTCTCAAACAGCTGTCTCACCCACTGCAAAGGAAATGGACAGATTCTGCCATCCAGCCAGGGGGACAGCAAGGAGGCTGTCTATTGTCTGTCTAAATCCATTGGACAAAAGAGAAGAAAAATGTCATCTGTGAAAAAGTCAACCCCAGGTCACATAGAGAAAGCACAGACTGGGAAATTCACTCTGTAGAATGAAGGTGAAAGATCGGTAGGCAAGCTGGGGGCAAAGGAAGGCAGGTAGACAGGAGAACCACAGGGGCATGCACCCTGCAGGGAGCAGGGATTTCACATTCTGGAAGAGTTGGAAGACTAGGCTGCTCTCCCACAGAAACTTCTTGGCAGCCCCACAGTCCTCTAACAAAGAGCTCAGTGGAAAGTCACCGAGATCAGTAATCCATGAGTATCCAAACCTGGGGGCGCGAAAGGAGTTCTAGTCACAAATTCACTTTCTAGCAAGGGGCTGGGTTGCTTGATTTTCTGAAGCTCATTATTTTCATCTAAAAGCAGGCATGAGAACAGCAAGTGGGTGAAGGCCGTGTGACACAGAGATTCTCCAGTGGAAGGGCATTTTCTCCTAGGGGACATTTGGTAATGTCTGGTGACATTTTTGATGACCACAACCATGGGGGAAACGGGGTTGCCACTGGCCTCTAGAGAGCAGAGGTCAGAGATGCTGTTGAACATCCTCCCATGTACAGGACAGGCCCCTACGACAACGGGTTATTGTTCCCCAAACGCCCAAAGGGCTGAGGTTGAGAAAGCCTGGCGTGAAGACCAAAGGTCCCAAGATAATGCTTGAAAAGGGCTGGCCGGGGTCCTGGCTGTTGGTGGGGACTCAGGAAATGTGAGCGCCCTGCATGTTGCTGTTTCCAGACTTGGGAAGGGAGGTAACTCTACTCCCAGCGATCCCATTAACCTCTGTTGTTATCATTATCCTTCTCCTGGTCATGATCATTGCTGGTGAGTGGTGTTCACTAAGCACTTGCTACAAGAGATTCTATTCTCAGAGCTTTCCATACAGTGATTCACAATAACTCCACGAGGCATTTGAGGCTTGTTATTACCCCTGTTTTGCAGACAAGAGAATTGAGTGTCTGTCTGTAAGGGGCTGACCACAGGGAACACTCGTATGTCCACTGTGTACTTAGCTACTTAAAAGGCTTTCTTTCTTTCTTATTTGTAATTAATCAATCAATCAATTTCCCAGCTCTAGTAAGGCATAATTGACAATTAAATTGCATAAATTCAAGCTGTACAATGTGTTGATCTGATAGACATATATTGTGAAATGATTGCCACAACACATCTATTGCCTTACTATTTTGTGTGTGTGTGAGAGAGAGAGAGACAGAGAGAACATTTAAGATTTATTCTCTTAGCAAATTTGGAATAGACAACACAGTATGGTTAACTATGATCCCCAAGTTGCATGTTAGATCCCTAGAACTTCTGCGTCTTGTAACGGAAACTTTGCACCCGTCCACTGACATCTCCCTGGTTCCCTCACCCTCCCCCCAGCTCCTGGCAGCCACACATCTACTCCCAGCTTCTATGAGTTTGGCTGTTTTAGAGTCCAGGTAAATAAGTGAGATCATACAGTATCTGTCTTTCTCTGTCTGACTTAGAGCAGGGCACTCATGTTTCATCCATGTTGCAAATGGCAGGTTTTCCTTCTTTTCTTTATGGCTAAATAATATCTGTTAACAGACCCTGAGGTTGTTCCCACGTCTCAACTACTATGAATAATGCTGCAGTGGACATGGGCGTGCAGATATCTCTGTGAGCTACTGACTTTGCTTCCTCTGGCTGTATTCCTGATAGACAGATTTCTGGGTCATGTGGTAGTTTTTCTGTTTTGTTTTGTTTGCTGAGACAAGGTCTCATTCTGTCACCCAGGCTAGAGTGCAGTGGCAACATCGTAGCTCACTGCAACCTCAAACTCCTGACCTCAGGCCTCCAAGGTGGTTGCAGGCATGAACCTCTGCACCTGGCCGATCGTTTTATTTTTGAGAAACCTCTATAGGTTTTTCAACCTTTTTTTCATCTCACGGCACACTTGGACCTATAGTTAAACTCCCATGGCACACTTAAATTATGTTGATAAAAAAAAAGAGTAAAACAAAGAATAAACTCACTATGCTTTGAATTTCTTTTTAAAATAATTAAAAAAATTATCTTTAATAATTTTCACGGCAGACCTCAGATCCTCTCATGGCACAGCAGTGTGCCGTGGTTAAAAATCACTGCTCTATATCATATGATACTGATAGTGACTGTATCAATTTACGTCCTCACCAGTAATGCCCACGTGTTCCCTTTTCTTCACATCCTCACCAACACTTGCTATCTCCTGCTTTTTTTTTTTTGACAACAACCATTCTAATAGATACGAAGTCACATCTCCTTGTCATTTTGATCTGTATTTCCCTAATGATTAAATACCTCTTTGGGTACCTGTTGGTACAGTTGTTTGTCTTCTTTAGAATAGTATCTATAACAGCTTCTTTGCCCATTTTAAAATTCAATTATTTGTGGTTTTTCTTAAACTTTATTCAAATTAATATGAGGGTACAATATTTAGGTTACGTTGTTCTCACTTCCAGGGTAAAGTTTTATTTGTAGAAGAGACCCTCACCCAGGGGGCGTGTTATACACCCTCACAATGGGCACATTAGGTGAGATCCTGCCTCCTGCCTTCCCTCCTTCTGCCATGTCCTCCCCTTCCCCCCTCCTGCTTTCCCTCTAACTCCCAACTGGATATAATAGTGTTCCCTTGTTCTTAGGAACATGAAATTGTTTATATATTAAGTTCATATTAGTATGAAGTACACTGAATATTCATCTTTCCATTCTTGAGATACTTTACTAAGAAGAATGTATTTCAGGAATGTATTTCAAAAATGGATCCCATCCAGGTAAATATAAAAGATGTAAAGTCTCTATCCTTTTTAATGGCTGCATAATATTCCACGGTATACATAAACCACAGTTTGTTGTTCCATTCATGGGTTGATGGGCACTTAGACTGCTTCCACGACTTGGCAATTATGAATTGAGCCACAATAAACATTCTAGTGCAAATGTCTTTGTGGTAAAATAATTTATGTTCTTCTGGATAGATACCTAGTAATAAGATTACAGGGTCAAATGGAAGGTCTACAGTTAGATCTTTGAGGATTCTCTATACCTCTTTCCAAAAGGGCTATATTTGCAGTCCCACCAGCAGTGTACAATTGTTCCCTGCTCTCCACATCCACGCCAGCATCTGGTGTTTTGTGACTTTGTGATGTGGGCTAATCTTGCTGGGGTTTAGGTGATATGTTACAGTGGTTTTGATTTACATTTCTTTGATGATTAAAGGCAATGAGTATTTTTTCATGTGTTTGTTGGCCATGTTTCTGTCATTCTCAGAGAAGTTTCTGTTCACATCACTTGCCCACTTATAGAGAGGGTTGTTTGCACCTTTCTGTATTTTTTTATTGTTTGAGTTCTCTGTAGATTCTAGTTATCAGGCCTTTGTCAGATAACACACAAAAATCTCCCCTTCTGAGGGCTGTCTGCTTTGTTTGTGGTACTCTTAGCTGTGCAAAAGCTTTTTAGCTTGATCAAGTCCCAGTTATTTATTTTTGGTGTTGCTGCAGTTGCTGGGGGTGGGGTGGGGAGGAGGGTCTTTCTCATTAAGATTTTTTTCCCAGGCCCATATTTGCTTTTTAAACTATCTTGCTATTCAGTTGTATGAATTTCCTCTATAATTTTCTTATCAGACACATAATTTGCAAATACGTTTTCCATTCTATAAATTGTCTTTACATTTTATTGATTGTTTCCTCTGCTATGCATGAGATTTTTAGCTTGATGGAGTACAACTTATGAATTTTTGCTTTTGTGCACATCCAGAAAATCACTGCCAGGACCAGAGTCAAGGACGTTTTCACCTGTGTTTTCTCCTAGGAGTTTTACAGCTTCAGGTTTTACATTTAAGTCTTTATTCCATTTTGAACTAAGTATTGTGACTGGTTGAAGACGGGGGATGGATTTCATTCTTTTGCATGTGAATATTGTTTTTCCCAACTCCATTTACTGAAGAGACTGTCCTTTCCCTGCTGTGTATTATTGGCACCCTTGTCCAATACTAATTGATAAGTATGCACAGCCTCATTCCTGGGCTTGTGATTCTGTTTTATTGGCCTATGAACAGTTTCATGTCAGCACCACACTTACTTGATTACAGTAGCCTTGTAATATATTTTGAAATCAGGAAGTGTGAGACTTCCAGCTTTGTTCTTTCTCAAGATTGCACTGAAGGCTGGTGTGGGGGCTGACGCCTATAATCCTAGAACTCCAGGAGGCCTGAGGCAGGTGGATTGCCTAAGCTCAGGAGTTTGAGACCAGCCTGAGCCAGATTTAGACCCCATCTCTAAAAATACCCAGGCATTGTGCTGAGGCCTGTAGTCCCAGCTACCTGGGAGGCTGAGGCAAAAAGATTGCTTGTTATAACCTACTTATAGCCTTAGAATATGGGGAGGGGGGTGGGAGAGGGAAGGGGAGAGGGTAGATGGGTGGAGGGAGGGTGATTGGTGGGGTCACCTCTATGGTTTATCTTACAAGGGTACAAGTGAATCTTTCTAAAAGCAGAGTACGAATGTCTTAAACTCAATAACTAAGAAAATGACATGAAGGCTACGTTAACCAGTTTGATGAGAGTATTTCAAAATGTATATGAAAACATCACACTGTACCCCATGATTGTATTAATGTACACAGCTATGATTTAATAATAAATAAATAAATAAACAAAAAGATTGCTTGTGCCCAAGAGTTTGAGGTTGCTGTGAGCTATGATGCTACGGCATTCTACCAAGGATGACAAAGTGAGACTCTGTCTCAAAAAAAAAAAAAAGATTGCTTTGGCTATTCAAGATCTTCTGTGGTTCCATACCAATTTTAGAATTCTTTTTTCCACTTATGTGAAAAAATGCTATTAGAATTTTGATAGGGATTGCATTGAATCTGTGGTTTACTACTAGGTAGTAGGAACATTTTAATATTATTAATTCTCTGCTCCATGAACACAAGACACCTTTCCATTTATTTATATCATCTTCAGTTTCTTTCAGCAATGTCTTGCAGTTGTCAGTGTATAGATGTTTTACCTCCCTGGTTAAACTTTTTATTGTTTTTGGTGCCATTGTAAATGGGATTGTTTTCTTTATTTTTTTTTCTGGGTAGTTCATTATTAGTGTACAATGTGCAACTGATTTTCATATGTTGGTTTTGCATCCTACACCTTTACTGAATTTGCTGTTGTTGACAAACTGAAATTCTAGATTACCTGTTGTAACCATCTTTGGTTTCCCTAGAGCAGCGGTTCTCAACCTGTGGGTCACGACCCCTTTGGGGGGGTCTCCTGCATATCAGATATTTACATTACGATTCATACCAGTAGCAAAATTACAGTTATGAAGTAGCAACGAAAATAATTTTCTGGTTGGGGGTCACCACAATATGAGACACTCTATGAAAGAGTCGTGGAATTAGGAAGGTTGAGAACCACTGCCCTAGAGTGTCTAGTACACAAACTGGACAAGACAAGAACAGGGAAATGAAGCATCTGTTTAGTTCCAAGCACACAGTGTGCACACAGGGTACCCCGGTGGTTGCCATACACACATAGGGAAACTGGGAAATTGTAACTAAATGCACCGTTGTTTACAAAATATTCATTACCAACTTTACAAAATATTTACAAGGTATTTCTCTACATATTGAAATAGAAAAATAAAAATGCTAAAATTGTACAATATAATATAAAATATAATAAGAATTCATTCTTCCAACAAATAGCGACCTTTGCGAGACCCCGTATACATCTATGCATATTTTTTTCAGTCAACTTTCATTATTTGAAGATTCTGTATTTGCAAATTCGTCTACTCATGAAGATTTATTCACAATCCTAAAATCAATACCTGCTGTGCTTTTGCAGTCATCCCCAGCCACACGCAGGGCTGTGAGAAGCTGGAGACACTCCATGTGCACATCCCAGCTAAGGTCCAGCAAGACGCTGGAGTCTCTCCATGTGCACATCCCAGCTGAGGTCCAGCAAGACACTGTGCGCCTTTTTGAGACAGCTCTCACCCTATAAGTGAGTGTCCTTGTGTTTCTCTTAGTGCCCCATTTTTCACACTTTGGTTGTTTTTGTTGGTGCCTTTGCTGTTTAAAATAGCCCCCCCCCACCCCATGTAGCGCTGAAGCACTGTCTCAGGCTCCTAAGAACGAGAATTCTGTGACATGCCTTATAAACAAAACACCAGTGCTCCGATGGGCTTTGTTCAGGCCTGAGTTATAGCAGTGTTGGCTGAGTTCAATGTTAATGAATCAATATATATTAAGTAAGGTGTCTTTAAACAGAAACACACAAATCAAGGTTATGTATTGGTCGGTGGATGAAAATGTCATGACTTGAAGGAACCTAACCTATATTTCCCCTGGGAGTAATGGTTTGCTATTCAATAATTCAGTAGTCGCAGACATAATTAAAACTACTATGAGTACTGAGCATATGAACACAAAAACAGACACACAAACAGGTCTGCACATCTTTTTAGGTCTCATTTTGTATTCCCAGCAAACTTTGAGGTAGGTCCTATTCTACCCACTTGACAGATGAGGACCATTGAGGGCCTGGGAGGCCAAGCAGCTTGCTAATGAGCCCACAGGTCTAGAAATCAAATCTGGTTTTGCCAGAATTAATCATCCATGCTCTTTCTATGGGATTTTGATATTTACTGACTGAATCAAATCCTGTTAAATACCCAAAGCACCTGCATTTTTAACTAAAATAGCTTTTTCTTGTTTTCCCTTCTTTTACCTCAGCAAGAGATATGTTCCAGGTGTGATCAGCTCAAGCAAAAGACACCTCCACGGAATATTCTTTAAAACCTATTTTACTGCATCCCCAAGCAAGACAAAGCTCATGCGAGCACCTTGGAGAAAGCAAATAAAGTTTAAATACGCCCTTTTCATCAAAGAGAGAAGTGACGCTTAAATCAGTACCGCATCCACATTTCTGCCTTTTTAGTGATTTCTTCGTTTCAGTCTGCGAGACACTTGCTTTTTTAGGTTAGTGAGGCTCTTTCATGATTTTTTCAGTTTGAGATTTTAATGTTTCTGCTTGTTCTGTTCTGTGAGCTCAGTGACTTCTTTCACTGTCTTTTCCATCTTAATCTGTCACCATCATAAGAATGGTCTGTAAGCCTAATCCCCCCACTGGGAAAAAGCTCTGTCTAAAGATGCTGGATCCATACATTGCCGGGAAACATACAAAGGGGAGGGTCAGGTGACTCGTGAGTCCGCTGTAAACACGGTTCTCTGTTTTCTTAAAATTGACTCCAGCCCCTAATTTCACACGCAGCTGGAAAATTTAATCTCTGCTACGACACATCTGCAGATTCTAGCATCTTATATTCTTACCGTTACTTCTCCTTCTAATTTCTTGTTAATCTCACCAAGACCTCACACTGGGAATACCAAAGCCGATGTGGATGCCAGAAATTTTTCTTCGATTTGTCTAAGTCCAGAATTCACAAAAGGCATTTATTTGGGTATGTAATTGTCTTAAAGGAAGATGTGAGGTGATGAATGACTTCCACCCGGCACACAACTTGGAAATTGATTTTTAGGCACACGTGACCTTAAAAATCCTGCAGCTGTTTCTTTTTCTAATTTTTTTTTAAATTGACCATTATTTGTCCCTTTTGCTGGATATTTTTCTGTGGCTTTTCCCTTTTTCTCTCTTTCTCTTACTTCTCCCAAGTTTTCCAGGGTAAAAATCTGGTCATCTGCCCCTTTGTATTACTGTCCTTCCTTAATTAAAGCTTATTATCAAGAAGTTTTTCTAAAAATAAGACAGGATTCCCAAAGGAGGGGTTTTATGCCAGCTATAAAAAAAAAAATAACACTTTCACTCCTTTTCTATTCAATGGAAATTCCATGGAAGAGAGGATTTGGATGAGTTTACCAGGGAGTTAAAGAATCAAGTCTATATAGGTGAGTCCAAAAATACTACCAGGTGAATAAGAATCGGACTCTGCTTCTTTGTCTTCCTGTGAGCTGATGCCCACCACAATCTCATGCCAATTGCTCACTTTTGTGGGAAGAATCCCAGCTCCAGTCTCCAATGCTGTCACTTTCAGACAAAGATGGCCAAGTTCCCTTAGAAAAGATGGGACTGTACAGAAAATGTGAGCCTCCGTGTGGATCCGCCCATTTTTGCTGGGTCTTCTCACCATTTCCTGAATAGACAGGACAGATTCTAGCTGAGAAGACCTGCTCCTTCATTCCAAAGAGCAAGATTAACTCTAATAATTTCTAACATGTACGTGATGTTTACTGAAATCATTTGATTCCATTATTTACCTCAATCTTCACCCCCAACCAATGAGAGCAAGAAAACTGAGACAGAGAAGTCACTTAAGATGGTACAAACTAAGATAATTTGGCTCCAGCTCGCACGTTCTCAACTTCCATACTGTTCAGTCTCATGATGATTTCATGGACAGCAAGTGCCCAGGGTCAGCTCAGAATTATTGGACCATGGGTTAAATCTTACGGGATCCTTCAGGTGTCAGCCGAAGCACCACCTCCACTGAGCTCTGTTCCCAGCTCCCACACTGGGATAGTTTCTGTAATCATACACCCTCACCTTGCTCTGTGCTATCTGGTGACCTGCACTGTAATTAAGTTATTAATTATGCAATTACTTTGTGTCTATCCCTTCTGCTAAAATGCAATCTCCAGGAGAACAGGGACATGTCCCTCTCATCCACCATTCTCTTCCCAACACCTAAAACAGTGTGTGACGTATTGTTAGCCTCAACAAATATTTGCTTTGCTTCAAGCATGCCTGCATGACTGAGGGCAAACATAGAGGACCATGGTGCTGGCTCCTTCTACACCAGGGGTTCTCAACCTGGACACCACTGACATTTCAGGCTTGATTGTTCTTTGGGGGGCTTTCGTGTACATTGTGGATGGATGTTCAGCAGCATTTCTGGCCTCTGCCCACCCCACTAGATACCAGTAACACGCCCCACCCCAGCTGCGACAACCCCAACTTTCCCCCAACATGCACGACTGACTGAATGAACAAAAGAGATAGTAATGTCTGAACGTGATCATTCTAGGGAAACAGAGAATACAGCATTTTCAGTAACTGAATTTTACTAATAACATGGGCTTATTATAAAATTGTACTTTCTCAGGTCAGGTTCTTTGGGAACAAGTATAGCGAGAGAGGTTTTATTTAATAATATAGACGTCTTGTGCAATAACAACAGCTATCTATCATCGTGAAGTGCATATTACCAGCAGGTGTTATGCTAACTATTTCACATCATTATCATTTAGTTCTTATTACAGCCTGGTGGGTGATGGAGACCAGAGAATGTAGTAACTTGACCATGATCACGAGACCGGTGAGAGGAGGAGCTGAGATTTGAACACTACTAAGGCCAATGGGTGGCGAAGCCCTTGCTGTCAGCCACCAAGCGATAAGGGTTCTTTTTCTCCCAACTTTCTCTAAATGCCCTATACCCTGTCTATATTTATGCAAAACCATCTAAAAGACACAGAGGGGTATCCTTGGGTGTTCCAGTGCCTGGCACTTAGAATATTTGTTGAATGAATAAATGGTTAGAAAGGCCTTCATCATTTCATGGTTATTTAATAAATAAAACAACACAGTTTAACCAAGTCTTTAACTATTTGAGCCTCTGTAGGCTCATACCTTCCACTCTTGCTCTTTAACCCAAAACCACTTGTCAAAATATTTTTCCAAAGAAAAGAAAAGATAGTCTTGTCTCTATTAAGGCAAATTCATAGTAAAAGTCTCATCTCTCTCTCTCTCTCTTTCTTTCTTTCTTTCTTTCTTTCTTTCTTTCTCTCTCTCTCTCTCCCTCTCTTTCTCTCTCTCTCTCCTTCCTTCCTTCCTCTCTCTCTCTCTCTTTCTCTCTCCCCCTCTCTCTCCTTCCTTCCTTCCTTCTTACCTTTCTTTCCTTTCCCTTCCTTTCCTTTCCTTTTGACAGAGCCTCACTCTGTCGCCCTGGGTGGAATGCCATGGCATCATAGCAACACAGCAACTCCTGCCCCAGCCCCCCAAGTAGCTCAGATTACAGGCAGCCACCACTACACCTGGCTAGTTTTTCTCTTTTTAGTAGAGGTGGGGTTTTCCTATTGCTCTAACTGGTCTTGAACTCCTGAGCTCAGTCCAGCCACCACCTCAGCCTCCCAGAGTGCTAGGATTATAGGTGTGAGCCACTGTGCCCAGCCTCCACTTCTTATATATACATGGATGAGGTCTGACAATTAATTTCAAGAACTTGTCCTAGAAAAAGTGCGCCATACCTCATTGCTGACTATCACAATGGTCACCTTTCAGTACTCCCCTGGTGAAGCTATGCCCCTGTGCCAGCACCTAGTCCACCCTTCAAAAGAATTTTGAAAGACTTTTTCTGGAATGACCATCAGAGCTATCGTCTTACAATATACGATACAAACACATAACAATAATGAACGCCACTCAGCAGACACGGCCACGTGTTGATGGACGTGAACACAGCTCAGAGACACTGACATACTAGGGGCATGAAACCTCACCGAGTTGTTGGCACAGAGCTGTCAGTGTGAGCCCCAGATGGCAACTTCGCAAACTTAATTTTGTCAGGCCTGTATATCCTTTCATTTTGTAGGGGTCATGCCCCCATTTTACCAATGGAAAAAAGTGTGGCCATTCTTTCAAGTAGTAGTCCAGAACGTCTCTTAAAGCTTGTTAATAAATGCAGAACTCTTTCAGTAAGCTCCTTGCTATGTCTTTATTGCAGACTATGAAAATGGGATCTGAAGACTTTCACCAGCAATTCAGGTGGGATGATGCTTTCTGACTCGATTTCCTGTGGATTATGGCTGATGGCTCTGAAATTTTCTACCCACCTGACGATTGCTTCAAGACAGTGGGTGTGAGCCAAGAAAATCTATTCAGCCATTTGTTACATTCCAAAAACGGCATCAGTGAGATAGAAGGCCCCGAGCTCTGGAGCCTAAAATGCAGATCTGAACATCCTGGCATTTCTATTTTAGGAAGTGTCGTGGGGCTGATGGCCCTTACAAGGGTTTTGACGGAAATTCTACCAAAGAACAATCAAAAGAGCTCCTGCTGGCAGTCTCCCCTACACCTCCCCCCTAACTCTAGCTGGGATTGGGAAGGACATAAGTGGTCTATGAGAAAACAGACAGTGTCACCAGAAGAAAAGAACTTGTCATTCGAGACTGGCCTCGTGAGATGTAATATGTGCTTTGAGGGAGATATTCCTCTTGTGATGGAATCAACGTAGACAGAACATGCTCTCTAAAGAGATCTTCTCTCTGAGCCTAATACTTCTCAAAACAGAAACCTACAAAGGAATACAATGATGGTGTCAATTTTCTACTCCCGAGAAGTGAAAACCTGTACTTGAATTCTACGCGAGGATAGTCTTTGGAACTTTCATGGCGTGACTGAGTATCCTTTGTAGGTTGCAAGAATCTGTGGTGTGTTTTACACGTGTTTGAGTATTTATTCCCCTCCTGGACAAGAAGGGGCATTGGAGGCAGAGGTTCTGGCTTGCTCATTTCAGTGTCCAAGTTTCACTGAGTGCAGAGCCAGGCAGAAGAGACTTTCTTATAAGGCAGAAGGGAACAAGGCAGGGAGACAGGCTGGGTTTGTAGAATTGGCTTGCAAGCCTGATCCAGCCCCATCTCCTCTGTCGTTCTTTCCACCTTGAAGTCAGGGGTCCTAATCTCTTATTGTGGCTTGGACCCCTTCAGCAGGCAGATGGAGTTGTGGTTATCTTTGTAGAGTAATGATTTTTTTTTTAAAGTGCATAAAATAACATTGCATTTCAAAGAAACTAATTACATCAAAAAGTAGGTATCAAAGTATTTAATAAAACTAATGTGTGAAATGGTAATGAACAGGCACCTTTTTAAAAACATACTAAATAAAAAGATCCAGGGGCAATTCTAAAGACCTCATAGTTTTGAAACAGGGATAAGGGCAAATGATATTTTGAAATATCTGCAACACTGTAACCTGATAGCGATCTTGTTTTCTGTGGGTGATGTGGTACCAGTTACACTATTACCGCTGTGGGTTTTTTTTTTTTTTTAGGACACATTAAAATTTGCTTTAATACTTCTTTGGGGAAAAAAATACCACACTTTTAGTGAATGAACAAGAAACATTTTTACAGTAGCAGCAGGCTATTATTTTTATCTATCATGCCATGAATTCATAGGGAAGAGGTTCCAGTAGCTGAGGGAGGCACCTGGCCATTGAATGTGACAAAGCGTTGATTGACTTTTGAATTCATGGAAAATAGGTTCCAGCATCTTGTATCCATGTTACATGGGGTCTAATTGGTTATCCTGTGTGCTATGCTGTACACCTATTATGCCATGAGCTTAGGGAGAGTAAATAGGTTCTTGCACCTTAAAGCCTGGGGCCACTGGTACTCCTGTGTGCTATGTTATATGCTTTATGCCATGAATTCACAGGGACTGGGTTCCAGGAGCTCAGGCTCCTTTCCGTTGGTTCTCACACAGTGGGCTTCTCTGGGTGGAGCAGGCTGGCGCTTCAGGTGAACCCAGGTACCTTTGTCTTTGACTTCCTTCTTTTTCTGATCATTTTCCTTCACACGTTTCATGAAGCTATCTCGGCTCTTAGAGTGCTTAATATGCTCAATACGAACACTAATCTTCTTGGCAAGAATCTAGCCCTTAACTTGTTTGTTTACAACAATGCCAACAGCATGCTGGGTAACACTGTAGACTCTTCCAGTTTTGCCATGGTGACATTTGTGTGGCCTGCCTTTTTGAACGTACCCATTCCCTTGATGTCTACAATATCACCTTTCTTGTAGATTGGCATGTATGTGGTCAAAGGAACAACTCCATGGTTTCTAAAATGCCTAGAGAACACGTATCGGGTGCCTCTCCTCTCTCCCTTTGTGTTTGTCATTTTGGTGAATTACTGGAAGATGGTGCCTCCGGCCGAAAGACCGCTGTGGTTTATTCTCTCATTCATAATTGAGAGGCATATCAAATTTCAGTTAGAAGTTAGTGAAAATGAAGAAGCATTTGATTTTTCTCCTCTAAGTTCATGGCCTTCCAGACTTCTACTGGCGGACCAGGCTAAAGACCTTTGTTTTCAATATTGATACGACACAGGCCCAGCTCCTCAGCCCCCTTCTTGTCTCTGCTATATTGTTTCCCTCCACTGTATCTTCTAGTCTCTTGGGTTCAGGTGTATTTGCTATGTGCTAATGACTGCCAAATTTCTGCCTCCAAACCTGGGTCTCCTTCCAGAAACTCCCACTGAAGATCAGCTCAGCACAGACATCTTGTTGGCCTGTCTCCTACTCTGCTCAGGTTGCTGTGACAAAATGCCACTAACTGGGGGATGTGTTAACAACAGAAATTGATTGCACAAAACCCTGGAGGCTGGGCAGTCCAAGATGTAGGGGCTGACACATTTGGTGTCTGGTGAGGGCCCACTTCTGGTTTGTAGGTGACATTTCTTTTTCTTGCTGTGTCCTTACTTGGTGGAAGGAACAATGGCTCTCTCATGGGTCCCCTTTGGAAGGGCACTAATCCCATTCACCAGAAGACACTGTTATTACCACCTGCCAAAGGCCCCACCTCCTGAAACCTTGCAAGTTAGGATTTCCAGGTATGAGTTGGGGTGGAGGAGACACAAATATTCAGACCAAAGCACTGTCTCATGCTGAATGTGGCCGAATGAGCTTTCTGCTTCACATCTGCCTGACTGTAGCCTTAGTCATCTCAGTTAATGGGGCTCCATCTTAACTGGGAGCAAAAAACTTGGGGTCTCCCAGATGCCATTCTTTCTGTCTCTTACTCACATCCAGCCAACCAATCCACAAGTCCTGTCAGCTCTGCTTTCAGAACAGATCTGTGATCCACCTGCGTTTCTAGCCACTTCTGGGGCTCATCTGCAGGGGTGAGATGACGCTCACCCCCCACCGAGATGCTGACACTGGCTTCTCAGCCAATCGTTCCTCTCCTTCTTTGCCTCCCTAGGGTCTGTTCTCAGCAAGGCAGCCAGGGTAATCTTTTAAAATAAAAAGTGATACAATCTTTGCAGCTCATCTGTTCAAAACTCTGCCCAAACCCTTCCATTTCACCAAGAGTAAAATTCCCTTTCTGACCACGGACTAAGAGAGTCACACCCCCGTTAGCACTCCAACAACATCGCTCCATCAGCTCCAGTCACTTGGCCTCCTGTGCTTCTTCAAATCCGCAAAGCCAGCGCCCACCCCAGGGCCCTTACACCTGCTGCTGCTGCTGCTGCTGTTCTCGGAAACATTCCTTCTCATGTCCACATGACTTCTCTGTCACCCTGGGTCAAGTGCCACGGCATCACAGCTCACAGCAACCTCAAACTCTTGAGCACAAGTGATCCTCTTGCCTCAGTTTTTCTATTTTAAGCAGAGACGAGGTCTCTCTCTTGCTCAGGCTGGTCTTGAACTCCTGAGCTCAAGCAATCTACCCACCTTGGCCTGGCAGAGGGCTAGGACTACAGGTGTGAGCCACCTTGTGCAGCAAACGTGACCTTTTCATGTTCAAATTTCTGGTCAAATATAATCTTATGGGTGAAGCTGCCCATAACTAACCTATGTAAAGTAACAATTCCACCCTCCCTCCTCGTCTCAGCACTTATCATTCCCCCTCTCCTGCTTTATTTTCCTCTATAGCACGCGTCACTGTTAGACATGTTAAATATTTACTCCTTTTGTTTCTTCATGGCCCATCTCCCTGGGCTGGAATATAAGTGTTAGGATGGCAGAGACTTTGCCTGGATTGTAGACGGATGTATTGCTAACACCTAGAGTTTGGCACTCAGTATTTCTTGAGGGAACGAATGAATGAAATGGTTAGTTACTTATAAAACTGCTTCCTTACTTCAAAGACAGCATAGGAGCTACTGTTGTTATTAACATGATAGAACTTTGAAATTGGATGAGTCACCCACATTTATGCACAAACCAATACAGTCCATCTCATGACCTTCAAGCAACCAAGGAGGTGACAATGGCAACAAAGAGGACCTACACTGGCCTCTTCCTCGCACACCAAGGCATGTTCTTTGTCACCTGAGCAGGTAGACAAGGTGCTATTATTAATTGCTAATAATAGTACTTTCGTTTTTAGTGGGCTTTCAAATTTCTTGCTTTTTCCTACACATTACATTTCATCCTCTTCCCTATTGCCTCAGAAAAAGTTGCTTATTCACTCAGTATTTGTATAAGATTTTATTCATGCTGTGAGCATAGCCCTTTAAGTTGGCTATATGCTTATCTACCTCTTCTGTGGGTCTGTGAATTTCTAGAAGGAAAGAATGTTTGTATGTATTTTCAGGGCTGAGCATAGTACCTGGGAGATAGTAAATACCGATCAAATGCTTGTGGGTTGTATTATTCTCTAATGTTTATTGAGTTATTCTTTTGGTTATATTAAAGTGGAGATTGTTATTAGCAGTCTTTTTCAAGGTTGCTGTGGGAACTGTAGGAGTTAATATAAGTCAGCCCTTGGGAACGTATCAGGCGCAGACCAAGCATCAGCAGGTGTTAGTCATCGTCCCTTTTGTCGATGATGTTGTCATTTGAACATCTATTTAATGAACCAAAGTGCTTCCCTGAAAACAATTATGTGAGATGCTAAACCAGCCGTAATCATGATAACACTTAACAGTTATTGAGCAGCTAATAAATGCCAAGGTTGTGGCTCTTTAAAAAAAATGTGTTATCTAATTTTCACAGCAACCACATGAGGTAGACATAGTTCCCAATGGAGAGAAGCCGGAACAGACTCAGAGAGGTTAAGTGACCTGCCGAAGGTCACACAGCAAAGAGTGGCAAGCTGGGATTTGAAGCTGAGCCACTCTGACTGCAGGGCCTTAACCACACTATCTTGTGGTAGCTGGCACTGTCTTCATTCTAAGAGAGAAGGAAAAGAGAAATGGGAGGTTTGGTGAAATGGGCAAGGCACAAAGCTTGCAAAGTATCAGAGCTGAGGTTTGAAACAGAAGCATTTGCTCTCAGTGAGTGGGCCAGGGGTGCTGGCTGGGGTCTGGATGTACTTCCCAAGCAGAGACACGGGGAACAGTCAGGCGTCTTGGGCAGATCCCTTGAGGCTGAGTTAATTTAGTGCTGTTAAACAAGTCTGAAATCTGAGCGCACACTGAATAGAGCCAGGCATGTCCCCCCATTCTAATGGGACATTAAATAGCTTACTCACACCATGAATTATTCAACTACAGACTGATAAGTGCTGTAAGGTTCAGGGGCTCGGACAGTTCATGGCAGGAAGTGCTGACTGAGTCTGGGTCTGAGGAAACCACAGCAACGAAGACGCAGGGCTTGCGGTGGGGGGTTATGGCGGTTTGCACAGACCTCCCTCCAGTGGGGGCGGGAGAAGCAGCAGAGGAGCACCAAGCAGGGGAGACAGACTTTGGAGAATTACACGATCTCTCGCATTTCCTCTCACTCATGTGATGTGATTATTGGCAAATGTCACATGCGCCTTTCTGCAGGGACAGATGTGTGGAAAGAAAGGTAGGCAGGGTTAATATTTTTCTTCTGGCTTATGAGTTTCATTGATTTTTCTAGAAGGAAAAGCTTTCTCTTTGACCTTGTCCCCATGGGGGCGTTGGCTTGAAACGAGGAATCTGGCAGGTGCTTGGAGGGCATGACCCTGGCCCGATGCCTTCAGGGAAGTCAGGGGCAGCCAGACAGGAGGCTGATGGCAGGGACAGCTCTGCGTTCTGCACACCTGAAACTCTGATGTGCCTTCTCCCCCACCTCCAGCCTGACATGAATGCTGTCAGTTTAACTCTTAAACCTCTCTCTAAGCTGCTCACTTCCCCCCCCCTATTGACACCACCCCAACCCAAGCTACCACCATCTTTTTATAAAACAGACTCTTGACCGACCCATCCGCCTCAACTCTCCACCGACTCTCGACCGACGCATCCACTCTCAACTCCTTCTTTCTGGCATCTTTTCACCCAGGCCAATGATAACTGTCCTAAAATGTAAATGAGATTGTTGTCACTTCCATCTTCTTGCCATCCTTCAGTCACTCCCCATTGCACTTGGGAAAAACAAAACATCCTTCTCAAGAGCCAGGCATGGTGGCATGTGCCGTTTGTGCCAGCTTCTTAGAAGGCTGAGGTACAAGGATCCTTTAAGCCCAGGAGTTTGAGGCCAGCCTGGGCAACAGAGCAAGATCCTATCTCTCAAATTTTTTTTTTTAAAAGGTAAAAAGTTAAGTGAGCTAACCTGACTTAAAAGATGTGTAAGGATCTTTACATGGCTGAAAAATTAGCAAATCCTTCTTGCATGGGAAGAACCTAGAGGGATGAATGATAAAGGAAATATGGCATGAACATGCAGTGGGGTATTATCGCCTTAGAGAGGAAGGAAATTCTGCAACATCTAACCGTATAGATTAACCTGAAAGACGTGAGGCTAAGTGAAATAGTCCAGTCACAAAAGGAAAAACGCTGTATGATGCCACTGATATGAGGTATCTAAAGAAGTCAAACTTGTAGAATAAGGAAGAATAGTGTTTGCCAGGGACCAGGGAAGGCAAAAGTGGGGAGTCGCTGCTCAACAGACAGGGAGTCTCAATTATGCTACATCAGTATTTTTCAACCTTTTAAAAAAATCTGAGGGCACATTTGAACTTATAGTTAAATTTCCGTGGCACACGCTTTGAAAATAATTTAATTAGTGATCTTTATAATTTTCACAGCACACCTAAGATCCTCTCACAGCACACCAGTGTGCTATGGCACACCGGTAAAAAATCACGGTGGTAGAAAAATATCTAAAGATCCCCTGTACAACATTGTACCTTTCCATTGTCAAGAAGAATGTGTTGACTTAAAAATGTCTGCTTAGAACTAAGTAAAGAGGGTAGATCTCCTGTTAGGTGTTCTTACCACAGTGAAATAGCATAAAAAGAAATAATCCGAGTCATAACCACCTGGAAATTGAAATTTAGTGAATAACCAAAAGTTTGTATGCCTCAGTTCATCTAAGAAATGGGCCCTTGCCCGCAATATTTTCCTTATATGATCAGGTTCCATTGCTGCTTGCCTGGAGCCTGAGATGATTATGAAAATGTGGCAGGCAAAGTGGGGCCAGGGACCCGGAGCCAGGGGTAAGGGACGAGGGATAGTGGGTATGGCTAGCTGGGAGGGAGGTTTAGGGAGGCATGTGTTGCTGTGAGCCCTCGCCGATGATGACAGGACCACTGCGCAGTCTGAGATCTGGGAACCAGGTGATGGAGTGTGTTCTCAGAACGGACTGAGGCTGAATTAAAAAAAGAAAAGAAAAGAAATGGGCACTTACTAATTTATTCCACCAATGTGTTAAGCTATGCGTACATTCATCAACGCTGGGGAGGCATTATTGATTTGATAATTTGATAATTAATGTTTCTGAGATTATTTGATAAGTTTAATTAAAATGTATATAATTTGTGGGACAGTTGAACAATTTTAACATCAGAATTAGCTTTTTTTTAATATTAAAAACGTTCTTTGCATGGCCTCTGGGCCCTCCCTCCATAGTCTGGCCCCTGCTTACTTCACTTGGCTCATCTCCTTCCTCTCCCTCCCTTCTTCACTGTGCTACGCTAATCAATAGCCACAGTGGCTCTTTCCCAGATCTTTGGAAATGCCCGATTTCTTCCCGTTTTGTAGCCTTGAGAATCTCAACATAAGAGACTCGTTTAAAGGGTCCTACCTGGTTGGACTCCCCTTTCCACAGTCTAAGTTAGACCCACATGTAACACTCCTCCCAGCAACTTCTAATTCTCCTTTGTCACACTTCCACCCCCTCTAAGCTTGCACGTATCTGTGGGGATATGTTGACTAAATCGCCCAGCTGGAGTGTTTGAACCAGGAAGGCAGAGACCATCCTGTGTTGTTCATCACTTTGTCTCCTGTGCCTAGAAGACTGAATATATCCCACAAATATTTATGGCTTCTTCCGAGGCACCAGAGCCTTGTTACACTCGGCAACATGTGTCAGCTTGTATATTATATCTTCTATCTCTTGTGTTGGGAGAAGTCAAA
>NW_003852439.1:4093135-4096423 GCF_000181295.1 Otolemur garnettii
AAAAAAAAAAAAATGGGTATACTTTTTTTTGGCACCTTCTCTATGCAACCATAACTTCAAGATAGAAGACACGACATGTTTTCCAGTCCATAGACATCATTTAGTGACTGTTTGAGGAGGGAAGGAAGAAAGGAAAAAGCAGGAATAGAGGAAGGAAGGAACTCTAAAATGCATATGGGAAAAATGAGTTTTGCCTAAGAAAACTGGGGTGGATTCTCAGAGGAGAATCCTAAATAATGAATAGACATCTGTCAGATGCCCAGATTGGGGAGGAACATTATATCACCCAGCCTGCTATGACGGAGATGGTGTGGGTGGGGCTGGAGGCAGGGAGTTTGATTAGAAGGCTCTAGCAAGAATTCAGATGCAGAATGAGCTGGCCTCAACTGGGCAGCAGCAGAGAGGTTAGTGGGGGGGGGGGGATGACTTTCAGAGATATTACAGAAGCCTAGAATTTAGGAAGGCTATTTGTTTAGGATATTTCTGACAATAAGCAGAAGGCTAACCCAATAGCCTACACAATATAGACATCTCTTATCTCACTATCAAGAAGACCAGAGGCAGATATCCCAAGGTTAGTTCATCAATTCGGTTATGTCCTTAAAGATCCAGATCCATTCCAGCATGGACTCCAACCTTTAGTATATTGGTTTTCATACTCATGTTTATTGACTCAGGTTTGCAAGGTGGCTGCTGTTGCTCCAGCCCTCATATCTATATTCAGACATAGAACTGAGAAGGCAAAGAGGCCTAGTCAATACAGCAAGAAAATTATTTGACTTCTTTCTCCTTTTGCTAGTAAAAATAAATATTTTCCAAAATACCCCAGCAGATAACTGCTGATGTTTCATTGGCAAGGAAGGTGTTACATGGCCAATCCTAACTGCAAAGGGAGCTAGGAAAGCAGATATCCAGCAAAGGGAAACAGAAGTGCCATGAGCGGCTCCAATCAGTCATGGTTCTTATTCTGGAGCTAGTCCTGCTTCTCTCCCCATCCCTCCCCCCCATTAGAATCCTGTTTGGTAGATAGACAATTAACAGTATCTGCTACAGGGTGGAAGATAGGATTTGATTTTATTTACATAACCTCTTCTCTGTTATGAAAAATGGCAGCTACCTTGGCTTCAGCATGGTGAAAACTACCTCTCATTCCAGCTGGGCCCACTGCCCTCTGCTCATACATCCACAAGAAGATGATTATGCAGAACAGCAAGAGCTTCCTTGTTTCTCTGAATAGTCTCAAGAAATAAGACTGCATTAATAATTTGTTTTCTTGGTATGGGCCATTCGGTTGCAAAACAATATTCTAGTCATAGCACGATACTTCCCTTCCTCATTTACATTCACTGTTGGTTTAATTATGCTTTTCAGTCAGAATACTTATTAATTTTATAGACCTACCTGAAAATTAAATTGGATAAATTCCTTTTTGCTTGGTACCTTGAAAAATGTGTTTCTCCAAGCTGTTGCTGGAGCCCACTTCGGCCCTGTGCAATTTTGTTCCTCTTTAAGTTCATTTGCAAATAACACTGTGTTGGTGTAAAGGGCATTCATCATTTCTGAGCAGCAGAAACACTGCAAAATGCAGCCCAATTCAAAGCAAAGTAGGAGGACAATGGAGAAAATTGCCAAATATTTTATTTTCTCATTGAAGGGGGGAGTCATTGGGTGAGGCATAAAATTTCCCGTAGGATTCAATGAATCTGTCTTGCTGGTGAAGGGAACGCTGTGTTGTGCTATAAACAGTAAGAAAGCCACAAAGTGCCAGAAGGACGTGGAGCAGAGACCTTCCCCACTGACCGTGGCTAGCCACTCAATGTGAGAACAGCAGGTGGTGTATTTACTCATTAACCATCTATCTACATTTACTGTGTCTTAGGCACTGCGGGGCCAGGAATACAAGTGAGACACATTACCTACTCTCAAGCAGCTAACACTTTCATAGGATAGACAGGCAGATACAAAATGATAATGAAATGTGGAAACTGTTATTATGGACAAAAGCACAGGACACTGTAAGAGGCTGGAAGCAGGGTGGGAAATGTATGTATGCCATATTGTGCTGTAACTCCATTGCCTAGAGCCTGGCCTGGAGGTGCTTAACAATTATTTGCTGAATTGAACTGGATTAAAATGAATCTGGTTTGGTGGCATGTACTATTGAAGGGATGTTAGCTGCTATAACAAATGATCCCCTAAGTCTTAATTGCTATCTAGTAAGGGTGTGTGTGTGTGTTTCCTTCACAAAGATCAAATCAGAGATGATGGAGGATATTTGCCCTGAGTTGTCATTCAGGACCCAAGCCCCTCCCATCTGGGGCTCTGTCATACCCTGGGATATCTCCATCCTTTGTTTCCAGGGGATGAACTGAGAAAGAAGAAAAAGAAGAGTGACTGGGAAGTTTAATGGGTTAAGATCAGATGCTAGGGTTCTCAGTGTTTCCTCTTGCATTTCAATGAGCAGAAGTGTTACACGGCCATCACTAACTGCAGGAGAGGTTAGGAAACACGGGCAGATTGTGTGCCCAGGAAGAAAAGACATGTTTGGTGAAAACATTGCTGTCTCTGCCATGTGGTTGGAATACTTGTCAGAGGAAACATCCCAGACAGCCTTCAAGATGGACAGAATGCATCCCGCATGGTAAGAAGAGCACTGCAAACAGAGGGGTCAGTGTGACAGCAGGAGGCGGCGTGGGGTTCACAGGCAGCCAAGAGTCATGCGCACAGAGAGATATGGATGTTCAAGAGAGTCAGAGGTTCAGTGATGGAAGAGATTTTGTGCCACGCCACAGGGTCTAGACCTCATCCTAAGGGCAGTTGGAAGCCACTAAAGATTTTTGATAAAAAGGACAGTCTGGTCAGGTTCGTATTTTAGAGGGATTACTCTCCTTCTAATGCAAAAATTACAAGAGGCAACGATCATACACAGAGATGGAGAGGGGAGGATGGACTTGAGAAATACTTGGAAGGTAAAAATGGCAGGTCTAGGTAGCTGACTGGATGTGGATTAGCCTCTTTGTCCTTCTTATGAACTTTGTTTCTTCTTCCTCCTCATTTAAAACAGATTTTTATGTTTAATTATTATGGAAACATAATAGCAGATATTTATGGGGTACATCTGATATTTCGAAACAAGCATACAATATGGAATGATCAAATTATAATCCATCATGCTAAGCATTTATCATTTATTTGTGTTAGGAACTTTCCATTTCTGTTCTATTAGTTAGTTTGAAATATATAATAAATTAATGTTGGCTCGGCGCCTATAGCTCAACCGGCTAAGGC
>NW_003852439.1:4097157-4114505 GCF_000181295.1 Otolemur garnettii
AAATAAATAAATAAAATAAATTAATGTTAACGGTAGTCACCCTATTGTGCCACAAAACACCAGATCCTACTCCTTATATCTAGTTGTATATCATCAATTATCCAATCTCCTCCCCACTTCCCTTCCAAGCTTCTGGTAACCATCATTCTACTCTCTATCTCTACGAGTTTCTCTTAATGTCCTTCAGTGTCCTTTAGTCTATCTATTTTTTGAAATGATATAGCATATCATTGTCTTTATAGTGGTGTCTTCTCATTTTGAGTATCCTTACTAAACTTCTCACTGCCATGCTTAGCCCAACAAGCCCAGTGTCCAGAACCAATTTGGCCCTGGGGAATTAGAATTGACCCCATTTATTGGGGATATCGGACACACTGTAATCTCAATCCAAGGATTTAATAGGGCAAGGATTATTATTAGATTCCTAAGTCGTAGAAAAACTAACCTAGAATTTATCTGTGAATTCAAATTTATCTGCCCAACTATTGATCATTTTATGGCTGGAAATTTACAGACAGTTCCAATTTTGGGGGGACAGAAATCCAGAGATGTATGCAGTTTTCTAGAAGTGTGATTTAAACTGATAAAGTTGGGGGGTGGTGTCAGGGAAGGAAGTGGTATGGCTGCCTTCCCTATAGCAACAAGTGTCATGGTGTTCCATGGCACCACAGTAACCGTCATGATGTAGGATTGTATGAGGGAGGAAAAAAATGGCAACATAAACTGATATTGCTTGTGGCTTAGCACCCACACTGTGGCACTAGAATGTCTGATGTTAGATCCTGCCTCCACCTCCTACTGGCTGTGTAACTTCTGCCACTCACTTGACTCCACTACAGTTTCCTTAGCTATAAATGGAGGTTACGATGCCTTTGGTCCTACAAACTTGTTAAGAAATTTAATAAGACAATATGTAGTCAGGTCCAGGCAGATTGTAAGAACAAAATCAAATATAATCTTTACTATCAAAGAATGGCTAAGCTCCTTGAAGGAAGACATTGTATTTAGCTCTTTCTGTATTGTGGCCATATCAGTGCTAATTAGTTCAGGCTGCATGATTGGACTGATGTAATAATTGAGTATGTAACGTGTGCCTGACATTGAGGGCACAATGGTGAACAAAAGAGAACAAGATTCCTATTTGAATTGAGAACTCATGGTAGCGGCAGAGACAACCAGTAAATAACAAATATGAAATCTGATGCTAAGTGGTAATCCATGATATAAAGAACAAATAAAGTAGGGTCAAGGCATAGAAAGTGAGAGTAGATGCTTTTAGGTAGAACAGAGACTCGAGTAATGTGATGAATTAAAGGATGAATGGAGAAACAATTGAGCAATAAGCTGAGGAGAGAGAGAACAGTCAGTGTAATGGCAGCTTTCAAGGAAGCTTCAATCCAGGTAAGAGTGTGTGCACAGGCTTAAACCTTCCAAGCACGTGGTGAACTTTAAGAATCTAGAAAAGGATGAACAAGTTAAGTAATAAAAAAGCAGAAGTAATAGGATGAATGAATAGTAAAGAGCTGACATAAAGGAATAAAAGCATCAAAGAGAAAATAAACAAAAGCAAAAGTTGTTTCTTTGAAATGATCCACAAAATTGATTAACTCACAGCTAGACTGATGGTATCAAAAGAGAAGATATAAAACATCAATATAAAAAATGAAGGAGAGGCTACAACTACAGACCCTACAGATATGAAATGTTAAGAAGAAAATATTAGGAATAGGGGTAAACCCTAAATTTCAGTGTCACAGATAAAGAGGAGAAATTATGTGAAAGATAAAATTCAGCAAAATTGACACAAGATAAAATATTGAATGGCTTTACATTTATTAAAGAGATTGAGTTGGTTTTTAAAATCATCCTTACAAAAAACTCTATCCCTACATGTTTCACTAGTGACTTTTATTATGTATGTAAGGAAAAAATTACAATAATCTTATATAAACTTTATAAGAAAAACCGAGGCTAGGGCATTTTCTGACTAGTTTTATGAAGACAGCAAAAACCTCATAAAAACAGGTTTTAAAGATATCAGAAAAATAAAAATTACAGACCAGTATATTTCATGAATACCTAATGAAATAAAAAATAATTAATAAAATATATTAGCAAACTGAATCTAGTAGTATATAAAAATAATAATACAACATGACCAAGTAGAGTTTTTCCCAGGAATGAAAGGTTAATTCCAAGATACATAATATCTTCCTTCTTTGTGTGATTATAAGACCTGTGAGTTTTATATTTTCATGTGTTTTCATGATGATGAATATTGACCTTTCATTTCTATATTTAGAATCCCATTGAACATTTTCCTGTTGGGCTGTTATACCGGTAATGAATTCCCTTAGCCTTTTCTTGTCTGGGAAAAACTTTATGTCTCATTCATTTATGAAGCTTATTTTAGAAGGATACAAAATTCTTGGATAACAAGTTTTTTTTTGTTTTTTTTTTTTTTTTCTTTCAGCACCTTGAAAATGTGATTTCATTCTCTTCTGGCTATAAGGTTCTGATGAGAAGTCCATGGTTAAATGAATGGACACATGAATAGATAAGCAACATGTGGTATATCCTTACAATAGAATATTATTCAGCCTTAAAAGGAAGAAAATTCTGACACACACAATCTGATAATTAAGTTTGTGAATTTGTTGTATGTTGGCAGCAATGTACAAACAACTTGGTAACTTTTTTTAGCCTTGGTATTTCAACATCTCACAGTTGTGTTCATGTCAACAGGTGGCAGTGTCTTCCTGTCTTCTTGCGTGGTGTTCATTATTGTTGTTATGTGTTTTTGTGTGCTGTTGTGAATGTCAGAGCTTGAATTAGAGCAATGAACAAACATTCATAAATCTCTTGTTAAACTTGACAAAAGTAGAAGTAAAATCAGGGACATGTTAGTCTAAGTGTATGGAGATAATGCCATGAAGAAAACAGCAGTGTACAAATGGATTAAATGTTTTTCTGAGGGGAGAGAAAGTATCACCAATGAAGAGAGGTCAGGGCAGCCAGTAACAAGCAGAACTGATGAAAACATTGTAAAAATTCATCAAATTGCACATCAAAATTGTTGGCTGATTACGAGAAGCAGAGTAGATCAAGTAAGCACCAATAGAGAAAACAACTCAAAATCTTGGTCAACAACTCATGGCTCTTGCATCACAACAATGCACCAGCTCACACAGCACTATCTGTGAGGGAGCTTTTAGCCAGTAAACAAATAATTGTATTGGAACACTCTCCCTACTTACCTGACCTGGTCTCCAATGACTTTTTTCTTTATCCAAAGTTAAAGGAAATATTGAAAGAACGATATTTTGATGACATTCAGGTCATCAAAGGCAATATGATAATAGCTCTAATAGCCATTCCAGAAAAAGAGCTCCAATGTTGCTTTGACAGGTGGACTAAGTGCTGGCTTTGGTTCATGAGATAGACTAAGTGCTGGCTCTTTGGTTCAAGAGCTCCAAAGTTGCTTTGACAGGACTAAGTGCTGGCTCTATGGTTCATGGCTTCCCAAGGGGAGTAATTCCAAGTGACTGTAGTGATATTCACCAATGTGATATGTAGAATTTTTTCTAGGATGAGTTCACAAAAACTCACTGTTAGACCACATAGACTACAACCTGGATGGACCTAGAAGACATCATGTTAAGTGAAATAAGCCAGTCACAAAGAGACAAATAGTGCTTGATTTCATCTATGTGAGGTACTTAGAGTAGTCTCACAGCAACAGAAAAAGAACGTTGGTCACAAAGCCTGGGGGAAGAAGAGAATGGGAGTTACTGTTTAATAGGTACAGAGTCTCAGTTTTGCAAAATGAAGAGTTGTGAAGACGGATGATGGTGATGGCTGCACAACATTACGAGCATATTTACTACCACTGAAATGTACACTTAAGAATGGCTAAGATGGTAAATATTATATTGTGCGTATTTACTATAATAAAAAAATCTAAAAGAAATTACAGGAGTGGGAAAGTGAGAACCCTCCATTTGACAATGACAGGCTATTATAAGATAATGGAAAGAACATTTCTGACTTTTTCCAATGGATGTGATCACAGAATGAAAAAGGGGTGGCTCCAAGCTGAAAGAAATTTATCTACTTTACATTAACACTAACCAGCGACTGACTGTGCAGGCACCAAAGTGGCAAAGATGTGGAACCTCACCTGTGTTAATATCACCATGACAGAGTGGTCTGGGAGGGGAGGGCTGAGTCTAGGCAGCAGCAGGATTCTTTCTCTCACTAACCCATCACCAGGTGGAATAAAATTGGTGCCAGCAGAATCCCTTCTCTATGTGCCAGCAACTCTGAGGAGCTACCTCTGGAACTGACACCGAAAGGGGTGACTCCCCCACCCTTTCTTTGCTGTGCTTGACTGATGGGAGGAGGAGGAGGTGGTGACAGTAAATACACGTTACACATGGTTCGTGTGTGCCTGTTCCCTGTTCAAGAACTTCACTTATTCTCACTCATTTCATTTTTATAGTCTGCCCTATGAAGTTGTTATCATCCTCAATTTTTAAATAAACACACAATACCTCCTACAATAGCAACAAAGAAAGCAAAATACTTAGAAATATATTTCACTAAAGAGGTGAAAAACCTCTACAGAGAGAACTAAGAAACCCTGAGGAAGGAAACCACAGAGGATGGGGCAGCACCTGTGGCTTAAGGAGTAGGGCGCCGGCCCCATATACCAGGGGTGGTGGGTTCAAACCTGACCCCGGCCAAAAAATTGCAAAAAAAAGAAAAAAGAAAAAAAAATTTCAGAGGATGTAAACAGATGGAAAAATACACCATGCTCATAGATCAGCAGAATCAATTTTGTTAAAATTTCAAACGTCTATGCCACTCAAAGTGATCTACAGATTCAATGCAATCCTCATTAAAACACCAACGTCATTTTTCATAGAACTAGAAAAAGTAGTTCTATGCTTCATATGGAACTAGATAAGGTCTGAGTAGTCAATGTAACCTTATGTAATAAGAACAAATTGGGAGACATCACTTTACCAGACTTTAGGCTATACTACAAGGCTATAGTAACCAAAACAGCTTGGTATTGGCACAGAAACAGAGGCATAGACCTATGGGTCAGAATGGAGAACCCAGATATAAAACCATCCTCATATTGCCATCTGGTCTTTAACAAAGTAGACAAAAACATATACTAGGAAAAAGAATCCCTATTTGACAAATGATACTGGGGAAATTGGATGGCCACATACAGAAGTCTGAAACAGGATCCATACCTCTCAGCACTTGAAAAATTTAGCTCACAATGGATAACAGACTTAAATCTAAGACATGAAACTATAAGAATTCTAGAAGAAAATGTTGGAAAACTCTTACTGACATCAACCTCGGCAAATACCTTACAAAGAAGACCTCAAAGGCAATCACAGCAACAACAAAAATTAACTGAAGGGGCTTGATTAAATTAAAAAAAGTTTCCACACAGCCAAGGGAACACTCAATAGAGCAAATGGGCACCCTCAAGAAAGAGAGAAAATATTTGCATGCCATACATCCGAAAAGAGCTGGTAATCAGAATCTGCAAAGAACTCAGATCACTAAGAAAAACTCAAATAACCTTTTAAAAAAGAAAAAAACCTTTTCAAAAGAAGATAGACTAATGGCCAACAAACATGTGAAAAAATGCTCAGCATCTGTAATCATCAGGGAAAAGCAAATGAAACCCACAATTAGCTATCACCTAACTCCAGTCAGAATGGTGTTTATCAAAAAGTCCCACAATAACAAATGCTGGTGTGGATGTGGAAAGACAGGACCTCATACACTGCTAGTGGGACTGAAAACTAGCACAACGTCTTTGGAAAGTCATATGGTACCTCAAAGAACTAAAAGTAGATCTACCTACCATTCGACCCAGCAATCTCACTCCTGGGGATTTACCCAAAGGAAAAAAACAAGTCATTTTATAAAAAAGAAACTTGCACTCAAATGTTCATGGCAATGTAATTCACAATCGCAATGATGTGTAGTCAACCCAAATGTCCATCAATACATGAGTGGATTAATGAAATGTAATGTATGCACACCACAGAGTACTCAATTGTAAAAACAGGGTGAATTCCTTTTGTAACGTCCCGGAGACCATTCTTCCAAGTAAAGTATTGAAAGGATGGAAAAACAAACACCACATGAGTTCACTGCCAAACTGAAAGTCAGTGGAAACCCAGCAGGTAGGAGGGGGTAAATTCACACTTAACAGGTAAAATACATCCATCTGGGTGATGGATACATGTATGAGTTTGGGACAAACTGTGAAAAAGCAATTCATGTAACCAAAACCTTTGTATTGAATTAATAAACCGTGATATACGCCTACCATGGAATACTATTCTGCCATACAAGGATCAAGCCTTTACATCTTTTGTATTAAGCTGGGTGAAGTTGAAACACATTCTTCTTAGTAAAGTATCACAAGAATGGAAAAGCCACTATCCAGTGTACTCAGTACTAACAGGAAGCCAGTAAATGATCTAAGAACTAAGTCTGCCTAAGAGGAGAACTCATTCAATTCAAGTTGGGGTGGGGGGAGAGAGAAAAAGGAACGGCAATTAGTGTGTGCCCACCTAATGGGCACAATGTGGGGGTATATGGCCCACCTCCTGGGTGGGGGGACACAACTACAATAGGGACTTTACCTAACAGATGCAAACATTGTAACCTAGTTATTTTATATTGATATGAAATTTTAAAAAACTGTTGTATCCCCATAATATTCTCAAATAAAAAAAATAAGACAAGTGAGGCTTAGAGGGGACACAATTACAATAGGAACTTTACCTAGCAAATGAAAACATTGTAACCTACTTATTTTCATATTAATATTGAAATTAAAAAAGATGTTGTAGTGGTGGCACCTGTGGCTCAAAGGAGTGGGGCGCTGGCCTCATATGCTGGAGGTGGGGGGTTCAAACCCAGACCCGGCTGAAAACTGCAACAAAACAAATCAAAACAAAAAGTTGTATCTCCATAATTTTCTGAAATAAAAAAATAGGGTGAGTGAGGCTCAGAGAGGTGAAATAAATCTCTTGAGGTCACATGGTTTATGGTTGAGACAGTTGAGTTTACTCTTGTTCTGATCAAACCCCCTTCCTGTTTCTGATGAATTCCATAGAGGAAAGAGGATCACTGGAATTAGAAACCATGTTTAGAAACCCTGAGGATTATCTTTTTGCTTTTTAGTCTTTTTTTTTTTTCATTTTTCTTTCCCCAACTATTTTGTATATTCCTTAAAAGTGGGGGGAAGGTGTCACAGTGTGTGATGGGGAATTAAATGAACGTAAAGTAAAATATGATAATATGATATATAAAGTAAGAACAGGTTTATGGATACTTGAAAATAAGTAGACATAATAGGGAAAGCAGGCAGAAACAAAAACTAGAATCAGAAATACCAGGGGACTATATAATTTTAATATAACATTCTCAAAACGTCAAAATTACACAAGTTACTGGTTGCCAGGAGATGGGGTTGGGGGAAGGGTGTGCACCAGCATTAGTTTCCTGGGTAAAGCAGGGAGTTTCCCAGGCTCTGGGTTCTCCAGGGCACCTATACGTTGAGTATCCAGGCCATATTCTACAAATATTGTTTATAATTATTTTTTAAAAAGGAAAACTAAAATAACTTCAAATCCCCCATGAAAAAGGTTATTACAAGACAGTACTCACTTTCCAAAAAAAAAAAAAAAGGCAACAAAGCAACAAACCTCTTTGCAGAATTATAAAAATCCCCATATGCACCAAGACTGAGAGGATTTTCAATTATAAATGAGATGGTTAAAAGGTAGACAAGAGCCCCGAAGCTCACACACACCACGCAGCATTGTGGTGGTTGGAAGGGAAACTGTCTGCCTGTATTGACGATATATTTATAACTGAAGGGTTTGAGAAAGCAAATGCAAATGAATCAAGGCCAACAGGGCTGCCTAAAAGACATAAGTGAGAATTACAGCAATTAAGAATGTTGTCTCAGAGGAAATGAGACTGGTCCATTAATTACAATGCCTCAAAGGGAAAGAGGTCCCAATGAAAATGCAATAAATTAAAATATCAAAAAGAAAATGAGTGGGGAGAGAAGATGGAAGTGCCAATGAGTAGCTAATCTCAGCAGTGGTGAAGCTGGTGGGAGAAAGGAGAAAACTCACTGAGAGAATGAATGTCGACAATACGTAGGGGGTTCCTCTCCTTTCCTCCCCCTTCCTTCCTTCCTTCCTTCCTTCCTCCCTTCATCCCTCCCTTCCTTCCTTCCTTCCTTCCTTCCTTCCTTCCTTCCTTCCCTCCCTCCCCCCTCCCTCCCTCCCTCCCTTCCTTCCTTCCTTCCTTCTTTCTTCCTCTTCCTTCCTGCCCCTTCCTTCTTCCCCCCCTTCCTTCCTTCCCTCCCTCCCTCCTTCCTTCCTTCCTTCCTTCCTTCCTTCTTCCTTCTTTCTCTTCCTTCCCCTTCCTTCCTTTTTTCTCTTTCCTTCTTCCCTTTGTCCTTTCTTCTTTCCTGTCTCCTTTCCTCCATCCCTCCCTTTCTCCTTCCTTATCTGTCCCCTTCCTATGCCCCTACCCCAGCCTTCCTTTTCTACCCCCTTCTTTCTTTCTTTCCCTTCCTTCTCAGCATCCTTCTGTCCTTTGTCCCTCCTTTTTCTCTCCCTTCACTCTCTTCTTCCCACTTTCCTTCCTCTCCTCACTCTATGACTTCAAAGTGCTAACTCCTAAGAGGCAGAGACAAACCAGGAGCCATCACTCCTCCCATAGAGAATTAGAACACACCTTGGGAAGCTCTCCAAGGGCTGCTGCCATCTGCCTCTATCCCCAGCTGCCAAGCCCTTCAAGGGGAACGGCCACTCGGCTGTCATTGGTGAATGACCCTGGGTATCCCAGGCCATTCCTGGTCCCATGACATGCTAATGTGTCCTTGCTTTAAGGACTCAAAAAGTATTTGTGTTTTCTTGCCTCCTCCACTTGACAGAGAAAAGCTTGAGCTCCTGTTTACAATATGGATGTAACAAGATGCTCTGGACCCATCCTGCTGACCTACCTCTCCAGTCCAGCTCCCCCCTCTGTCTCAGGGGGGAATTATGGGTCCTAATCATCTCCAATTTTTTCATTCCTTAAATCTGTCTAGGCCCCCAGAAGATATTCTCAGGTCTCTCCATTAGAGGAACAATTGCTTCCTATGACTCAAAACTGTCCCACTTCAATGGCTCATGATTTTTTCCATAAACACTTAACCACCTGCATGATGATTAACATTATTATCTAAAAAGTTGCATTATTTTTAAATTAAATACTTCAGCTTCACCTGAAGCAATAATATCTGTGAAACCAGGGCTTTTATATACTAGTTATGTATCTTTTAAAAAATAAACATTAACATAAATGCTTGACTACACAACTTGAAATGTCTACCCATTTTCCCACTTAGGGGTTTACACCTCTGGTGAGTAACATCACTTCCTGCTGCAGAGTGAGAAAGCACAGGATATGGATTAAGTATCATACAATTTGACTTGGCCTTACTACTTGCTGTGGGACCATAGGAAAACTGAGTATTGCACTAGGAGCCTGAGTTTTTCTTTTTTTTTTTTGAGACAGGAGACTCAAGCTGTCCCCCTGGGTAGAGTGCTGTAGCATCACAGCTCACAGCAACCTCCAACTCCTGGGCTCAAGCTAGTCTCCTGCCTTAGCCTCCCAAGTAGCTGAGACCACAGGTGCCTGCCACAATGCCCAGCTATATTTTTTGGTTGTAGCCATCATTGTTGTTTGATGGGCCTGGGCTGGATTTGAACCCACCACCTTGGGTGTATGTGGCTGGCGCCTTAGCTACTTGAGCCACAGGCGCCGCGCTAAGCCTCAGTTTTTCTACCTGCATATTGGGTGCAATTATGCTTGTCTTTCTAATGGTTGCTTTGAGGATCTAATGCACACATTAGGATCTATATTTATTTCCTTCCTCAATGATTGTAGCTTCTATCTCCCTACCTATCATTCCATTCTTTGAGAGGTATAGATAATTTTAGTATCATTTTTATTGTAAATACTAGTCAGATGCCGCACCCTGTACAATATGTTTTCTTAAGTAAGGGTATGAGAAAGAGGAGGACATTTGATCTTCTTTCTTAGCAGACCATAAACTCTCTGATATATGGGCAATGTTTCACAATTTCTTTCATCACCATGATGTTTGACTGGTGCCAAGCATATGGTTGTGCTCGATCCATACCTGCTGACCTACTGATTGATTTCCTATCCTGGCTAGTGCTCTGTGTGGGGGTGAGGTCAGCTAACAGCTTCCATGAACAGTCCTGGCTTTAAGACAGGGCTGCAAATAGTTCTCCACGCTCTCAGGCTTGCCAACTCAGCTACCATTTCCCATCTGTGTTTCTATTTTTCCTGTGAGAGTAGCTTTATTGATCTCATTAATTCTCTTTTCCATCTTTGGCATGAGAAGGTGATATTATCCACGCTTTCATGCCTCCTGTGTTTTGCAAATTACAGGATTACTGTGGAAAGAATGACTAAAAATACTGTTTTTACCAGATCATGGCAAAAGCCATGTACTGTCCTTCATTTAAATGGCCAGGGGCAATCTGTCCTGGGGGTCTATTTGCCCAGGTCTGTGGTCCACAAACACAGATGGAGAATTTCCTCTCAGCTGAGATATTTCCATGTGAAGGAAAGCGCAGATTTTTTTCTTACTTGAACATTTTTATTTCTGAGTTCCTGAAGGCAGTTATGGGTTTCCTAATAAGGGATTTTTTTTTTTTTTGTCTTTTACGGCAATTGCATTTGACTATTTTTTCTTCTCTTGATTGAGCATTAGTTTGAGGAGGTCTTAAAAGAAATCACCTGAGGGATGCTCTGGCTCAAGGTTTGCAGTTCAATAAGCACTTTATAAAAAGGAGATCTTTCTTGCTTTTCTGTGAAGACAAGGAAAAGTCTCTCCTATGCAAGTTCTTTCAGTTCAATAACTAATTAAAATCACAATCACCACTAGCAGAGAAGTTTCTCCTGATTTTATCTGCTACTTAGAATTTGTTGCAAGAGAAAGAGAAAGAAAAATGAAATAGGGGACTTCTCTGTAGACTGTGGGTCCTCCAAATCAGGGTCCCTCCTCCAAATCAGGGTCCCTCCTCTAAATCAGGATCTCTCCTCCAAGTCAGGGTCCCTCCTCCAAATCAGGGTCTCTCCTCCAAGTCAGGGTCCCTTCTCCAAATCAGGGTCTCCTTGGGTCTCCTTAGAGCATAATCTGGTGTCTAGAAATGAGTAGACACCTTATAAATGTTGACTCTAGAACAAAATGAATGAATTTTTTTCCTTTTAAAATTTTGTATTTGAGGCCAGGTGCAATGGCTCACACCTGTAATCCTAACACTCTGGGAGGCCAAGGCAAGTGGATTACTTGCGCTCAGCCTGAGAAAGAGTGAGACCTCTCATCTTTATTAACAATAGAAAAATTAGCCAGGCGCCCGTCTGTAGTCCCAGCTACTCAGGAGGCTGAGAAAAAAGGATCACTTTAGCCCAAGAGTTTGTGGTTGTTGTGAGCTGTGATGCCACGGCATTCTACCCAGGGCAACAGAGTGAGACTCTGTCTCAAAATAAGTTGTTTTTTAATTGAAGTATAATAATATACAACTCAAAAATGCACATATCCTAAATGGGCAATTAATTTTTGCAAATTGGAAATCACCTGTGAAATCAAAACTCCACTCAAGAACAGAGTCCTGAAACTCCAGAATCCCTCCTCATTTCTGATCATTATTTTCTGATGATCATTACTGTCTGAATATAATCACCATCCTTACTCCTATCAGCACAGACTAATTTTGCTTTTGCCATTATACAGTGTGTCTTCTTTTGTAACTGTATTCTTCTACTCAACATTAGGATTCTGAAGTCTCAGCACATAGTTTCAGCTTATTCATTCACGTTGCGATTCAGTGTTTCTCTAGAATGACTGCTATGGACTGAATGTTTGCTTGCCCCTCAAACTCAGTTGTTGAATCTCTAATCTCCAATGTGATGGTATTTGGAGGTAATGATTTTGGAAAGCAGTTAGAGTTATATGAAGTCATGATGGTGGGAATCTTATAAAGGTCTTAATGACCTTATAAAAGAGAAAGAAATGTGAGATTTCCTCTTCCCCCTACCCCCAGCTCTCTGCTCCTTGTATATGCTCCAAGGAAAGGCCATGTGGATATGTAAGAAGACAGTTGTCTGCAAACTAGGAAGATGGCCTTTGGCAGACACGGAATTAGTCCTTGATCTTGGACTTCCAATCTCTACAATTGTGAGAAATAAATGCTTACTTACATTATCTAGTCTATAGAATTTTGTTATAGTACCATACAGTGATTAAGACAATGGGAATAAGGCAGAGCCTGTGGCTCAAAGGAGTAGCACGCTGGCCCCATATACTGGAGGTGGTGGGTTCAAACCCAGTCCCAGCCAAAAACTGCAAAAAAAAAAAAAAAAAAAAGACAATGGGAATATACCACAACTGACTTATCCATTCTACCACTGATGGGCACTTGGCAGTGTTAAATTTGGATATGAATTATACTGCTATAGAAAATCTACTGTATGTCTCTTGGTGATCATGTATGTGTTTTTCCTTTGGGTTTTATCTTTGGTCATGGAACCAGTGGATCATAAAACACGCACATTGTCAGTCCTGGTAGAAACTGCCCAACATGTTTCCCAAGTGTTTGTACTGAGGCACACTCCCAACAACACAGTACAAGCATTCTACTTGCTCCTTTTCCTTGCCAACACTTGATGTTGTCGGTCTTTTTAATTTTAGCCATTCTGGTGTGTAGTGGGATCTCATTGTGTGTGTTATTTCTTTTATTGTGAGATAATTGTACATTCACATGCAGTTGTAAGAAAGAATACAGAATACAGAGAGATTCCCTATACTCTTCACGCAGCTTCCCCCTCAGCAATATCTTAGCCAAATCTCATCAGTTTTAAATGCACTTACTGATATTGTGTTGTCTAGTTTTATGAAACGTTACCACATGTAGTCTCATTAATTACCACAGCCACGGTAGAGAACAGTGTTATCGCAAGGTTCTTTTCTACTACCTTTTATACCCATTGTTACCTCTGCCCTAAACTCTAAGTCTTGGTATCTGCTAAACTCTTTCCTATTATATGTAATTTTGCCATTTCAAGACTGTTCCATAAATGGAATCAAATAGTATACAACCTTTAGAGACTGGCTTCTTTCCCATTCAGTATAATTCTTCTGGCATCCATCCAGGTTGTTGCAAGTATCAATAATCTGTTCCATTTTATTCCTGAGTAGCATTCCACAAACAAACTTTTAAAAGGAGAATATGTATTCATTTCCAAACAATTACTTGTGGTAGTTTAATTTTTTGTCTTTCATACTCAAGGGATGGCAAGATAGATTGTCACATTTTTCTCTTCTTTTTTGCTTTTCCATCAGTTCAATAAACATTTATTAACTACTCAATGCATACCAAGCATCATGCTAGTTGCTGGGTACCCAAGATACTACACACAGGGACTGCCTTAGTGGGTTTTCTGAAAGCTGATTTGGGGAGACAGACTTATACGTTTAACAAGACAATACAGCTTTACAGGTAGCAGGACAGTTATGTATTATTTCAGTCAGGAATAAAGAAGAAAGTTTCTGACATTATGAGGATAGGAATGAAAAACTTAGTCCGGGAGATACTTTGCCAAGTCTTAGAAGATGACTGATAGCTGTGGATGAGAGAGGGAGCAGGAGAAAGGGGGCTCGCAGAGCAGAAAGAACAGCTTGAGTATAAACGGGGAGGTGGGAAGTCTATACTCAATGCAGAACTCAGCATATCCTGGTTAGCAAAGCCTGAAAAGATTATGGGGCTGACAAAGGAAAGGAAAGTTTGGGACTATATTACCATCTTTTAGAAACACACATTCTTATTCAAGACACAGTTTCCAGCTGTTGCCCAGATGGCACCAGCAGAATCCTACTATGATACTCTAAGTCTTCTGGGCCCCAGCCATGCTACTTTGCAGCTCAGCACCAGTCTCTGCATTAGACATGGCCACGGGCAGTGACTCAAGTTGCACATCTTTTACACTTCTATCTCACAGATGTCTATCCCTCTGTTGTGGCTGTAATGGCACACACACACACACACACACACACACACTCTTACCCACTTTGATCCTATACACACACACTTTTACCCACTGTTACCCACTTTGATTCCATTATTTTCTTTCTTGCCCCTTGGCCTGAAATGGGAATGAGAAGTGTTTTCTAAGCAATAGTAATAGTAAGCCTATATGTTACTCCTACTGTGCTCCAAATGCCTTCCATATATTACAGATGTTCCTTACCATAACCCTCCCATCGAAGTAGGTATTGTCATGATACCTAATTTTTAGACAAGGAAACTGAGGCTAAGTGATTCACCCAAGGTCACACAGCTTACGAGCAGCAGGGCCAGGTTCTGTTTCCAGAGTCTATGCTCTAGCTGTTGCCATACTTGTGGAGCAGAGGGCATGGGAACTCTTCCCTGAGAACTGAAGGGTCTCTAGGATGCCAAGTTCAGGCAGGGGGAGGCAGTCTTCCTGGCACAAGGTGCTAAAATAACAATAGATACAGGGGTTATGTTCCTACAGCATCAAAAGGCTCCAGCTAGCAATGCTCAGTCCTTTTAAGAGGTTAATAGGGCAAGGTTAAGATTTTCACCAGTCTACTTAGCACCGAAACCAACACACTCAAAGCAAATCTTATGTTATTATAACAGTTTCCAGTCCTTGGGGTTTCTGAATTCAATCATCTGAAGAAAACCCATTACTTGGTATAGAAAAGTGAGGCAAAAACATACCCAGAGGTCACTTTATTTCCCTGCAGAGCTTTCTCTCGTTTCTGGATATTGGCACCTGCTGATTTTCCCATCTGGAATGTTCTATCTCTTCTCTCTCCTCCTTGGCATCATCATCCAGCTACTGCCATCTTCCTTAGGATTATAACCCAGGAGTCAGTGCCCCAGGGATTTCTACCTTGTTCCTCCAAAGCTAGTTCAGAGCTCCTATTACATGACTGCATGCCCCTAATATTTTTTTCTGAGGTTTTATCATGATTTATACTTATATATGTGTGTTTATATCTGTGATTGTATACTTAAAAATCATCTTCTCTACTATAATTGAAGAGTAACAGAACTGATGTAATGATTACTTTTGCTAAGCATTTTACCCCCATGGTCCAGTACCTGGCACACAGTAGGCACTCAGTGTTTACTGAGTAGATGAATGAATGAGCACATGGACAAATGAACGATCGAACGAATGAATGACCGGTGTTTCATCAAAAAGAATGTTATGACCTACAGCTACATCAATTTCCTGAAATATCTTGGCCACTGGTGATATTACGGACATCCTAGATACCAAAGACACAGTCTTAAAGATGTACCCTGGAGATTGGGCTTCTGTGAGCCCAGCCCAGCCCAGCCAGCAAGTCTGCATTCAGTCTGATTTCCATCATCATCCACTGCAAGCCCGAGTTGTTGATTTTCCTTAATGAAGGCTGGAAGGATGGCTTCCTGAGTGGGTAATGTTTCCCGAGTTCAGCATTTCATCTGCACAGACGGCATTTCACTCCGAAACGGGGCAGATTCATTAAAAGTATGGCCAGACGGCTTCCTCTTTGGTTGCTCATTTGCCTACATTTAATGAATGAATAAATAACATGCCTATTCATTACCAACTTTTGAGTGGAAATAATTGCTGGGTTCCCTCCTTTGCTTGGAATAAATGTCCTTTGCATTTGGAGTGCCTTCTGCCTGGGTCATCGCAGTATTTCCCAATCAATGGGCCGGAGACATCCTCCAGGGATGGATATTCACCTCTGGCCCACCTTTGAGAGGAGCAATCTCTCTTCGGGTCCTCCAGGGCCTCATTCGGTGCACTAGGAGTGTTCGTTTAGGGAAGGAGACCCTGGACCCCAAGACGTAAATGAGACGGGTAGCCTCATTAATTCTCTGAGTACACCCTGGGGGCACCTAGGGCATTATAATGTAATTACTACTGAGAAAATCTAAATTCCTGTGCACTTTGTCAAAAAGCATTTTACAGACAAGCAAGTACTCAGTCTTGCCTTCTCTGTGTCTAAGCACGTAAGTCTGCCCACAGGAAGCCTACAGGGCCATCAGGGAGACTCTTGGTGGATAAAATGGGGTATAGGACCCTTGAGACTTTATCACTCATCCTCCTTAAATCATTAACAAACATGTGCCAAGTGCCCATACTGGGCAGAAATTAAAGGCTACTGGATCCCTCATCTCTGTCTAGGACCTGTATAATAGGTGCTCATGGGGTAGTCCAGCCTCTTTCACCACCTGTGCCAATTTTGCTGTCTCCTTGGGGGCACGGTGGTCTTCCAAAAACACAAGTATCATAATATCACCACCCTGCCAAGATTCCAAAGACTTCCTGTTGCCTGCAGGATTCAAAGTCTTTTGCATGGCACTGGATCCCTCCCGGTGCTTTGGGCCCTTGTGTGCTTCTCCAGCTTCATGCCTGCCCACCCTCAGTTCCACTTTGTAATTATCTGCCTGTCATATGACACTACGTTCAGTTCTCTGAATATATTCCATGGTTCCCCCTGCTGTGCCTCTGCCCACACTCTTCCCTCTACCTCCTTCCTGTGCTCATCTTGTGATCTTTGAAATGCTAGACCAGGGAATATCAATTCCCTTTCCTAGAGGGGACAGGCAAGGGATATCAGTTTATGATAGGAGCCATGGATGATGTGACTGGGGGAGTGGTGGGGAGTGGTGGGGAGTGGGGCAAAGGGGCAAGTGAGTGTCTCTTCTAAAGGAGCAGTGACCACCCAGAAACTTCGTAACTGTTGTCACAAAGGGGTGTGGGCTCAGTATTGTCGATACACCACTTTTCAAGAGAAGTTGGGAATTTGCATGGTTTGAGTTCTTCCAATTTTTGAATATGGTGCACTTTTTTTTTTAATATGGTGCACCCTTTTTATTTAAGTTTTAAAATGTGGGGGACAACCGAAGTGGGCCTGAGCTCTAAGTGAAGTTCCAGTTGTCGACTCCTGACTTCTATCCAAGATGGATTCCTCCTTGTCTGGGAAGGGTGAGTGACAGGACCTCCTGTTGGTGAAGTCATCTCTCCTTTGCATCAACATTATAGCTTGTAGCTCAACTGAGAGCTTTGGGGACCAATCTCTGTGTCTCTGGAAGTTAGTGTAGTACATGGCACACAGTGAATGCTCAGTAAATATAGGATAAGTAAACAAATGAATGAATAGAGTGGTTTTTTTTTTT
>NW_003852439.1:4114555-4132324 GCF_000181295.1 Otolemur garnettii
CATATCTTTTTTTAGTGACCAGGAAAAGAATATTTTTTCATAGTCAGCCTTCAACCCTGGTCCTAAGAGGAGTTGACATCCACCTGTGAAAAGCAATTTGAGAAAGACTACTTAGTCCTGCTGCCTAAAAATACCCATCACCTATAAGATCTGAAATTCCCAACATTAGACCCTTTAATGGATTGTGTTAAAGAACATTACCTTTTTTAATGGATTGTATTAAAGAATATTACCTTTGTAGGCATCAGTGGGAACTAACCCTTCCCTGGAAGGAAATGAAAGATGTGTTATCAACTCCTAGAAGTTAATATAAAAATATCCTGAGTTCTTTTCCCATTGGTGTTGCCAACTTTCTGTGTGGCTTCAGGTAACTTTCTTCCCTTCTCAGAACACCACTTTCCCCAACTATAGAGAGAGAATTTGGGCCAAATGATATCTGAGGTCTCCATTGTTAGTGATTTTTGGTGTGAAATGAAATTAGATAACTGCTATCTAAGACTGGGTCAGAAACTCAAACGTGTAGAAATGAGATAAGTGATGTGGTCTGGGCAGGGAGTTTGGAAAACTGGAAAACTCATGCCCATCTGAAGGGAACAGTCATTGTTCAAATTCAACTAACCACTGCCACATGGGAAAGTCAGCCCAGAGTTACCTGGTGATCTGATTTTTTAAGAGAAGCCAGAATCCCATGCTGACATATATAGTATCCTAATTGCTTACCAAATCTCTTAAACAAAAAGTGTGCTGGAAAAAGGAAACATTTAGGCTGAGTAGATTTGATCTGTCCTGGAACCAGTTCCTGTGAGGAGGGGAATAAAGCTGATTGGTTAAGTCTATATCACACGTCCACCTCCCTTGACATGGTTCCGTAGGTCAAAATCAGGAAAAATTAGAGAAAAGCTACAGGTGTCTGCCACAAAGCACAATTCAGAAAGGCTAATATCATCCAGGCTCCCCTCTGTTTGTTTTTCTAGGGCCATGCATTGTTTAGCTTAAAATTGGTTAATTTGAAAAACGAACCCATATACCTATTACATACAAGCACACTTTTTTCTTGTCCATATTAGATTTATGCAGCCTGTTTCCAAGAAAGAGGCAATCATTAATGATCCGTGTGTTCCCACCTCCGGGTCTTGCCAGCCACAGAGCAATTCTGCTCAAGGAGACCCTGGTTCACTTCTCAGTAATTCTGACTTCTCAGAGACTGGCTTTTGTTTACTTTCCTTCCTCCAAAGCATACATATTTCATCTAGCAGCTTTTCCACATCAGCAAAATCCACAGTGCCAGCACCAGATTCCTCTTGTGCACTGGCTCCATTCTGATTAACTCTATTTATATAATTTATTTTGGTTGCCTGTTTCCCATCTGGGAGATCGATACAAATTTAAATGAGAAGCAAGATTATTTACAGCCACTTCAAGTGTTGATCAAACACAGGGCAGGGTGCTGATGTTCTGTCTTGGACGGGAACCTTCTGTGGAAGTATCCTGATCTCATTTTCTCAAAAATAAGGAGAGATAGGGAGAAAAGGAAGAAAGAGGAGGGAGGAAGGAAGGAAAGGAGAGAGAAAAGGTAAGGAAAATGGAGAAAAAGAAAAAGAAAGATGAAAAGAAGTAGCCGTCCTAGTTTTCCAGCTCTTCAGTTTGGCTGGTATCTACCAAGCACATTTATCCTTTGGCTAAGCTTTTATACAGATATCTGCATGCTGAGACTTGACTAGAAGTGAGTCACAGAAATTTTTGCTTCTGTAAGGTCCCAGGTACAGGAGGAATAAAGTGCCAGCTCATTTGTGCACCAGTTTTTAGCTGTCAATGTGTATTTCAAACAGCAGGCAGGAGCTGACTGCATAAATCAAACTCTGCAGGGATGCTGGCTCCCTTCCTCCAGGTCAGCGTACAATCCATGCTGATTTGGCTTCCCCGCACTCTCCTTAGCAGAGGCCAGCTTGAGGGCCAGCCTTCTTGAACTAGACCCAATCATGTGTATTTGGCGGGGGGTGGGGGATGTGGAGAAGAGAATCCTCCTGTCTAGTTCCATCTGCCTACTTTCCTTTAGTTCTCACTTTGGGCATTGCCTGCTTCTTTTAAAGTAGAGGAGGGGGTTGTCAAAAGAATTTTTCCAGGGAGGCCCTGGGCCAGGTTTCAGTACATGCGTGCTTGAGGAAAGCAGTGAAGGGTTAGGAAACAGGAGGACTTTGACTTGGCTCTGCCTCTCTTAGGGTCCACCCAGGACCATAATTCTGTAGTCAAAGGCGAAGGTGATGTCCTGACCCAGAGAGAAGTCTGTGGCTTGTTTAATCAACAGAACTGGTCTACATGGCTCTCCAGTGGGAAGAACTCACAGAGTTGTACATCAGTCAGATATAGAAATCAATTCTGAATAAACTGAATATATAAATGTATAAAAAGGGAAAGAAAATTAAGAGATTCTACATACAAACTTGGTATGGGGATGAACTCCTTAAGCGAGACAGAAAATCCAGAAGCCATAAAACAAATGATTAACAGGCAGATTAGGAGAAGTGTATTTTAAGTTCTATTCAACCAAAGACCACATAAAAATAAAAAACAGTGATAGAAAGGAAAAGAACATTTGTAGTACATGTGATAAACAAAGGGTTGATATTCCTAATAACTAAGTGTTCTCCAGATGTCTTTCCAAAAGGAACGAATTAGTCTGCATTCCCATCAGCAATGTACGAGTGTTCCCTTTTCTCCACATCCACGCCAGCATCTCTGGTTTTGGGATTTTGTGATATGGGCTAATCTTACTGGAGTTAGGTGATATCTCAAAGTAGTTTTGATTTGCATTTTTCTCATGATTAAGGATGGTGAGCATTTTTTCATATATCTGTAGGCCATCCACCTATCTTCTTTAGAGAAATTTCTGAAGATCTCCTATAAACTGATGAGAAAGAAGATAAACAATCCAGTTTAAAATTGGATAAAATATGTGACTAGGTAATTCATAAGCAGTATGCGATTAAACACATAAACATTTACCCAACCTCAGTGGTCACTGGGCATGTGTAAATTAAGACACTTTTGTGGTTCCATTCTTCTCCCATTAGTGTAAAAAACCATTAAAATGTTAATGTTTTATGTATATTTGGGGGGTGGGTGGAGAAGAGAATATAGCTCAGTGGGTAGGTGCTCACCACATACGCTGTGGCTGGTGAGTTTAAACCTGGCCTGGGCCAGCTAAAACAACAATGACAACCATAAAAAAAAAAAAATAGCTGGGTGTTGTGGTGGGTGCCTGTAGTCTCAGGTCTAGGGAGGCTGAGGCAAGAGAATCACTTACGTCCAAGAGTTTGGGGTTGCTGTGAGCTGTGATGCCACAGCACTCTACCCAGGGTGACAGCTTGAGCTCTGTCTCGAAAATAAAATAAAATAAAATAAAATAAAAATGTTAATAACTTCCAGTGCTGGTGAGGATGTGAAGAAATAGCAATTGCATGAACAACTGGTTGAAATCACAATGTAATTCGTGAGAGATGTATTAAAATTCAAAATATTCTTACAATTAGGCCTAACAGTTCCCCTTTTTGAAATATATATTCCAGAAATAAAGGCTGTACAAAGGCTTATCTGTACAAGGACATGTAAGAATATCATCATATTGTTTGTAGTGTCTCCTTTCAGAGAAAAGGAAAAGCAAAAGAGAGGAGAGGTGGGGAGAGAGGAAGTTAAAGGAAATGACAGAAAGAAAGGGAGAGAGAAAACTAGAAACACTTTGAATGAATGCTCAGATTGAATCACAAAGAAGAATTAATGAAATATGGTAAACCACACAAGGTAATATGATGTAGTCATTTAGAGGAATGAGTCAGATCTCCAGGTACTGACATGAAGGAACAGCATAACATGACACATAACCCAACATGGTAATGGAGAGTACAGATAACAGATTTAGCGTAGCTTAGTTCTTGTTACAGAGAAGAATGGTTCTGAGGTCAGGCTACCTGGATTTGATTCTTGCCTTCAGCACTTAGTAGCTTGCAAGCTCATTAACCTCTCTGTGCCTCAGTTTCTTCATCTGTCAACTGAGAAAATGATTGGGGAGGTTAGGTAAGTTAATCATGTAACATTCTTAGAACTCTACCTGGCGAGCTCTTAATAAATGTTAATTATTATTTATAGCATATGATTCCAGATTACAATTTTGAGGATACAACAAAAAAGAGAAAAAAACTGCTCATGAATTTAGACATTTCTAGTATTTGAATGAGAAAATGAAGGAGGAGATATGCTAGACAAAGGTGGGGGGGGTGAGTGGGGAGAAGGAGAGAAAATCATGTCATCATTACACTAGTGCTATTGAAACGGAACAGCTAATACAGCTGATACTCAGCATTTAGCCTTCCTTAGGGATATAGCAGTTGTTAAAATACCAAAAGCGTTTCCTACCAACTGGCAAAGAGTATCTCCCACTATCCTGAACTTCCTGGGCCCTTCCCTAAGCTTGCTCCCTCTCTCTGAGCTTCCCCATGGTCTAGTATGTAAAGAGTTAATGTCCTACTTTGCCCAGGGGTCTCCAGATCCCACATCCAGCCCAAGCCTTAGATCCCCTGCCTATCTGACTGTGTATTCTGAGTATCACCTCTAACGACAGGAGTATATTACCTATGTAACTTTTTAAAATCAATAAACTATAACACAGACTATAATGCAAGGCTACATTTTCACATCTCAGTGGCGTTCACCAAAGCCAAGGCTGGCTTTGTGATTTGCAAACTGTTGCCTTCTCTGTCACCCTTTCCCCATAGACAGTGATATCTAAATTATTCTCTACCTGAAGCTAGCAATGGTAAATAATTGAACCTCTGGAAGACTATTAAAGACTTAAAAAAAAAACCTTAAACATTATCCACACAGGCTTTTACTGTAAGCTACAGGGCGTCCTCCTTAAATTCACTGCTCACAATCTCTTGAGCCCCAGACATCTTTTAGAATAATACCAGAAAATGAATGCCCACCTGGTAATGCATTATAATTTCTAGGTCTGACTGTGGGTGGAAGCCAAGCCCAGGTTTGTACAAGCTGGAAAAGAATAAAATGTCCCTGGCTCCAAATAAATAGCAGTGCCAATAACAGATTTTAATGTACTGTCTCCCCAGAAGCCTGGGAGGAGAGAAGTGAGCAGGGAGATTAGATAATAGGACTAAAAGGGCAAATCAAAGCCCTCTAAGCTGATTGTCTTCTAGGTGGGTTCATAGATGGGGCAGTGGAATGGGCTGAGGGAAGTTTCTCCAGGTTTATGTGTACTATGAGTAAAGAAAATAGCTTATGTTTGTGGCCACTCTTCCTTCTTTTGGTACATACCACACTTCACCTCTGTTTTCTCACCTGTGAAGTGGGGCTGTAAGTCCTCCATTGTAGGGTCCTTGGGATGGTTGAATGGATCATTGCCTATCATGATGATACATCAGGGTTTGATGCACAGAATGTACTTAGCAAATGAGTTTGCTTCTCGTTGATTCAATAAACGTGTATTCTGGCCCTTTGCTCTAAGCCCTGAAGTAGCAGCTGAACGAGATGTGCTTGACAACCTCAGGGAGCCCAAAATCACTTTGGGGAACCTGGGACTCAAACAGGTGATTGTGATAGATTGATAAGCATGATAACAGGGGAAGTGTAGGTGGCAGGTGGGATGTGCACAAGACGGATAACAGAACCCTTGGAGCTTGTACAATGCCTGACGGAGGAGGAGATAGCAAGGCTGACACTGAAGGATGAGCTGAAATCAGCCAGGCACAGAAAAGGGAAGTTAACAGCCACCTGACGGACTCTAAGGGACATTTCCAACATCTGAAACCAACGCGGGATAGCTATCAAGAATATACAGAGGAATCCTGAATATGATGAAGAAAAGACAGTAACCCCAATAGAAAGATGCAAAAACAAAACAAAACCCCCCAAACTCTGAGAACAGATCATTCAGATATGAAGAAGCCCAAATAGCTTTATAATGGATGAAATTCTTTTATAACCAGGGAAATGCAAACTAAAAAAAGGAGGTACTATTTCCTACCCATCAGAATTACAAGACATTAGAAAGATGACAAATACCAAGGAGCATGAAGCTAGAGACTCTCCTTCCTTCCTGGTGGGAATAAAAATGGGCAATGCCATCTGTGACTTATTACCTGATAATCCCTCTCCTGGGTATAAATCTGAGGGGAATGCTCACATATTCATAAAGGGATGAACTTGGAGCATCAAGATAGTTTGTAACTCCAGGAAGGTGGAGGTAACTCCAATTGTCCAGCATTAACAGAGTGGATAAATAACACATGACAGATGCGTATTATAGAAAATCACACAGCATGAGGGAGGCACAAGCTAAAAATATAGGAAGCAATGTGGATAGAACATAAAATAGTGTTGAATGGGGGGCAGCACCTGTGGCTCAAAGGAGAAGGGCGCTGGCCCCATATGCTGGAGGTGGCAGGTTCAAACCCAGCCCTGGCCAAAAAAAAAAACTGCAAAAAAAAAAAAATAGTGTTGAATGAAGAATGCCTCAGAATGAGGTTTATTACACAACGCTATTTATATTAATTAAAAAATACAATCAAGTCTTACACTAAGAAAATGCCAGGAAGGTTACGTTAACCAGTTTGATGAAAATATTTCAAACTGTATAGAAAACCAGCACACTGTACCCCATGACTGCATTAATGTACACAGCTATGATTTAATAAAAATATAATAAAAAAATGAAATGAAATGAAAAACTCATCCATTATATGTAAACAGGTATGTGTTTGTATCTATACACATAAAAACATACATGTTTGTATTAAAAAAATACAATCAAAATAACTCTGTATATTCTACAATATTTATGAACATGTGTTGAATATATGAGAAAGGGTGTCCATAGGGGAGAGGAAATGGTATTGGAGCTAAGGGTATAGAGAAAGAAATAAAAATAAATGAACAGTAAAACAAGACAGTAATTGACCACGTATGATGATGTACTAGGGAATTGATAAACGTGCCTCTATGCTCTGGAGGTCCAGTAAAGGAACAAATAATCATTTTAAAGAATAGGGTGAAAATATTTCAGTCAGATGGAATAATGTGCAATTTCCAGAGGCAAAAGAGGACATAACACATTCTAGAATGGAGAGAGAAAGGGCTGGAACAAAGAATGCAAGGCGGGGGTGGCAGGGAGAGACCTGATCATGGAGAGCCCCCAAAGCTGTACTAAATAATCAACATTTGTCTCGAGGGTAACAAAAGACCATTGAAATGACATGATTGCATTTTTCATCTTTCTCTAAACTCCAACAATGAAAAACTCAGCCAGTCAGCTGAGTCAGGTGGACTCAGTTGAGTCAGAAGCTCATGAGATTTATTTGTATCCATGTGGCAAATTTAGCAAGTCTTGATGAAATACACTTTGAGCATCTTAGCACCAAAATCATGAACCTCATTTCCCCCCCACTTTTAAACTGATCATAGGACAGTTTCACTGACATGGCACTTTCACCAGTAGCAACACACTAGGGAGAATGGAGTCACACTTACAATGTGACCTTGAGCAAAGTCACCTAAACTCTGAACATGAATTGCCTTAGTTTCTTTTTAAGTAACAACAACATAATCAGTGCTGTGTTCCAGTCTCTACTGGAATCAAACAGGATTGAATTCTAAATCTTTACAGTAATATTATGAAATTGGTATTATCTATATTTTGTATGAAGAAGAAACAGAAATAAAGAAAGGTATAAAGTAACTTGCCCAAACTCATTAACAGTTAGTAAGGCATGAGCTAAAGTTGAAATGGGCGATTCTGTTTATAGACTGTGTGAGAGTCTATTTGGTCATACCTCATTGTACTGCCCTTAAATAGTGTTATGTATTTCAAAGTTTGTATTCAATTATCTGCATATAGTGTGTCTGGCACACTGAAACCTAGAAATCAATCTCAAACGAGTGACCTCTGGGACTATATATATATATTTTATCTGAGTAGTTTTTTTTTTAATATTTTGTATTAATAGTTTGTCTTTTGAAATCTGAAAATTTTACATGAACATTTAGAATTTTGGTTTTGTGTGACAAGTTGAAAAATTTGGCAAGACTTGGCTCCCATTCCCTTCTGAAAAAAATCAGTTGGAGTGAGTAGCAGCTACCCATTTAGATAGGACACATACTCTCCAATTTTCCACAGTCCTCACCACTCCCTAATGCACTAAGCTCATTCTTCCCATTAACTGCACAGTCCTAACAGACTTTCATGTTATGAACACCATTGTAGGCAATAGACAGTCTAATCATTGAGAAGATAAGATAATACAAAGTTTTAGAAATCCAAAACTTGATCTATCTCAGAAGGTAAATAAAAATTAAAATCTTTCTGGAGAATTATCTTCCAAGTCTCAATTCTCATTGGTCATTTCACCTTTGGCCTTCATTTCCTCCTTTATGAAATAGCCAAGTGACACAACAATAAATACCATCAAAACATAAGCACTGGGATTTTTCCTTCAGAAGCCGAACATTAGGCCTGGCTTTCCCAATAACTTCCTATTCATTCAAATCTAATTATAAAATGATTTTTAATCATAGTAAAATAAATTCACTCTTCATGTCTGGAAATGTTAAAGCCCTAATTTAACAGTAACAACCAAGGGGGGAAAAACCCTCCTAATGGATTTGCACTAAGAAGCAGAATATGGCCTGTGTTGTCAGATGTTCAATAATTTAACTGCAAATGAAGTGTGTAAAATACAATATTTGTGTCATAAACCACCCAGCTTGTCACATAATAGATTTCTGAAGAGTCACGTTTCACGACACTGAGCAACATTAGGTTGGAACAGTGAAGTAGCCAAATTGAGGTTTACGGGTTCCATTTGCTTATGTAGAAAGAGATTGAGTCTTACTTCATCCAGTGACAAGAAGCGCAGAAATGCAGTCCTTTTCTGGATCCTATTGTTTGAAAGTAGTGGCTAGAATTCTGAATAACGTATCTCAGGTTCAACTTTCTCCACGTATAAGATGTGGTTTGGATTACTTTTACAAGTCATAGTGATTTTTAACTCATGTGCTGTGAGAGGATCTTAGGTGTGCTGTGAAAAATTTTAAAGATCATTATTTAAAGTATTTTTGAAAGAAGTTCGAAGCACAGTAAGAATATTCTTAATTTACTCTTTTTTTGGTACAACATAATTTAAGTGTGCTGCAGAAGTTTAACTATAGGTTCAAGTGTGCCGTGAGCTAAAAAAGGTTGAAAAACACTGGTCTAGAGGGATCCCTTGGTTCCTTTGCTAACATTGAGCTTGGTAGGCAAGATGGTGCCCCCCACCCTAAAGATGGTCATACTTGAGTCCTAGGGCCCATGAATATGTTCAGTGACAAGGCAAAGGGGGAAATAAGGGTACAGATGAAATTATGTTGTTAATCAACTGACCTTGAACCAGAGACATTAACTTGGATTATCCAGATCGGCTCAATGGCATCACAAGAATCCTTAAACACTGAAGGAGGAGGCCTCCAATAGGGGAGTCAGGAGGAGATGTGATGGTGGAAGAAGGTCAGAGTGCAGCCATGTGAGGAGAACTCAATAATTTCTAGTGTTGGAAGGAACACTGACAGAGGATGGGGCCATGAGCCAAGGGATGCTGGTAGCTTCTAGACTCCAGAAAAGGCCAGGAAACAGATTCTCCCTTAGATCCTCCGGCAGGAAGGCAGCCTCACCTCAACAAATTTGATTTTAGCCTAGTAAGATTTCTGTTGGATTTCCAACTTACGTAACTGTCAAGATAATAAATTTGTGTTGTTTGAGCCACTTAGTTGGCAGTAATTTATTGCAGCAGTGATAAAAATGTAACACACTGGCACTTAAATGATGTCTGTGGGAAAGATAATAGGGGGCCTGGCACAGTGGCCTCGTTCACACAAAATTAGACTAAGAGACAAACCAGCACTGTTATCATATTTCCTCAATTTTCCCATGCACATTTCCATTTTCAAATTTTAACTTTCTCAAATCAGGATTTATTGAACACTTGAAGAATATAGTTCAGAGAGTGTGTCCCCCCCAACCCTTAAACCCTACCAAAATTGAAATCTATCATTAAATACAGTGTGTATTTTACAATACGGAGCCCCTTAAAATCACACGATATGTAGTCATTTTAAGGAGCAAACAGGAAGAAATCAATTCAGCAAGCACTGAGTATCTTGTTAGGGCCAAGCACATTGCTGGGCACTGAGGTGGCTTCTTTCCATGACTTTCAGAGGCCAGTGAAAAATTCAGACTAATGTTATCATTAATCTCAAATATGAACTACTATGAGTTGAGAGACTGGACCTAACTCCAGTTCGTCTCCACATCCCCTACATCTAGCATAGATACAGCCTAGCACATAAGAACTCACAAGCTGCCCTGTATCTCTATGTGGGAAGGAAGGCCTTCTGCCCACAGCCGGTGAGTCAACTGCCACAGAACGAGCCATCTTGGAAGCAGATCCTTCAGTCCCAAGCCCCAGGGGATCCTTCAGATGGCTGACATCCCCAGCTGACATCATAACGTAATCTCGTCAAGAGACCTTAAGCCAGAACCACCCATCTAAACCACTCCTGGAGTCCTGACCCTTGGAAATGAAAAGAAGTAATAAATGTTTGTGTTTTAAGCTACTAAGCTGTTAGGTATCTGTTATACAGCAATGGATACCTAACACAAAATACATGACTGAATAAAAGCAAAAATTCCGGCACTGGGTTGCATGGCAGAGAGAGAAGGAAAAAAAAAAAAAAAACACAAAGAAGAGGAACTGGAAAGGCAGAGAAGGAACAATTTGCAAAGGGCCTTTAAATGCACACTCGGGGGCTGGCACTTGTTCTGGAGACCTCTGAGGCCATTACAGGCAACAGGTCTTGTGTATATTTTATCCCTAATAAGCATAAATCTGAGCTCATCATTCTTCTGCTTAAGTGTCCCAGTGGCTTCCCATTCATTTAAGTATGAAGGATAAATGGTACAAAAGGCAGACACGGCCTTCCCTTCTCTCTTTGCTGCCTTGATGGTCCGCCTGATCTGCCTCTGTGTTCCAGTATGGTGCCCACCAACACACACACATGCAAGTGCACTCACGAACTCCAATCCTTCTTCAATCCCAAATGTCTCTAGTACTCTGACGTACTGGGCTCCCCTGTGCTTTTACAGACTTGTCTGTGTCCTGGTTACCTCTCTCCACCTCTGCCTTTTGGGCTAGCTGAACTAACTGGTCCTTTTATTGAGAGCCTTCGTATCCTTCTCCGTCTGAGGAGGTGTTCCCCCCATGTGCTCCCATTTTACTCTGGGTAGAACTTAATTCCAGCACTCCTGACGATTTCATATTTGTCCAATTATGTAACCCCACTTTCCCCACCTGGGTTTGAGCTCCACAACTTTACTGACAGCATTTTCTTAAACCTCTGAATATGGTCGGTATCCTATAAATGTTTTTGTTAAACAAATGAATAAAGAAATGATAATTGAGTTGTTGCTGATGGCTGTGTTTCAAGAAATCCTGGTTTTTCTGTGGTCTCATAGCTGGGTGATTTTTCTTGGGAGTCTTCTGAAGAAAAATAAGGCCAGAATTACGGCGCCTTATCTTACCCAATGGATGTATATACCTTGTAGTTGAGCTGGACATAAACACGGATATAGCAATAGCGAGTTTTGTTCTCCTCCACAAATCACTGCACCTGTTCGCCTCAGAACAGACCAAGAGGCATTACCCTCATTTTGAAACATGACCCAATTTCACTGACTCATGGGAAGAAACCCTGATGTTGCTCTCTTTCCACCAATGTGCCCAATCTTTCCTCCTATGACAGGAAAAAAATAACTATCCATAACCCTGATCATTTTCAAACAAGTTTGTTCCTGTTAACTGTTTGGAGCATCTTAAGTTTTTGTGGTGGCGTCTGTCTGCTTTTGTGAATTGGGATGGGCTTAAGGACACAAGTTGGGGCAGAGCTGAGTGCTTTGGACAGACTAGGGGAAAATGGTGCAACAGAAATTTGAGAATTAACCAACCATAGTCCACTGGCCAAATCTGGCATTTTATTTGTATAGCCCTTGAGCTATAAAAGTTTTTAATATATTTTTTTAAAGTTACATTTTAGATTGTTATGTAAGTACCTGTATAATACCTTAAATTTTGCCTCTCGGCTTGCAAAGCTTCAAATATTTACCACGTATGGCCATTTAAGAAAAATGCAGAGGGAGAGAGAAAGAATCCCTCAGAGATGGAATTGGAGAATAGGCGTATCTACGGTGGAATTTTAAGGTGCTGACAACGGGGTACCCCATGTAAGCCACCCCATCTGTATCCTCCAGAGAACTTCAATTAAGGGCATCAGCCTTTCAGGCTCACGAGTCATGGTGCTTTGGTGGGACTCTGCGTATGCACTTGAAAACAAGTGCGTGTGCAAGTGGAGACAGCAAGACAGGAGCCATGACCTGGAGACTTGCAGCTTGTCTGTTTATTGTCTTTGGGGTCTCAGGCCAGGCTTGCGAGGAAAAACACAGGCTCATCACCCTTCTTCCCTTCCCACCACCTAAGTGGGCTGCAGTCTGCTGGGTCTCACTGGTGCTCTCCTTCAAGAGGGAGCATCCTATCTTCACTTAATCACAAGGCTGTCCTCCGAGAGACCATTGGTCCGAGTGCACAGCCACCACGAGCAGAGAGCCCTCTTACCCATCAGGGGGAGATAATGCCTGGTAATCATTTTGGCTTTTCCAGCCTTAATGTTCTCTCTCTCCTCCTCCTCAGGTCCTTCCTACCCCAGTGGAAATCATAAGGATCCTATTTTAAGACATCCTTTAGTACCAAAATACCACTCTGAGACACTCTCGTCCTTCCTTTCAGTAATCTCTTTTATTTGAGACAAAAAGAACTTATCAGAAGGGGCACATCGTGGCTTCCTACAGGAGGCAAGCCAGAGGGCGGCAGGGAGATTCTTCCAGTATGTCTGCTGTTCCAGGCCATCCATGCTTTCAGGCTCGTGATGCTGAGGACAGCAGATCTTCTCTGTCTTCCTCAGGCTCTCATATTCATCATCCTAGACTGGAGACTGAGAAAAGGGATAAGGCTTTGTGTGGGTGGAATATCAGAGGAGAAAGGGCAGATTGAGACTGACCAGGTGGGCACTCAGCCTGGCCCAGGGACAGAGCGAGGGAACAGGAAGAACAAGAGATAAGAACGGGGCAGTGGGACTGGCTTTCCCAACAGCAGCAAAAGCAATTGGGTCTATATCTGAAGGCAGCATTAGGGGTGGGCATCTGGCGATATCACATAAATTAACAGACATTTGGGAGAGTGACTTATGAGCACAGTCTCCCGTAATCTACTTTTCCAATGATATCTACCATTTATTGAATGCTAACTATGGGTCGGGGCAAGTGCTAATCCATTTACAAGTTTCAGTTCATTTGCCACAGTCAATAATCCTACAGTGTAAGAACTATTGTTACCCTGTGTTTACAGATGAGGTAACCGAAGCTCAGAGAGGCTGAGCCACTTCCCACCATCACACAGCTCAGGAGTGGTTGAGCTGGGGCTAAGATCCAGGCCTGACCCCAAGATTTGAGCTCATAACTTTTCTGTTAGATGGGTTAAGGATCTTGTCTCTTAGGCTAGCCAGGTACCTGCATGTGCTTTGGAGAAACCAGCTCTCCTAGACAGCTGTCTAGATGGTGGAGATATTATAAATAGTATTATGAAAAACTAAGGATAGGTCTTATAAGTCAGGCAAAGGGAAGTTATGATTCTTGTGGACACCCTAATCTATCTCCCTATAATAGCCTGTATGTGAAATGTCTTCATGAGGTTATCAGAGTATTCCCCGAGTCATCTGCGAAGGTAAGATTGCAATTTTAGTAACCCTTGTTACACAAACCAAAGCAATCTGTTCTGTTTTGACACTCTGACACTCCTGGCTTGCAAAAGAAATGGAGGCAAGGTATTTTTCCACATTCTCATTCCAAAAGGAAGTTTGAAGGGTTAACTGTGAGGCCCTCTTGGTGTAAATGACAGTTCTGGCCTCCAACCATATAAGTATAGACAGCAATCTTCGGGATACTTAAGGAGAAAACCACAGCTCCATTTCTTTAAGCCATCTTTAACCTTTAGTTCTAGAAATCCTAATTAAAAATCAATTCCGTTTTTTATAGTAAATCTGACAGTAATTCTATCTCTAATGGCAGTAGCAAGATAAATAGTATGTCAGGTAAACTCAGCAGGAAAATGACATTTTCATTAGCAATTTACTGGGTGTGAAATTTTCACCAAGATAAAGCATTCCTGAACAATACAGGGTAACCGGCCCCCTTGGGGTAGCCCATTCTGCTAATTAATAGGGAGACACAGATGGGATTAAATGTCTTCTACCCAAAGTATGTTAGGGTCACAGCAGTTATTCTGAACATACTCGCACTGAGAAAGCCAGTCGGGACCCCAAACAATAAGCAAGCTGACATAACAAGACCAGCGCAGCCCACTGCAATCCAGAAAAATCGAATCTGGTCTCCCACCAGCATCCCAGTCTTTACTGTGACTGTATGGGTCTCGATTCATCAGCCCATTTCAGCAAGCCGTTCCAGCCAGTAATCATTCACTTTCAGGGTAGCCTCTGAACAGGTATTGACTTGGGAGACTGGCAATTCATCCTGGGTTCTGTGTCCCTCTGGCAAGATTCTTGGCAGTCTTTGAAGAAGGGAGAAAAGAATTTGGCCCATGCAAGCTGGGCCCCCAGAGAGACTCTGGGAGAAGACAAAACAAAAGGTAGGGATATTTGCAGGCAAAGGCTGAGTTAAGTACCAGCGTCACACCTTGTCCTTGCTAACACTCCAACAACGGTCCCAATTATCTGTCAAATCAAGGTGGAATCATGAAATATCAGTACTAAAAGGAATAAAGACAAGGGTGTTTTCATTTACAGAGGCGCTAATGTGTGCCTAGCCTAGGGGTGTCCAGCCTGCAGCCTGTGGGTGGCAAGCTGATTTCATGGGGAGTTTTTTACTTTTGCTTATCTGTGGTGACATCAGATGGATATCAGGCAGGGACATTTTTATTCTTTCCTTCCTTTTTTTTTTTTTAACTAATCATCTTTCATTAGTATTTGTGTATTTAATGTAAAGCCCAAGGAAACTCTTATTCTTTCGATGTGCAGCAGAGAAAAATGTTAGATATCCCTGGCTAGGCCTTCATTTTAAACCTTACAACAAACTTACGGTGTAGATAAAGTTATTAACCCTTCTTTCCGATGACAAAACTGAGGCTCCCTGGCTGAATGGAAACCCGAGTACACCCAGCTGGAAGGGTGGGTGACGCCAGTGTGGACCCTGGTCAGACACTGTGATCAGATGCTTGGTGTGTCCATCTCTCGGACAGATGGGGGAGGGAGTTTGCACTGTGTAGCTCACGTGAGGCAAAAGGAAGATGCAATTAGATTTTACTCTAGATCCATCATTTCAGCCAACAGAAAAGAAGTGTCAGCATTCTTACCTATGGCCGGAGTGGTTACCTGATACTCCATTCCAACTGTGGACTTGTCTGTGGCCATGGAGCTGAGTCTGGGGCCACGCCATGTGACTCCCATCTGTATTTACTGAAGTGACAGGAGCCATGTGTGTAAGTGGCATGTTAGTCACCTGTGTGCCATGACTCATCTCTGCATGGGCTTCCCCTGAACATGCAGGAAGCTTAATGAGCCTTTTGGTTGTGTCCGTTGATGACGGGTTGGGGCAAGGATAGAAAGAAAATGAAGATCTGAATTGGGAAACCCAAGGCAGCATCACGCTGGGATGAAAATGGGCTCAGAGCTCCGCGTAGGCACTTTCAGGCAGCTGACTGAGGAATCGCAGGACTCTGGGGCTTGTCTGGCTCAAAGACACACAGCTGACACCCAGACAGAGAAGAGAAGAATGAGGGAGACAGCTATGCAGAAGAAGGGGAGTGGGGAGAACGTGTGTTCCCCCCACAGCCACACCCCAGGCCCCTCGCATCATAAGTGCCCAGTTCTAGGACCCTGGGAGATTGGGTTGAAATCCCTGCCCTTGGATTCTGAATGATGCTGGTTGTATTAGTTCAAGCACTGAGGGAGGTTTCCTGCAAAAGTTCAGGCACACGTGACTGCAGGTATGTAGACCGTGTCCTCGGGGTTCTCCTTCCCATCTCTTGTGTCTGCGTTAGTCTGGGTTGGCTTCACACTCAGAGAATGAAGTTCAAAAGCTCCCAGAAGTTCTGGCTCAGCAACCATGGAGGAGGCATCTCATGTCACTGGCAGGTTTCATGAGCTGGAGGACCGAGGCTCCCTGAATGACCTGGGTCATGTATCTCCCTTTGACTGAAACACTAGGGCCCACTGAACAGAACCTGCTGAAGAGTAATCTGTCCTTAGAACTCGAGGTGAAGTGGAATTAGCCCCCAGCCAATCCACAAGGGCACTGTCCCAAGGGACAGCTGGAGGCTGTTACCAGAAAACGGGAGCAGGGTCAGCAACAAGAGGAAACATCTACCCATCAAAGAAATCCTCGTCTGAAGTCAGTCTAAGCAGGTTTCTGATTTTTGTCACCAAACAGTCCTTGAATAAATATCTAGAAAGATGTGTCCATAGTGCTAGGGAGAGAAATAAAGGTAAGACAGATTCCAGCTGCCACCCACCTTACCATCTTCTAAGGAAGATAAACCCAATGTATACAAGTGGTACATTGTGAGTAAAAGCTTGTTCCAAAGGTACAGAAAACTCCGAGATTTTCAAGGCAGTAATATTGGTTGAGGGGGATGCGGAAGTTTCGGGTGACATTTATTTGGCTTGCAGCTTAAAGAATGGTTAGGATTTTAAGTGGGTGGGGAGAGTAGTTCTGGTTAAAGAGTGGCATCTTCAAAAAAGCATGAAGTCTAGATCCAGGTGAGCAGACTTACCCCCAAGTACCTTTGCTGCTGTTTCTCCTCAGCTGTCTTATCACCAGCCGTGTAAATTCTCTCCAGGGACAGCCACCCTTGCTCTACCACTCCAACTGGTGTCCCGGGACAGAAAGCATTTGAGCATTCTCTGCTATTTTATAACAGTGTTTAGATTCTGGGCATAGAGTCCCCATGTTAGAAAGAGAGTGAAGAAGAACCTCACATCCTTCTAGGCATTGCACACTGCCTGGACCCCCTCTCATCTGCAGGTGACTGTTCCAGTGGGAATACCCTGGGAGAATAAATCAGGACTCCCTTTAACTCCAAGAAGTCAAAGAATTCTCCCAGCTAGTCTCTCTGCATCCCTGAACAATCTCGACAAGAAAAGAAGAAACCAGACCAATCTGACTTCCAACCCCTTCCCTACTCAACCACCGTGAGCCTAAATTTCCTTGTTTGAAAATTAGAAGGAATTGCTAATATGATGCCAGTATGTCCCTCTGTGTTTGAGAGAATCAAAGGATAGATAACATGTGGGTAGCACCTAGAAAAGCAGATGGCAGTGGATAAAGTCTGATTTTCCTTTCCTTCTGAATGGAGCCTTACAAACTACGCAGACTGATCACCAGCTTAAGCTATTTGCTGCTCGAAACTACTATACCACCAGCAGCCGTTTCCACAGTGTAGCGTTAATTCCAAATGGCACAGGTAGGGAAGGCTTAGCTGAAAGGCACTCCTGTTTGCTTAGGAGCTACAGATGAATGTTTACAGGGTAGGGAAAAAACTCAGGACTCCAGGCAATAGAAATATTTGAATAACAGAAGAGCCACCACATCTATAGCAGGTCAATAGACCA
>NW_003852439.1:4132502-4145137 GCF_000181295.1 Otolemur garnettii
GTGCGCCCATCTAATATCATCTGTAGAACTGACAAATCATGCAAAGGAGATTAATTTATCTTGATGCCTGGACTGTGGACTGTGTGTGTATCCAGGACTCTTCAGACGGCAAGTGACGGGCACACAACTCAAAATAGCTTAAGGAGAACCAGAATTAAAAGGGCACTGCAGGATCTCGTGACAGAATGGAGCAACCAAAGCAAAGGAAAGGCAGTCTCATCAACTAAAAGACCAGGGCCTCAGGCATATTTGGAACTCCCCCGTTTCTTACAGCAATTGCTTGTCTCCATACTCCTTTCTCTTATTACAAAGAGGGTTTGGCTACATAACAAAAAATGTGATCCCACCTGTAGCTCCTGGGGTTTCCTCTTAAAATGTCTGTGCTTGGATGGAAATTGCGTTCACTCCCTCAATGCCTTGTCCAAAAGTCCTAATGGAAGGACTCATTGGCTTTGCTTAGAGCAAGCAGCTATTTCCAGCGCAGAATAGTGTACTATGAGCCCTTCTGGGTCAGACACCTCCTCACGGACCAATTAACAGTGGCTTGGGATCTAGAGCCATTTCAGAAAATAGTCACTCACAAGGAAAATGACCAGACGTTGTTACAGGTGGAGGGGCAATTTCCAAAAAAGAGCCAAGCGGGGCAGATAAAACAATGCATCTGTCTCCCACCGTGGACAAAGGAAGACTGTCGTCTCAAGTTTTATTTGCTAATTTATTCATCTTCTCCCCATCCATTCATTCATTAATTTATTCAAACACCAAATCCTCACTGAAGTATTATCTGCCATTTTCTGGGTTTACTGTGGAGTAGAGTCTCCCTATCACCCACTGCTGACACCCTCCTAAAACACAGAGAGATCACTCTTCATCTCCAATCACTCACTGTCTCCTGGAGAGACTCTCAGTCCCATTTTACACTGTCAGGAGCTTGTGGAACACTTAATGCCGATGATTCCTCCTGTTGAGAGGTCTACTTTGTCTGCAACGCCAGCAATGGACAAATTGCAGACAGATCTTCCCAGTCTCTTGATAGTCACACACACAGATGCACACACACACACACACACACACACACACACACACACGGTGGCCAGGTTGCCCTGCTAGATACTGAAAAGCCCCTTATTTTCCTCTGGGGAATAGAACATCTTGCTGGCCCAGTTCACTTGATCGTATTGACTGGCCTGCTGAGGGCAGACACACGGTGCAAGGAAATCCGAACTCAAATCTGGTACGAACTCAGGTCTTCCTTGAATAACCTTTATCTATTTGAAAAGTAAAGCACTTGGTTATGAGATAAAGCCTTGCAACCAGTTTTGGGAGGTAAATACCAGGTCTTAAATTCTCAAAACTGAGGCCCCACTAAGGACTCTTGCTCTGACATTCCAGGTTGTATCGGATGACTAAATTCTCTTCTGTCACCGTTCTGTGTTGTAATCATCTTTCATCTACCACCTGTGTTCCCCGCCCCCTTGTGACATCTAGAAAGCAGACGCCCAGGTTTTATTATACTCCGGGTGCCCATCACAGACCCTGCCATAGCATGGACAGTAAATGTTTATTCAATGAAGGGGAGACTGATGAAAGTCACCTTGTGTTGGCCAAGGGGGTGTCCTGCTCTCAGCAAAATGGTGACGATGTTGACTTTGGCTTTGGGAGTCCAAAGAGTGGAGAGTTCAGACTGTCAGGCTGCTGCACAAAGGCCTTCAGAATTCATATCTCCTTAGACGTTCTCCAGAGGGGACACAGACTATTCTGCTCTAATAAGGATTGCAGAAGCTCAAGGACAGTGCACTCAACCCAGTTCTAATGAGAATAGTTCAAGCTTTTCACAAACGTTAAGAAAAATCTTACTAATAGTTATCAGTTACTATAACTATTAGTTATAGTAGGAGGCTGAGGCAAGAGAATGGCTCAAGCCCAAGAGTTTGAGGTTGCTGTGAGCTGTGATACCATAGCCCTCTACCAAGGGCAACATAGTGAAACTCTGTCTCAAAAAAAAAAAAATTTTTTTCCCCAAGTAGCAGAGCTGAGACTTGAACTCTAGTTTGGGGTCTATTATTTTCACCCTCTATTCTATAACTCTTGCCAGGTCTTGCCTACAAGAGTTGAACTAAACAGGAAACTTAAAGCTAACAGTCCTGAACTTACTCAACAGTTACAACAGTTACAATTTCCAGCTTCTTTAACACCATATCTTCGTGATATCTTTCACAAAGGTATCTTTTTTTTTTAATTTCTTATAGCATAACTATGTACATTAATGCAATCATGGGGTACAGTGTGCTATTTTCATATACATTTTGAAATACTCTCATCAAACTGGTTAACATAACCTTCATGTCATTTTCTTAGTTAGTGAGTCAAGACATTCATACTCTGCTTTTAGAAAGATTCACTTGTACCCTTGTAAGATTCACAAAGGTATCTTAAAGTGCAGGCGTCCTTAAACTATGGCCCCATGGGCCACATGCAGCCTGCCTAGGACATTTATCCGGCCCGCCGGGTTTTTTGCAGCCACTGCCTATCCTGCTTAGCAGCCAACTCGTCCAACCAATGGTCTGAGGGACAGTGAACTGGCTCCCTGTTTAAAAAGTTTGAGGACCCCAGTTATGGTGTATCAGGCACCATCTAAGAGCTTTGAAAACATTATCTGAACCAGTTATTCTCAGCACTGATTTTGCCCCCTAGGAAATATTTGACAGTGTCAGGATGTAGTTTTGATTGCCATCCTGGCAGAGGTTTGCTGCTGGTATCTAACTAAGGTAGAGAACAAAGATTCTTGTAAACAGCCCCATAATACACAGGACAGCTTCCCACAACAAAGAATGATCCAGCTCCAAATGTCCACAGTGCCCGGTTGAGTAATCTTGATCTAATGTAATGCCTTCTACAACCCTATTTTATTATTATTTTCCTGATTTTGCAGGAGAGGAAACTAAGGAATATATATTAATAATTTTCCCAGCTCTGCCCTAGTAGCACAGTGGTTATGGCGCTAGCCACATGCACCAAGGCTGGTGGGTTTGAGCCCAGCCCAGGCCAGCTAAACAATAACAACTGCAACAAGAAAATAGCTGGGTGTTGTGGCAGGTGCCTGTTGTTCCTGCTACTTGGGAGGCTGAGGCAAGAGAATCGCTGAAGCCCAAGAGTTTGAGGTTGCTGTGAGCTGTGATACCATAGCCCTCTACCAAGGGCAACATAGTGAAACTCTGTCTCAAAAAAAAAATTTCCAGCTTCTTTAACACCAGATTTTACCAAGTTTCATGTGAAAAACTAAAGATGTTTCTTTAGCCAGAGCTGGGAGTATCTTTAAATTGAATCCAGTTCCCCCTATTGAAACATAATAACTTTTAAAGTAATCTAGTCTCTTCATTACCACTGTTACATCCAGTTGTCCAAACCTCTTTTGAGTCGGTAGTTAAAAGGGCCCAGCCACACACTCCTAACGTTATTGTCGCTGGCTAAAATGCTTAGCAACAACACAAACATCACTCAGAATCAAATTATCAGATGTACCGACAAGATGCTCCTCGACTTAATAGTGTGGTAAATGATGGCTGGGAGATGTTCTTTGAAGCTGTGGAGGCAAATGTGAAAGCTAATTCAATTCTCAAATGAATAAAAGTGAGGAACTGTTCTTATAAACCTGATATTACTGGAGATAGGGCCAGAGCATCCTGCTGTCTTGTTTGGGGGAAGAGAGAGGAGAGAGGGTTCGTTTTATTCCTGACCATAAAGAGCTGGGCTCTGCGGCCACACATTTGACCTTGGGTACTGGGCTGAGAACTTCAGCAGAAGGGAGAGTTCCTTCCCAGCTCAGTCCGCAGCAAGCTTCCCTCATCATCAGTTCCCCTTGTAGCTGCCTGAAGGAGTGAGGGGCCTCTCAAGAAGCATTCAGGGCTTTGGGGGAAATTCAATCTCTGCTTATTAGACTATGAGAACGAATAATAGAATTTTCTGAGAGGAGCCGGGATCTCGGGTCACCTGGGACAGTGACTTTCCAATTGCCATGGTGAGCCCTAGGTTTTCACAAAGGTATCTTAGAGGCAGGGAGAAGGAAGGCTTGGAAGGAAGGAAGGCCTGAAATTTGCTTTAATTTATTTTACATATTGGGCTTAGAGGTAAGGTATTAATTGTAGGAAAAGAAAAAAGCTTTTGCTGATAAAAATCATGAATTCTGGCTCGGCGCCTATAGCTCAACCGGCTAAGGCGCCAGCCACGTACACCTAAGGTGTCGGGTTCGAATCCCCAGCCCGGACCCGCCAAACAACGATGATGGCTGCAACCAAAAAATAGCCGGGCGTTGTGGCGGGCGCCTGTGGTCCCAGCTACTTGGGAGGCGGAGGCAGGAGACTCGCTTGAGCCCAGGAGTTGGAGGTTGCTGTGAGCTGTAATGCCACGGCACTCTGCCCAGGGGGACAGCTTGAGGCTCTGTCTCAAAAAAAAAAAAAAAATCATGAATTCTGCTAATCCACTCACTTAGACAAGACAAGCAAGGCTCCGTGGAGATGTGGCCTCCCCGAAGACACACAACCAGTCAAGGCTACACTTTGACACTGACTATGTACTCAACAATTCATTTCAATTCAGTATTTATTTATTTAATCATAAATGCATAGATCATGTATACATTAATGCATGTATGGGGTACAATGTGCTGATTTCATATGGAATTAGGAGCGTTTACATCACACTGGTTAATATAAACCTCATCTCGTTTACTTAATAATTGTTTTAAGACATTTATACTCTATGCTTAACAAATCTGACAAGTACCCTTGCATTATGCACCATAGGGGTGATCCCACCATTCACCCTCCCTTGATCTGACCTCCTCCCTCCCCTCCCAGTCCCCGCTCCTCCCTCCCTTATCCTGGGCCATAGTTGTGACATTAACTGCATGGAATTACTGTCCAACTTCACAGATCTGCAAGGGCTCAGTACCGTGAGATTTCAGATGCTGCCTGCAAGACCCAGGGGCCGTTTGCACATGTGTTTGGCCAACTTGGCTACAAATTTTGGGGATTTCCATAACCCTTCTTCAGGTTATGACTCACGGATCTTAGAAAGTGTTACCCTTACAAAGACTGTTTTGTTTCAAGGGATACAAATGAACAACCAGATGAACTCAGAGGTCAGGAAGGTTTGGAAGAGCCTTGGGGCAGGTGTTTCTGTGTCTGTGGAGTAAGAGCTTGACACCCTCGCCCTCGGGCACATCAGTCTGCTCACCAATCAGGAAGCGCTTTGAGCCCTGCTGTCCAGAGTTTTTGTGGAGCTTTCATTATACAGACATGACGCCCCTCCTCAGAAAGCCAGCCATGGGGCTGAGACTTCTGATCCTTAATTATGTGCTTGGTCTTACTGGCCTGGCCAGCTTCTCCTTTAAAAGTATTTAGGATTCACTGTGGGTTACACAAAATTGAGTACAGTCAAAAGGGGTTCATTTGGAATAACAAAATACATTCCTAACACTCGGGAAATTCCAAAAGTTTTTGAAGCTCTGTGTCAGGAGCCAGGGACAAAGACCAGATTCTCCCCTGAACCCCCCAAATCATGCAACAAGGACAGAGGCTGACACCTGTTTTTTTCCCTCACCCCCACTCCCCACCCCCCGCCTGGGTGTTTTCAGAATGATGAAATGGCAGAATGTAAAGGGGTCAGAGCCAGAGGGACCTAGTGATTGGCTAATGTATAGAAGAGTATAATGTGGTTCAGAGTTGATGCTGAGGGCCCCGGATGCTTTGTGATTAAAGCTGGTGTGAAAGCTGCACCCCTAACCCTGAACTACAGAGACACTCTGGAGAGTTCTGTGCGTGTTTCCTGTGTCTTCTCCAGCAAATGAACACAAACTCACTGCCTTAGAACAACCCAACAATTTATGATCTTGTACACCTGGAGTTCAGAAGTCTGAAACAGGTCTGTAGAGCTGCAGGGATTCTAGAGCAGTGGTTCTCAACCTTCCTAATGCCGCGACCCTTTAATATAGTTCCTCATGTTGTGGTGACCCCCAACCATAGAATTATTTTCATTGCTACTTCATAACTGTAATTTTGCTACTGTTATGAATCGTAATGTAAATATATGATATGCAGGATGGTCTTAGGCGACCCCTGGAAAGGGTTATTGACCCCCAAAGGGGTGGCAACCCACAGGTTGAGAACCGCTGTTCTAGAGGCTCTGAAGGGACAGTTGGTTTCCCTATCCTTTCCAACACCCAAAGGCTACCCACATCTTTTTGTTCACGACCCCTCTCCTTCTTTAAACCCAGCGACACAGCATCTTCAGATCTCTTCCTTTCCCTTGCTCCCACTGTTACATTCCCTTCTAACTCTGATTTCTCTTGCATCCTTCTTATCAGAACGCTGTGATTACATTGGGCACACCAGGATAATCCAGGATAATCTCCTTATCTCAAGATTCTTAACTCGATTCCATCTGCAAACTCTCGTTTGCCTTATAAGGTGACATAGTCACAGGTTCCTGGGATTAGGAAGTGGACATCTTTGGGAGAGCGGTATTCAGCATACCACATTTTCCTATTTGTGCTCTGTTGAAATCCATGATGACCATCCTTGAGCAGGGGGGCCTCTGTCCCCTTTCTCCAACTTTGTTTCTTTGGCTGGCTCCTTCCTCATTTTGCTGGCAAGGGTGAGGTGTGGTCCTTTGATCACTCGGGGGTGTGTTTACTCAAGGGGATAACAGGACCTTTGAAACTGATAGACACCTGCGTGCCCTTCCTTTCTGTTCCACTGCTCTGAGTCTGCGGGAGCTGTGTTGCGTTCCTGGTCCTCCTATGTAAGGGGAGGCGTTATAGGATATTTGGAAATACTCTTCAGTCATCCTGTGTCCTCCAGCTCAGCTCTTAGCAGAGAGCCCTGCGAGACAAAGGTCTTTGTGCTTTCCAACTAAACAAATTGCAGCTTTACTTCCTACTTGGACAAGGCCTTTCAGAAGAGATGGTTGTCTGCCCAAGCATCATTTGCAAACCCATTTCTCCTCCCTCATTGCCCACTAATTTACTGTGTGAGCTTTAGAAATTTATTTCCCTCTCCTTTTTTTCCTAAGTGAAAGATACAGTGGTTCTGATGCAAAATGTCTTTACTATCATGTTTCTGCATAGGTCAGTGGTTTACAATGCCCACAGGGCTGTGCACTCTCCCTCCCACAACCCCAGGGAACATTTGGTAATATTTGAAAGCGTTTTAGTCATCACGACTTGGGAAGGTGGCTGCTACTGTCATCTAGTGGGTAAAGGCCAGGGATACAGCTAAACATCCATCCCGCAATGCATACGCAAGCTCCCACCATAGAGAATTATTGGGCTCAAATTGCCATTATGTTGTAGCTGAGAAATCCTGGCTTAAGTCCAAAGAGGAAGAAAAAATATTGCAATAAGTTTAATGTCTTTCTTTACCAGTTCACTTAGCCCTCTCCGTAGGAGATTTGGGACAATTACTGAAGCACATTAATGAACGGGTAGGGTCTGTCTTTGTGCTTCCAAAGCTTCAGACACAAGGACCAGACTTTCGACTTCCTCTGGGTTCATCCGCCCTCACACACAGCAAGTCATCTTTCTCCCATCCCATTGCCTACCCATGTGGTAAAAATAATAAGCTGAGAACAGGAGGAGCGAGAAGAGACTGCCCTTCACTGATCACTGAAGCCTGACCTTCAAGTGTCCAGGAGCGTGGACTCCCAACCTGCGCTGAAAGCTTTGTTGCGTTTTGTGCTTTGGTGTGTTGGTAATGAGTGTAAGGAATAAATAAATAAGGATAAGCAGTCAGAACCATTGTTTGGTTTTAATTTCCCAGACCGTGAGGAGGGAAAAGCTCTAGTTGGAGCCATGGAAAACTTCAAACAGCCTTTATCTCGAGCAAGGCGGTAAGCCACAAGGGTTTGGGTAAACTACGATAGATTTCAGTGAGCACGACTCCTTGGGATTCTGTCTCAGCTTGGACTGAGTGACAACTATGTGAGCAAGTCAGGTCCCCAGCCAGGAGGAAAACAGTGGGCTGAAAGGATTACTCATGCTAGATCAGAGCACAAAAATCTTGCTGCTTCTTCTGACAAAACAAAACAAAAAGAGGGGTGGGGTGGGAAGAAAGGCCACTGCTTCTTGGTTAAGAGGTAAGTCACCAATGCAGTGAAAAAGAATTATACTTCTTCCTTTAAGTGCAGAGAAAAATAGTGATTTTGAAATTACTTCATTGGTCAAAAAATAAAGACTGGCTGCAAACATTTGTTCACACCACAAAAGGCATAGGTTCCCTCATCTTAACAAGAATATGATAACATCCTGTTACAGTTAATAGTTATTGAATTGCCTATTATATCCCAGGAACAGTTTAAGGACACTGCAGATATATTACCCAGTTAAACCTTCACCTTAACCCTCAGCCTAAGGTTACTGCTCTGATTATATAGATAAGGAAATGGGGGGTGAAGAGGCAAAGTGACTTGCCCAAGATCACACGGTAGCACAGAAAAAAAGAATTTTGAACCAAGATTTGGCCGGCCAGACAATTCCTCTGAATTACTGTTCCACTGACGCTTAATCCTGCATATCCATACTTTATTTGGGGTTTATAGTTTCTTTTCTTGTACTGTCTTTGATGTGTTTTTGCTATCAGAGTCATGCTGGACTCTACAATGAACTGGAAAATGTTCCCCCCTTTTCAGTTTCCTGGAAGAGTTTGTGCAGAATTGCTATTATTTATTTCTAAAATGTGTCGGAGAAGCCATCTGAGCCTAGAGATTTTATTTGTGGGAAGTTAAGTTATGACTTCATTTTCTTTAATAAATAGAGCACTCTTCTGGTGATCTATTTCATCTCCAGCCAGCTCTCCTAGTTGTATCTTTCAAGGGTTTGCCAATTTCAACTGTCATTGAATTTATTTATTTATTTACTTTGAGACAGACTCTCACTATGTCACTCTCAGTAGAGTGCTGTGGCATCACAGCTCACAGCAACCTTAAACTCTTGGGCTTAAGCAATTTTCTTGCTTCAGCCTCCCAAGTAGGTGGGAGTACATGCGCCTGCCACAATGCCCGGCTATCTTTTGTTGAGGTTGTCATCATTGTTGTTTGGCTGGCCCAGGCCGGGTTTGAACCCACCAGCCTCAGTGTATGTGGCTGGTGCCATAACCACTGAGCTACAGGCGCAGAGCCACTGTCATTGAATTTCATTGAATTTATAGACATAAAGTTGTTTATAATATTTATCTGATTATCCCTCTAAATATCTGTAGAATCTGTAATGAGATCACCTCTCTCAGTCGTGATGATATCTGTGTCTTCATTCTTTTTCTAGATCAGTGTGACCAGATTTTTATTTATTGTTTTGACTGCTCCAAGAGTCAGCTTTTATTTTTGAGGATTTTTCTCCGTCTTCTATTTCATCTGTTTCTGCTCTCACATTTATTCTACCTGTTGTTTTGCTTACTTGGGGTTTAACTTGCCTATTTACTGTTTTCCTAAGGTGCAAACTGACGTCACTGATTTGAGATCTCTGAGGTTTTCTAAGGCAGGCATTGAGTTCCACAAATTTCTCCTTAGATACTGCTTCCACAACACTCCACACCGTTCACCGTGCTTTAATATCCATTCCGTGACACACCCTGTGGTCCCTTTTGATTTCTTCTTTGAGCATGGGCTATTCAGAAATATGCTGTTAAGTTTCCAAACGTTGGGGTTTGCTAGAGATCTGTTATTAATTTCCAATTTAATTTTGTTATAGTCGGAAAACCCAGTCTGGATGACTTGAATCCTTTCACTACATTAAAAGTTCTTGTATTCTGGTCTGGGATACAGTCTATGCTGGTAGATGGTCTGTGCAGACATTCAAAACACATTGACAAGAGGCTTGTATTCTGTTGCTAAGTCGAATGTTGAATAAATGTCAACTCAGGTATTTCTCAAGTGTCCATCCTTGCTGACTTTCCATTCATCTGTCCTACCAATCATTGAGGAAAGAGAGGATGTTTTCTTTCTCTTTGCATTTCTATCGGGTTTTTGCCTCTTGTGTTTTCAATCTCTGCCTTTGGTACGTAAGTACGTATGAGCTCTCGAGTAACCGACCTCTTTATTAAGTAAGCTTCTTAGTCCTTTGCTCTGAAATCTACTTTCTCTGATATTAATATAACCACTCCAGCTTTTTATAAAAAAATGTTTTCATGGTATATATTTTTCTATCCCTTTATGTTTTATCTATTTGAGCATTTAAAGTGAATTTCTTGTGGTTCGTTAGATACTCCTTTTTTTGGGTCAAACTGACATCGTTGCCTTACATGTTTAGACCGTTTAATATGGTTATTAATATCGTTAATGCCTATCCTCTTGCTATTTGGTTTTCACTACACCTATTTGTTTGTTTCCTTTTTCTTCTGTTTCTTCCTTTCGTTAGAATATTTTTATGTTGTTATTTTTAAAAATAATGACTTTATTGAGATATTATTCACACTGTAAAATCCAGAGCTTTAAAGTGTACGATTTAGTAGGTGTTAGTAAATTCAGTGTTGTTCAACCAAGGCTTCTAATTCCCAAGCTTTTCCATCATGCCCAGAAGAAACCCCATACCTGTCATGCAGTCATTCCCCTTTTCTCCCTCTCCCAGTCGGTGACAACCACTATTCTACTTTCTATATCTGTGGATTTGCTTATACATTTCCTATTAATGAAATTATAAGGCCCAGCGTGGTGGCTCAGCTCTGTAATCCCAGCACTTGGGGGGCCAAGGCGGGTGGATTGCATGAGCTCAGGGGTTCTAGACCAGCCTGAGCCAGAGCGAGACCTCATCCTTTCAAATAGTCGGGCATTGTGGCTGGCACCTATAGTCCCAGCTACTGAGGATGCTGAAACAAGAGAATCGCTTGAGACCAAGAGTTTGAGGTTGCTGTGAGCTGTGATGCCACAGCACCCTACCAACAGCAACAAAGTGAGACTCTGTCTCACAAAAAGAAAGTAATTATGAAATACGTGACCTTTTGTGACATGTTCTTTCACTGTAACATGGTGTTTTCAGGGTTCATCCACAGGACAGCAGGCATCAAGCAGTACTCCCCATCTTTTTATGACTGAATAATATTCTACCATATAGGTACGTCACATTTCAGCTTTTCATTCGTAAGTTGATGGACATTTGGATTGCTTCTCATTTTTATAGTGTGAATAATGCTGCTATGGACATTTAGGTACACATTTTGGGGTAGACATACTGTTTTTCAGTCTTTTGAATATGAACACAGGAGTGGAATTGCCGTCACATGGCAGCTGTGTTTCATATTTTGAGAGGTTACCAAACTGACTTCCAAAGTGGCCGTGATTCCACCCGTTATTTATGAAGGTGCTAATTTCTCTACATTCTTGCCGACCTTTGCTGTTGCCTATCTTTTCAGTAATAGCCATCATAGCAGGTGTGACGTGGTGTCCCATTATGGTTTTCATATGCGTTTCCTTAATAACTAAGCATATTGAGCAACTTGTGTTTATCGACCATTTGCCATTTATTACCTTCTTTGGAGAAAGACCTATTCAAATGCTGTCCCCATTTTTTAAATCGAGGTGTTTTTCTTTTTATTGTTGAGTCAGAAGACTCTTATAAATTCTTTACATACTCTGGATACAGGTTCCTCATGTAATACGAGATTAGCAAACATTACCTCCCATTCTGTGTGACCTTGTACCTGTCTGAAAGTCTCCTTTAAAGCACAAACGTTTTTAGTTTTGATAAAGTTTAATTTATCTACTTTCTCTCTTTTTAGGCTTGTTTTGGTGTCATATCTAAGAAGGCTTTGCTTAACACATGTTGTATAGATATATTCCTATCTTTTTTTCCCTGGGAGTTTTATATTTTTAACTTCTACATTTAGGTTGATGGTAAATTTTAAGTTAATTTTCCATATGGTATGAGATAGGAACCCAATTTCTTTTGCCTGTGAGTATCTAATTGTCCAATATCATTTGTTGAAAAAACTATTCTTTTGCCATTGAACTGTCTTGGCACCTTTGTCAACAAATAAACTGACCAAAAACGTACAGTTGTATTTTTGACCTCTCAGTTCTATTCCATTGATTTCTATATTTATCCTATGCCGGTACCTCGCTGCCTCGATGCCTGTATTTTTGAAGCAGGTTTGAAATTGAGAAGTGTGAGATCAACATTGTTCTGGTTTCTAAGATTGTTTTGACTATTCCGGGTTTATATAAATTTTCAGATTATCTTATCAGTTCTGAAAACCAGCCAGTTGAGATTGTGATAAGGATTAAATAAACACATTAGATCACTCTGAGAAATGTGATAGGTAAAGATCCCCCCAAATATGCATATGTACTAATTAATGTAACCTGTGAATGTGTCACCTCCCATGGCAATGGGTCGATGTGATCACAAGAATCTTTTAAAAGAGGGAGAAAGAAGGTAGAATTACTGAAGAAGATGTGATGAGGGGGATGTGGCTGTGATTTAGCCACTAGAAGCTGAAAAAGGCAAGAAATATTTTTTTCCCCTGGAACCTTCAGAAGCAACACAGCTTGGCTTAAACCTTGAATTTGGTCTCAGAAGGCCCATTTTTTTACTTCTGACCTCTAGAATGGTAAGAGGACAAATTTGTGGGGTTTTTTTTTTTTTTTTT
>NW_003852439.1:4145254-4147366 GCF_000181295.1 Otolemur garnettii
TTTTGTTGCTGTTGCCATCGTTGTTTAGCTGGCCCAGGCTGGGTTCAAACTCGTCACCCTTGATATATGTGGCTGGTGCAAATAACCACTCTGCTACAGGCACCGAGCCTGAATTTGTGTTCTTTAAGCAGTTAAGTGTGCGGTAATTTGTTACAAAACAATAGAAAATTAACACAGTATTGCCATTTTAACAATATTAAGTTCTCAAGTCTATGAACACGGTGTATGTCTTGACATTTAGATAATTTTATTTAACAGTCTTTTGTACTTTTTACTGTACAAGTCTTTCACTTCTTTTGTTGAATTTATTCCTAAATATTTTATTTTTGATGCTATCTTAAATGTAGTTATTTTATTAGTTTCATTGTTTTCTGTTCTTTGCTATATAAACAACTTTTATATTAATCTTACATCCTACCAACTTGCTAAACTCATTTGTTGGTTCCAGTAATAATTGCATTTAATGTGTGCATTCTTTGAATTTCCCATAAAGATCATGTCATTTGTGAATTAAGACTGTTTTGTTTATGCCTTTCTCATACGAATGTTGTTTATTTTACTTTATTGTCTATTTTTTTTTTTTTTGCAGTTTTTGGCCGGGGCTGGGTTTGAACCCGCCACCTCCGACATATGGGGCCAGTGCCCTGCTCCCTTGAGCCACAGGCGCCGCCCACTTTATTGTCTATTTTCCTTGTTCTCCAGTACAATATCCAGTAGAAATGACAAGAGAAGGCACCCTTTTTTAGTTTGTGATGTTAGAGAGAAAGTCTTCCACCAGTGAATATGACCTTAGCTGAGAGTTTTTTTATAGATGCCCTTTATTAATTTGAGGAAATTGCCTTGTATTTCTTGTCTGTTGATTGTTTTTTTTTAAATCATGAAAATGCATACGAGTTTTTAAAATGCACAGAAATGATCATATCACTTTTGTCCTTTATTTTATTGACATAAAACAGATTAGTTTTCATATACTGAAGGAAATTATACTGTTATTATAAATCTAAATTGGTCATGATGTATTTTTTTAATCTCTCTCTTTTTCTTTTTTCTTTTTTTTTTTTTTCAGCTTTTGGCTGGGGCTAGGTTTGAACCCACCACCTCTGGCATTTGGGGCCAGCACCCTACTCCTTTGAGCCACAGGCACTGCCCTTAATCTCTTTTTATTTATTTTCTATTTTAGAATAATGAGGGGTACGTGTGTTTTGTTTAAACACTTTGATTTTTGAACAAATTGAGTCAAGGTTATAAGAGTGCCCCCCACCGGACACTGCACCATAACCAATAGGTGTGAATTTACCCATTCTCTCTTCTCCCCCTCCCAGCTTGATTTTCAGTGACACTTACTTCCATACGTGCACTGAAGTATTGATCGATCAGTTCCAACTTGTTATTGAGTACATGTAATATTTCTGTAATATTTCACTTAGAAGAATGGTTTCTAGTTCCATCCAGGTTGTTATAAAAGATAGTAGATGGTATTTTTCTCTATGGCTGAATAGTACTCCACAGTTTGCATATACCACATTTTATTGGTATTTATTTACAGCATTCATGTGTTGCTGGGCACTTGGGTTGCTTCTACATCTTTGCGACTATGAATTGTACTGCTATCAACATTCAAGTGCAGGTGTACTTTTTATAAAATGACCTTTTTCCCTTGGGGTATGTACCCAGCAGTGGGATTGCTGAATCAAATGGTAGGTCCACTTTAAATTCTCTGAGGTATCTCTGTACAGTTTTCCGTAGAGGTTGCATAAGTTTGCAGTCCCACCACCACCGCGTGAGAGTTCCTTTCTCTCTGCATCCACACAAGCACCTGTTGTTGGGGAGGTTTTAATCTGAGCCCTTCTCATTGGAGTTAGGTGACAGCTCCCTGTGGTTTTGATTTGCATTTCCCTAATGATTAGACATTGAGCATTTTTCCATGAGTTTGTTGGTCATTCGTTTAATTCTTTTTAAATGTTGCTAGATTTGTTTTACTATTATTTTGTTGTAGATTTTTGCATCAAGGGACATTGGCCTATGATTTTCTTTTCTTGTAATGTTTTTTATCTGGCTCTGAGGCCAGTATAATCCTGCTTTGTTGGGGTTTTTTTTTTTTTTTTTTTTTTT
>NW_003852439.1:4147386-4154031 GCF_000181295.1 Otolemur garnettii
TCTGTCACCCTTGGCAGAATGCTGTGGTGTCACAGCTCACCGCAACCTCCAATTCTTGGGCTCAAGCGATTCTCTTGCCTCAGCCTCCTGAGGAGTGGGGACCACAGGTGCCCACAACAATGCTCAGCTATTTTTTTGTTGCAGTTGCCACTGCTGTTTTAGCTGGTTGGGACCAGGCTCAAACCCACCACCCTTGGTACACGGGGCTGGCACCCTACCCACTGAGCCACAGGCACTGCCCCATAATCCTAGTTTTATAGAATGAGTTGGGACCTGTTCCCTCCACTTCTCCTTTTGGAAGAGTTTGGCTAAGTATTAATTTTATCTCTTATTTAAATGTTTGATAGAATTTATCAGCAAAACCATCTGGTCTTTGGCTTTAACTTATAGAAATTGCTTCTTTCTTAATTTTATCTCTACTTTTCAGAGGTCTCTTTACATTTCCTGTTCTTGAGTCATTTTGGGAATTTGCACCTTCTTAGGTATTTGTCAGTTCTATGGAGATTGGTCTGTTGGCATACAATTGTCCACAGTGTTCTAATTCTTTTTTTTTTCCCCTGTATGCTCAGTGGTAATATTCCCTCTTTTATTCTGATTTTAGCAATTTGTGTCTCTTCTGTCTTTTCTTGGTTAGTTTAGGTAAAGGATTATCAATCTTTTTATATTTTCAAAACTCAACTTTTGGTTTATTGATTTTTTATATTGTTCTTGCTATAATTTGGTTCCTTCCTTCCTTTCTCTCTCTCTTTCTTTCTCTTTCTCTTCTTTTCTCTTTTCTTTTCTTTGCAGTTTTGCCCAGGGCAAGGTTTGAACCCGCCACTTCTGGCATATGGGGCCAGCACCCTGCAGGCACTGCCCTGATTCATTCATTTCTACTCTCATCTTTAGTATTTCCCTTCTTCTCCTTTCCTCAGGTTTAATTTTCCCATTGTGATCTAAATGAGCCACAGGTGGCCCCTGTGTATTATCCCTAGGTGGTTTATTTCTTCACTGCCGGCTGGGACCTGTTAGCTCCAAACTCAAATTTTTACATATCCAATTATTTTAAAAAATAGCCCAAACATATCTACAGCTACTTATGCTCTATCTGCTTTGCATATCCCATGAAACCTCATCTTACACAGGTATGGACTGATTTACACCCTCCAATTCATACATTAAATCCCTAACCCCTAGTACCTCTGAGTGTGAGTCTATTTGGAGATTATTCCTTCAAAGAGGTAATTAAAGTCACATGAGTGGGCTCTAATCCAACATGAATGTTGTCTTTATGAGAAGACTAGAATATAGATAGCACAGACTTGGGCTACCCTGTGAGGTCACAGCACGAAGGCAGCCATTGCACACAAAGGAGAGAGAGGCCTCTGACGAAACTAAACCCACCAACATCCTGATCTTCAGACTTCCAGCCTCCAGGACTTAGAGAAAATAAATTCCTGTTTTTAAAGCCTGTGGTGTTATGGCAAGCCTTAGGAAACTAATACACACATCTGCTAGCAACGGATAGGAGAAAGTGCTGTAATTATTAAGACCCTAAGCTGCTACTACTCTTTGGAGTACTCAAATCCAAAGACTCCCTGCTCTGATACTGAGTAATGCTGTTTAGACATGTAAGCCCCCTCTCTCCAACCACTTCTTCTGGGAGTAAACTTCACCTCATCTCTTTTAGGATGGAAGCCTCCTAGCCTTAAGCCTATGGATGGTTTCATGCTTTTTCTTCCAAGTTACTCTGTCCAAGCACAACTCAGTAAAGCTTTCTTATTTTCAGCTCCCAATCCCCTTGAACTCCACCCCTTCACTGTTTTTTGTTTCTAATTTCTTAAGGTGGAAGGTTAGATTATTGGTTTGCTATTTCTTTTTTAAAAAAAATTTTAGAATGGGTGTCTACACTATGAATTTCACTGTGAGTACTAATTTGGTTTTCTCCTGTAAGTTTTACTACATAGTAGTTTTATTAATATTTTCATTCATCAAAGTATTTTCTAATTTCCTTTGTGATTTCTTCTTCGTTGAAGTATATTTTTAAATTCCAAATATTGTGAAATTTCCAAATTTCCTCCTGTTATTGATTTTCTGACTGTATTTCATTGTAGTCAGATTACATTTTACATGATTTCAACCCTTTTAAATTGATTGAGACTTGTATTATGGCCTAATGTGTGGTCTACCTGGAGAATGTTTCACATGGCCTCGAGAAAAAATGAGTACTCTACTGTTATTGGATGGAATGTTCTATAGTACCACTTAGGTCTAGTTGGTTTACGGTATTGTTCAAGTTTTCTATTTCCTTGCCAACCTTCTATGCATTATTGCAAGGACTATTGAATTCTTCAACTATTATTATTATTAAACTGTTTATTTCTCTCTTTAATATTGCTTTTGTCTTCATGAATTTTGGGACTCTTTAAAATATGTTTATACATGATGGACAGACCCTTTTGTAACTAGTAACTTTTTTTTTTTTGTCTTAAGTCTATTTTGTCTGGTATAACCATCCCAGTGCTTCTTTGGTTACATTTACAAAGTATATCTTTTCTCATTCTTTTATTTTCAACTTACTGTGTCTTTGAATCTACACTGTTTCTTGTTCTTAGCATACAGTTGGAAGATCCTTGTAAAAAAAGTTCAGGGTGGCCATAAACTTTGTGTAAAATTACAGACGAACTTTATGGCCACCCTGTATATTCTTCCAAACTCTGTCTTTTATTTTATTTTATTTTTCTTTCTTTCTTTATTTTTTGAGATAGAATTTCACTTGTTGCCCTGGGTAGAGTGCTATTATAGCTCACAGTAACCTCAAGCACTTGGGCTCCAGTGATCTTCTTCCCTCAGTTTTTCATTTTCAGTAGAGATGGGGAAGTCTCACTCTTGCTCAGGCTGGTCTCGAACTCATGAGATTAAGCAATCCTCCCATCTCAGCTTCCCAGAGTGCTAGGATTACCTGCATGAGCCACCACAACCAGCCTAAACTCTGCCTTTTAATCATCATGATCACTTCATTTACTGTTGCAACCACTACAGCCCTGGTCTTAGTCACTGCAGGAAGGAACCAGGCGTGACACAGATCAGAAGTACAAGCTTGTGGGAGACAGGCTAATCTTAAGTGCAGGGTAGCCCAGGGCCCCCTCCACAGTGGCTGTTTATTAAGGTTATACACAACAAGTGTGGAGAGTTAAGGTAATGACAGACACAACAGATGTGGGGAGTTAAGGTAATTACATGTGAGAGCTGCATGTGTAAGGATTGCCACGTGCTCTTTCCTCATGTGTTTTTCCTCACATGTTCTTTCCCCAGAATCCCCATGATGAAGTACCAAGCATCAATGTTTAACACATACTTAGTAGTGAGTGATCAATCTTATCTCATTCCAGAACACTCAGTTACCTGGGGGACTGCGCCTAAGTCACAAACCGTCTCTAGGCTTGCCAGGAGACTGTCCTGTTCTCAGCATTTCCTTTTAATGTGATAAGAATCAGTAACTGTGCTTTGCAAGCATGGCGTCCATTCCTCTACAATTTACATTTAATATAATTATTGCTATCATAAAATTTATGTCTATTATTTTGATATTTTTATGTACCTTATGTCTTCTTTATTCCTCCATTTCTGTCTTATATGAAATTATAAGTTATTTTCTAGCATGTTATTTTATTTCATTTGTCATTTCTTTTAATATATCTATGTTACACACACACACATACCATGCATACATTTTATTTTATTTTTTTTAGTAGTTATGTTGGGGATTACAGTTCATCTATTAATAATAATATGGTTAAGATTAATGTCAATACATCACAGTAGTAAACACACATTTTATCCCTATATGGTTCTGTTTCCCCTCTTACCTATGTTGTTATTATCATGCTAATAAATCTTTATATCTTATTTAGCCATCAATATAGATTTGTAATTATTACTATATGAAGTTGTTTTGTAAATGAGATGAGAAAATAGTTTTATAAACAAAAAATAAATGTACTGTCTTTTTTATTTACCTGTGTAGTTACTTTCATCAGTGATCTTTTATTTCTTTAGGTAGATTGGAGTTATCTTGTGGTATAGTTTTATTTATTTCTTTTTTCAGCCTGAAGCAATCCCTTGGGTATTTCTTGTAGGACAGATCTGCTAATGGCAAATTCTATCAGTTTTTGTTTATCTTGGAATGGCTTTTTGAAGGACAGTTTTGCTAGATGTGAAAGTCTTGATTGATATAATTTTTCTTTATGTCATATTGTCTTTTGGACTACATGGTTTGAGTGATTTTTCTCTTGCTGCTTTTAAGATTCTCTTTGTCTTGGCCTTTCAGCTGCTTGACAACACTTTTATTTATGTGTTTATCCTACTTGGAGTTCCCTGAACTTATAGCATGTATAGATTCATGTTTTTCATAAAATTTGGGAATTTCAACCATTAGTTCTTGAAATATTCTTTCTGCCTTTTCTACTCTTTCTCTTCTCTCCTTTTGGGATGACTAATATGTGTATATTGGTACATTTTTAATGTTTCAGCTTTCTCTAAATTTCTTTTTTTTTTTTTCTTTTCTTTTCTTTCTGTTTCTCAAAGTGGATAATCTCATTCAAACTATGTTCCAGTTCATGGAATCTTTTTTTCATCTACTCAAATGTCCTCTTAGACCCTTTTTGAATTTTTCACTTCAGTTACAATTCTTTCACCTCCAGATTTTTTTTTTTTATAATTACAACATCTTTATAGATGCTCTTTTTAGTGAGACATTGCTTTCATATTTTCCTTGCCTTAGACCTGGTTTTCTGTAGTTCTTTGTGTTGGGCATTGCGGGTCCTGGTCCCCTGGTTTGATTGCTCAGCTGAGCTAGAAAGTTCAACTGAGGCATGGCAATAAACTAAAGCTAAATTGAGGAAACTAAAATCAAAAATAAAAAACAAAATTGAGTAAACTAAAACCAAAAATAAAACTAGAGTGGCACAGGCAATGTGGAAAGAAAGCAAAAGTAACCTACACAAGTTTCAGGGTAACAAGGAAAGATTTTATTGAGGAAGAACAAAGAGAAAGTTTACAGCACTTGCAGAGACCCTTGGAAGTGGGTCCTGCTCATGATGGAGAGAAGGTAAGTGAGACAGAGATGCAGAGGCTATTCAGAGCTATAAATACTCTCTCCATTTGAAATTGGCAGCAAGTTCTTTCATTGGCCTCTCTGTGCCTCTGGACAGTATTGCCCTTTTCTATTGGTCATTGGTGGTCTCTTTCTATTGGTCATTGGTTACCTAGGTAACTTCCTACCCACCTTCTTGTGGGCCCTCCAGACTCCCTGGTTCCGCAGGCCCGGTCGTCCTCCTACCTGCCTTGAAGCCTCTGTGTTCCTTCTCACTTTGAACATATTTAAAGTAGCCGATTGTAGTCTTTGCAGACCAACATCTGGACTTTCTCATGGACAGTTTCTATTGACTTCTTTTCTGTTGCATATATTGTGGATGATTTTATTGTTGGCTTAGGATGCTTTGAAGTTAAATCTAGTTTTTGTTAGCCTGTATCATTTGAATAATTGGTAGTGGATGCTGAAAATATATTTTGGAGATAGTTGATAAGACACAACTGGCTCAGGGCTGACCTTGAGGCACTTATAGCTCAATTCCTCTTTCAATTCAGAAAAAGTATGCTTGATTACCATATAGCAGCTATCATCAGAGGGAAAGTTGATCTTCTCCTGAAGCATAGGGTAGAGAATGCACACATGCAAGCCGAGAAGTCAGCCTGGAAACTCTTATCCTTCTCCTTCTCCCTTTCTCTAAGACCCTCCTCAACTGATTTGATGGCTGATCTGAGGCGATGCCATGATGATACCTGTAAACCTTACCAATATCAGATATTTTTTTCCAAAGGGTAGTGAAGAATTTCAGTCTCTTCTTTGTAAGGGTTTCAAACTGGCTGACTCAAGGAGAAAGACCTTGATGTGAGCAGGTAAGCATAGAACCTGAGAAAGCTCCCTGGAGAGCTGGGAAAGATATTACAAGATATTAAGGGATAAGGGAGAGTCTAAAAGGGAGTAGGCAGGGTCAAGTAGAAGAGGAAAAATATAATGAATGATCTTAGCTCTTTAAACTGTTTTCTCTTTGCTGATTCAGACCTTTCTTAATTTTCTCTCTTAGTATCTTCTCATTTGTTTATTAGCTCAACAAAATTTGCTAGAAATGGAGGAGAACAAAAGACCTCCACTATATATCAACCACCATCATCACAACCCAATCCCTACCTTAGTGGAACTTATTAATCCTACTTAAACTTGCCTAAGTAACAAGTGCTACAGGTGGATACAGTGCTTTTTTTTTTTTTTAATTGAATGGTAACTATGTACATTGATGCACTTCTGGGGTACAGTGTGGGGTTTTCACACCAATCTGAAACACTTCCATCAAACTGGCTAACATAGCTCTCGTGTCATTTTCTTAGTTATTATTTTAAAATGTTCACATTCTGCTCTTGATACAGTGCTTTTAACGTGTGGTCTGGATTTAATTTGTTAAGGGTGGGGGGGAAGATGGGGTTGACACTAGAGTTACTTGCCCAGAGAGCAGAAATATCAAAGAAAGAGGAACACACCATTCAACAATGCAGGTGAGATAAACACTTCAGGCAGAGGAACACACCATTCAACAATGCAGGTGA
>NW_003852439.1:4154132-4158547 GCF_000181295.1 Otolemur garnettii
ATAAACACTTCAGGCAGAGGAACACACCATTCAACAATGCAGGTGAGATAAACACTTCAGGCAGAGGAACACACCACACATGCACCCAGAAGAAAGAACCAGATGTCCGTCCAGAGTCTAAATTTTTATCCTGGAGCCTGTTGGAGGGTTGGAGAAAGAGCTGCTCCCTGGGCCATGTTTCTCATGATCTTCTTGGGGGCCCTGGAATGATGTTGGAGTCACTGGGGGCTAGCTTGTTTCCTGAAGACAAATATTTCTCTATCTTTACGTGATCCTTACTCCAATCCAAATCACACAGTACATCCCACAGTGCAGCCTGGATTCTAATATGCAGTTCCCTGTACTTAGGCAGATGAATTGACTGACATTCTTGAGCACATTATGAGCTGGTAAACCTATGGCTTCCTTGCTCTAAGCTGTAGTATAGTGGCTATACCTGTACTGCCAGTGGCTTCTCCTGAGTCTAGGTGGCCACAAGAGGTCACATGACAGGCTTGGTATATAAGTCATTAACTAGTTAGCTTCAGTTTGGGAATGGCTCAAGACTACAATCAGTAACTTATATTGTGAAACCAGGGCAAAAATAATAAATAGTACTATCATTTAGCAACTTCCTACACCTAGTGTTTTTTGTTATAGGACCTCCTTTACTCATCACGGCCAGCATTTCAGGCAGGTGCTATTGCTATTTTCATTTTCACATGAAGAATCAAAGGTCAAGAGAGGTCGGTAGAGTCACACAGCATCAGTACTAGTAACTGCAGTTGTATTCCATGGCCAAGATATTACTGAACCTATGTTCATTCTGGTACCCTACAGGAGTTATGCTTCTGGTACTTTGAACTATATTTTACATTCAAAATGTCACTACTATTATCCCTTATTATCACCAGAAAATAGATGCAGTAGGCCTTTATGGCTGTGGTTTCATTTCTTTTCTTTTTTATTATGTGATCTCTATCTAAATAAATTCCGTTGGCCTTAATGCATGTCCTAGCCCTGCCAAGTCTCTGATCCAGGAAGAGACACAGGCAGTCTCTGTCCAGAGCTGTTTGTTTCTTGGAAGACATAACTAGGGGAAAAAAGTAATGAAAAGTAACTTGCTGATCCTAATTACTTTGCCCATTGTACATATCTCAGATCAAATACCATTTTGTCCTCTTTTTCCCCTTTAGGGGGAATTAATTAAGCTCTAATTACACCAACAGAAAAAATAGAAGCTACAATAAAATTATTTTTTTTTTAAAAAAGCTATTAACAATATCTGAACACAGAGCTTGTTATAACCTGGGGAATGAGCCTCATTTGAATTTTATGGCCTTTCAATTTACATTTTTTATTAAACTTTTTCTTATAATCCTCAATATGTCTTCTTTCCATGATATAATCATTCTTGGGATTTTGCAGGTGTTAAATTAGGTACTTGGGGCTCCCTTGCTCTCCCAGAATTCAGTCAGAGTATGGTATATCCCATGAGGCAGATTAATAATAATTTTTTTAACTGATTTACGCATTCACACCAAGTTTTTTTTCTATCTGGAATGAAATCTGGCTTGCAGAGCTCCTCCGTTCCAGGAAAATTAGATGGGGGCCAAAGTTTCCTTTGTTAGAGAAAAACATTAAAAGTTTATGCCAACAGGGCATCCCACTTCAAAAAAAAAGCAGGTTTATGCATCCAGCCACACAGATAGGGGTGGGCTGCTGTGAAGGTGGAAGAAACACTCCCATTCCAAGAGTGAGAGAGGTCCTCTTACCCTACAAGGCATGCATTACTGCCATGAAACCTAGTGCCTGAGAGATAAACTATCCTGAAGTCAACCCCCACAAAGCAGTATAGTGCAGAGTTGAACTGCCCCTCAACCTGGATTCCAGGCACATCCAGCAGTTTTTCTACTATGCATGGGCTGGGTCATCTGGGTAAAGTCTTCAGAATTCAAATTCTCCACATCAAGCCTAGATCTATTGAATCAGAACCTGCGTGAGTGTGATCCCAGAATCTACACTTCTCAAATTCTTCCCCTGAGATTCTGATGACAAATAAACCAAAGGACTCATCTGATGAAAACATGAAGACCAGATGGAAAATAGTAACTTTACGAGAAAAGAAAAGCACTAAGCATTCCAAATAGAGAAGAATGAGATGTGCCTCTACCCTCTAGGGGAATTTGTTTGAAATAATTTCATTGGTCCTAAAAATTGATATAATTTTGGATTCCATTCTAATGAGGACATATACATGCATACACACACACACACAGAGATATATTTGTCTGTATATGTGCGTACACATATCCTTGATAGTTAGCTGATACCAATAATAATTATCAGAAGCTTCTCAGGTAACTAATTATTTTACTACACTTTATTATTACCTATGCCCTTGAAGTTATTTATGCCTGTCATATTTGTAGAAATACTATGAAATGTGCTATTAGACCTCTCTTCTCAATTGTGTATTTGGTGATTACAGATTGGTAGCTTGAGCTTGGCCGTGGTGAGAGTATTCACAGAAATTGGCAAATGCTACAAATCAAGGCTTGATTTATTGTTTTGATAATTGTCTAGACTTAAAAAATAATGGATAATATATTAATAATACCTATTAAACTTAAGGATGTCATGTCTATGTATTGTGAACAGTCTAAAAACTGAAGAAACTTTCTTAGTATTTGAAATCTTTTGATCTGATTTGGCAAGGTAGTCACTCACACGTTGACACATGAACGAAGTTCTAACGCGTCTTCTTGGTTTCACTTTCATCTTACTCATTGACACAAATAAAGATATCAACCAACGTTCTTGTTAGAACTGCACTTGTAATCAAGTATTTATTTGTAGCCTGATTTTGTCAAATCATGGTAGAACTGTAACTGTAGATCAGTTATATATACACAAGAATTCTGCAAAAATCAAGAAAGCATTTGGTAAGACATAAAAACTATAGAATGTAACATTATTGTAAATTGTGTATTACACATTACTTAGGTTAGGAAAGATTATAAGAAATGTACCTATGTTTCCCCAGAGACACAGTTGTTAAACATTTACCAGCCCACCACAGGAAAGAATTTATATCATCCCAGTATTATCATATTGAGTTGTAAATACACACACACACACATACACATATACACACACATAGACATGCATGTACTTTCTCACCTAATTAGAGATAATTTTTCTTCTCTCAGGGGCAAAAACCCCCAATTTATTCTAATAACTTCTACAAAGCGATTTAATCATCTCTTTCATTGGTTTATTGGATGTTTGTAGGTTGCCACCCAAAACTCCATAACCCTTTCTCTCTTTAACAACATCCTGATATTCTTTTTTTGGGGGGAACACCACTTCTCCAGTTCCAGTCCTATTATTTGGGTTGAATTAACCCCATTTCCCAGCTGCAGGAATTGGCTCAGTAGGAATAAGCCACCCAGTGTGTTCTAGTTCTCTGGCCATAGTGATTGGTCCAGAGTTGAACACATGACCCAATCTGGGCCAATGAGAGAGAGGGAATAATCCTGAGACTTAGGGAAGAAGAGTCAGATGAGATACGTTATTATCCTCTAGACAATGAATTTTAAGATAGGAACTTATTTAGCCAATTTATTGAGAAGAGAACTCAGGGCTGGGGGAAGAGAAACTACCAGAACCTGAGGATGAAGCCAAATACCATAGAAAGTGAAGAGGACAGATAACAGCCAAGGTTTGTGGTAAAATCACTTTGGCTACTAGACAAAGCCTTACCTGGAACCAGATCTTTCTGTTTTTTTAGGTGTAAGTATGAATAAGTACCTTTTGGGTTAAAGGCCAATTTGAGTGGGGTTTTGTCTCTTGAAACCAGAAATAGTTTTAATTTTTATATTTGTCTTGGCTCCTGACCTTAGAGCCTCAATTTTGACTCCAAGACTAAGCAAGCCTTTGGGTAAACAGATGTAATTTCTTTCCTAAAAGAAATTCTCAAAGTAATAGGAAAAAAATTTCAGCACCCATACACAAAAGTAGTGTTTCTAATAACTTACTGTTAAGCAAAATGAACATTCTAGATAATTGCAACATATTTGTTTCATGCCTTCTTAGAACTTGCTAGCTCAGGATCATATGTCATAGGGATGTGCATATGATCAATGTTTTATTAATTTATTTGTTGGTAAATATGGGGTATGAACTGAGCATGATGGCTTATGCATGTAATTCCAGCACTTTGGGAGGTTGAGGTAGGAAGATTACTTGAAGTCAGGAGTTCAACACCAGCCTAGGCAGCAGAATGAGACCTTGTCTCTACAAAACAACAACAACAACAACAAAATAGCCAGGTGCGGTCACTCCTATAACCTAGCTACTCAGGAGGCTGAGGCAGGAGGATTACTTATACCTGGGAGTTTGAGGTGGGTGACAGAGACCTTGTCTCAAAAAAA
>NW_003852439.1:4159546-4170171 GCF_000181295.1 Otolemur garnettii
CCTGGCCATTTTTTGGTTGCAGCCATCGTTGTTTGGTGGGCCCGGGCTGGGGATTCGAACCTACCACCTTAGGTGTATGTGGCTGGTGCCTTAGCCGCTTGAGCCACATTTTTATGTACCACATTAGCAAAGTCCTGAGGTTAGAGGCCACACACTTAGATAGTGAGGTCCTGTACTAGATATTGTCACAGGTGGTATCTAAAAGCAAGAATGTGTCTCTTGTTCATAGATTTGTGGGCCATCTGAGGTTCAGTTGATCTAGGCTATTACACTCCAAGTGGCAACCTGGGTTCAAGTCTTCTCTACACACCCCTCATCTTCTTTGGACCAATAGCCAAGCTACGGCAAGTTTATATCACGACATTGACAAAAGCAAGGCAAATTATACAAATCACATATTAAGTATGCTAATATCTGCTAACATTCCACTGGCCTAAACTAACTCGCATGGCCAAGTCCAGAGGCAAGGGATAGGGGAACACTACATACTAGGAGCCCATGGCAAGAGGAAGAGGTGTCTAATACTATTCCAGGAGAGGAAATAATTAAGACCAAGAATTAAAACTACTACAGGCCTCCAAGATAAACATTGTGGACTTTATAGGGATATAAGTGTCTTCTCTAAAGAAAGAAGCAACGTGTGAAACAATGTCCTTGACACTGGAAAAAGAAAATGGGGACGAGCCCACAGAGGTGAACAGGTATGTGAGAGAGTAGTGGAGGTGAATTGGGGGAAAGAAAGGAGAGGGTGTTCCTCCCAGATCTTGATGGATATAGGCAGAGGGTCCTTGGCTATTTCTAAGGTAGCTCAGTGAGAAGAATCGCTCAGGATTCATCTGTTAAACTAGTAAAAGTGTGGTGTCATAGGTTATAGATAGATGCTCAAGTTTCTTGATATGTAGGAGAACTTTTAGGTCACTTCACTGCAGCCTAACATAGCCAGCCCAACAGATAGTTTAGTTTATGTTCAAAAGGTTTCTCTCCGTTGGGCTGGCTATATCAGAGCCATTCTTTTTTTATTATTATTTCAGATTAATACGAGGGTATGGATGATTAGGTTACATTGTTCATGTTAGGTAAAGTTCAAGTTGTAGCTGGGCTTTACCTACCAAGGGTATATACAGCACCCTTACATGGTACACATTCGATGAGAGCTTACTAATCCCTCTCTTCTCCCCTTTCCTCTTTCCCTCCTCTCCTCCACCCTCATTTAAATTTAATTATATTTTTCTCTCCTGTGAGCATGCAGTTGTTTCAGGGACCATTCTCAACAGGAAGCGTGCAGAGGTTCAGAATGATGGGGTTTGCTTGTCAGTTTCTCCTCTTGCTTCTTGAATGAGCAGCTCTGATCTTCTCTGGCCACCAGAGAGTGTGGCCATGGCCAAAGGCAGCCTCCCCGTTACACGCCGTTAATTAGCTCAGCATACCCGTATTTGCAACTTTCTGAGCTAAATCATCTTTTCTACCTGCGTTTGCCTCCCTTAACCGGAACACACACCCAGTAGTCCTCGGTTCGTCAAGGCCTTTGAGTTAGCTTTCACTAGAGGTGAGTTGGAAGTGGCTACATAAATGATAACAGTTGGCACCTTCAAGAAAATCACAGCCAACAATTTTAGAGCAGTAGCTCTCAGCCCGGACTGCATGTTAGAATCATCTTAGGAGCTGTGTGGCATAGATGCCTGGGTCCCTTCCCAGACCAATTAAATCAGGGTTCTCAAGGTAGGGAGAGTGTCTGGACAGTTTTTAAAGCACTGCAGTTGTTTCTCATGTGTAGCCAGGTGTAAAAGTCACTATTTCAGCTCTCTCATTTAATCAGCATGGTGCTGCATTGGTCTGGTGATTCCTTTTATAAAAGTCACTGTGAAAATACAAAATATGTTCACGTTTATTCTGTATTCGGTTTTGAAGAATGCAACTTTTTCTAAAGATCAGAATGTCATTCTTCTTTGTTCTGGAAGTTCTGCAACAGTCTTCAGCCAAAAGCAAGGTGGAGGCACGTCTTTGCCATCAAAACGTTAATAATTACGATGAGGAAGACAATGATGAGAAAGTGTCAGGACATCTTGGCCGACTGTGCTCCGATGCAGAATGCTGGAAGTTTTCTCTTTTCTCTTCAGGAACTGGTGCACATCATTGATGTGCATGGAGGCTTTTGTTTTAGAATCAGGGAGCAATTGGAGCCAGGTGTGTTTTTGGATCGAATGTCAGTAGTAGAGAGACAGACTTGTCCGTGGAGGGACCAAGGGATGTCTGCTTTTCCCCTCCCAGTCTTCCTCTTTCTTGTGTGGGTTGGCACCTCATAAACTGCTGTGTCCCTGGGGACTTCGTGATCATTGGCTATTTTCAGAGTTATTTCACAGGCAGATAACAAAGTATGAAGCAAAGCTAGGGAGAAGCCTATTCTCTCTTCCCACCTGGAACCCCATTTCACAGTTGAGGCTCAGAGGAAGTAAGGGGTTTGCCCAGCATGCCTCAGGGAGGAGGGACGGAGCTGGAATTTGAACCCACATCTCCCAAACCAGGAATTCTGTGATTTCAAGATAGAAAACAATGGTATTTTGGGAAACTGGAATAGAGGATCTTTTTTTTTTTTTTTTTTAAGTTATTTTTAATTGTTAGTTTGTATCTCCCTGGCATCCGTTTCTCTGGACACTTGGGGATGGTTCTTATTAAGAAACCGTTTCAAGTTATTTCTTAGACATTAGCAAACCTTGCGACTTCCTTGTGCAGAGGCAGACCACGGCGGGGAAAGAATGTGAAAACACTGAGCTCATTCTTGCAAGAAGGAATGTAAAGGCTTTTTTGCCAAAATGGCTCGTGCCCTTCAGTTTTTCTAAACCAACTGAGGAATAGAGAAGGGAAGAGAGGAAGCAGATATGTAGGGTCCCAACTCTTCTCTAACCACAGCCTTTTTCTTTCAGGATTAAGGGGATCCCACCCCCCAAAGCTGCCTTGAGGATCGCCCTCCACTAAAGAACTTATGTTGTATTCATTTTCCTGCCAGAGGCTCTTGGATGGGTAGGAATTTTTGCAGAATGGCCAGTCTGGAGGACTTATTTTCACAGTTGACCTCAACTTGGAAATTGAGTCACTGAGCAGCAGGATAGCCTGGTCTTCTGTTTGTATTCTGCCCTGATTTCTTTTTCATGCTCAGAGCTGGCCGGGTTACAGTTTTACCTTTTTTTTTCCTCTACGTCTCCCAAACGCAGCTGTGGCACACTGTCTTCTGTTATAAACCTCATTTTGAAATAATCAGGGGTTAATTAATTAGATGTCCTTAGATTCTGCTGCAACTCCCTCATCAGTGAACCTGACATGGTGCCACAGAAGTTGGTGGGCATGCCAGTGGGGGGTAGAAATGCCTCTCTCCGCTACACACACACTTACAGTATATTATCCTAAATTTCTTATTACTTTTCTGAGAGCAGAAGCATGGGAGATGATATAGACATTCCAGAAGGAAAGGCAGAGGTGCGGAGAGAAACAGCCTTTCTGTGATGAAGCAAATTGTTCCACATCACTGATTTACCCAAGAGATTATTCGGCATTACCTATTATTGGAATAGAGTGTCAAAATATTTCTTTTTCTCAAACATGTTAGAGGTTGCAAAACTCATTTTTATTGAAAATACCTGGCCATGATTTCTCAACTAAGGAAATAACCATCTCTAAAGTTATCTGTGGAAGTCAGGAAGCCAATAATGTTTGGCTACTGTGACGTTTGTTTGGCTTAATGGGTTCCTTCCTGAGAATTTAATGTCTTTTCCACAGGCTGAGGCTACAAGAGAATTGAAACTGACAGACTGCTACCCGCGGGTCCCTTTCTTCTCTTTAGATTATGTGGGAAATGAGCCCAATTCACCCACCTAACAGTAAGCAAATGTCTCATTGAGGGTCCCTGTCTGCTGAGCACCCCATTTTCTCTTTCAGCCTATCACTGCTTTCTCATCTTCCCATGTCCCTCTAAGCTTGGAGACCTTATTCCATCCCGGACATCTCAGGTCCACCCTGATGGACAGACAGCTTCCAAGGACTCAGCTCTGGGTCTTCCCCTCACTGTTGCCCCTTCCATCCAAGTCCCATCTTAAAACACATATGAGAACAAACATCTCACAGGCAGAATTAAAAAAAAAACAACCCTAAATTTAATAAATGAACATTTAATTATGTCTAGGCTCTGTTTGCAATGTAAAGACATAAAAGTCATCATCCCTGTCTTCCAGGGTGGACAGCCTAACAACAGAGGGGAGTACATAAACCAGTTCAAAAGCCTTGACAGCAGGTAGGATATGAGCACCCTCCAGACAGAACAGATAGTGGTTCCAGCTCTAGAGAGGATCCATGCAGACACAGGGACCTGAGCAGCAGCCATGATTGCAGGGTTGTGAGAAGTCTTGGGTGGGTGGCCAGAATGATAGAGGAGCTGGAGGGGGTCCCAGAGACTTGGCAGACCAGGTGTTTACCTAGCAGAATGGAGGGATTTCAATGCTTAACCAATTTAGATAGCCTGTCCATGCTCACTAGCTGAATAGCAGCCCTGCCAGGACCCAAGTATAGGATAGAAGTTAGTCTGTGTTTCAGAAGCCACCCAGAGGCTTGATAAAAATTCAGACTTGGGTCCTACATTCAGGCTCTGTCTCCGTGATTCAAGGATGGGTCTGGGAATATGATATTTTAACAGAAGTCCTTAGTGACCATGATGAGACCAGACTGAAAGACCTGGAGTTGGAAATGATTATTTAAATGTTTAAGAGGGAGGGCTTGAACATCTCCCATGCTGTTGCTCTCAGAAAAGTAGTAAGAAACTTAGGAAAATATACTGTAAGTGCACTTGTAGTGGAGATAGGCATTTCTGCCCCCCACTGGCACGCCCACCAACTTCTGTGGCACCAGGTCAGGTTCACTGATGAGAGAGTTGTAGCAGAATCTACGGACAGAATGGTGGAAGCACAACTACAGTGCATATTGCAAAGGTACATGTCAGATCTATTAAGTATAGAGTATAAATGTCTTAACACAATCATTAAGTAAATGAGGTGAGGGATATATTAACCAGTATGATGTAAGCATTTCAAATTGTATATGAAATCAGCACATTGTACCCCATAAATGCATTAATGTATACATGATCTACCTCTTTATGATTTAATAATAAAGGAAAATAAAATAAATGTTCAAGAGGCAAGTGTTTGGGTCTGGCAAGTCTGGGTCAAAGCTGTGGCTCACATACAGGTTTAAACTCTGACTCTCAGTCCACTCTGCAAATGCTAATAATGATGGTGGTTGTAAGGATTACAGTGCGGGAATGTTTCTGAAACACTCAGCTTACATCTTGGCCCAGAGAAAGTGCCAAGTATGGCCCTCCCCATTCTCCACCCAAAACAAAAATGAAAGGAGAACTCTCAGTTGAAACTTCTAAGGTGCTACATAGGAATGAAGACTCCCAGGACCCACCCTTGCTAATAAGTGAATATTTCTGAGAGTGAGAACATGCATTTTAAAAGTCCACATCATTCTTACATTCACAGAATTAAAAGTAAACATTCCTATAGTTGGAAGAAGAATGAACAGTAGCTTTAAATTGCAGGAGTGGGTTGTTACTGCTCTGCCTACATACGTGGGTCCTTGTGAACATAGACAGCATGAATGATGTAGACCCTGGAGGGTCAGGGCATCCAGGGCTGAGTCTGCCCTTCAGTACACTCCCTGCAGCCACCCTCCTGTGGGGTGTGCAACCTCATTCAAATATGGATATACAGTCCCCTTGCCTCCCAGCACACCATGAAGAAGAAATGAGCTAATGGCTGTGCAGTATCTGTACCTAAGAAAGTATTCTAACATTAATTAGACCCAAATCAGTAGCCCCCTTGGCCTGTGTGAGAGGCTTTCATTTATTTCCTTCCTTAAATTTCACTATTTATTTATTCTTCTTTTTTCAGTTATAAAAATCAGTTATAAAATGATAAGTATGGAACAATTGGAAAATAGAAAAAGAATTATAAAGTGGTAAGAAAAATAACTTATTCAGGCACAGAGGTTATACCATCAAAAGAGCTTTCCTGTTAAATCAAAGATGTCCTTACAAGTGCCTAGAAGAACAAAAACAGTACAGCACAGTGGTGAAAGACATGAGCTGTGGTTTGGATTCCAATGCCTGTGGTGTGACCTTGGGCCAACTTACTTAACTTCTCATTGCCTCAATTTCTTCATTGGTAACATGAGGATAATGCTATTTCCTGCTAGATGAGGTTCTCACAAGTATAAAATAAAATAAAATGTTTAATGCTCTTAGTCTGCTCAAAAAACATTGGGCTATTACTTGAAAAATACATTTTGATCAAAAGAGAAAAATCAGGAGAGAAAATGGCTATGCTGGTCGCCTACTGGCTAGTGAATTTGTAAATATTTTGGCTTTCATCCTGGGAATAATGACATTGGTACCCAAGGTTATTGAGCTTCTATAGTGCCCAGCCACTATTCTAAATTTATTTAGTTCTCAAAATCTCTCTGAGAGTGGGAATGTAAAGGAATCACTGTTTTGTTCCTATTTTTCCTTTATTAAAAGATCACATATCCTAGAAACAGATCCTGGCATGGTCACTCCACCTAATCCAGACAAACTTTCCTAGAGGTACATTTCAGTCCCTACTATTGCTTTGGGGAGTGATGTTTGTGATGCCAGTTTCTGATTGTTTGCTGCATGACTATTCTTAAATATGTGTTTAATATGCAAATGATACCTCCCAGTGACAGTTTTGGGGAGAAACTGCAGATGTCTTTCCATCAAAATGACACAGGCCCACTACCATTCCCACTCAGTTATTGAAACTGCATTATTTCAATTCCAAGCTCTGTCCGATTCATAGCATGCTAATATCTTCTGCCATTCTGAAGGTTGTCTGCATGCTTTAGTTGTTGTATGCTTAGCTGTGCAGAAGCTCTGATATACCTAACTTAATTGCAAATACCCTGACTTTAAGCATGACCATTGTTAATACATACCATACCTTTATGAGAATTGGAAAATGGTGCCCCCTCTGGACAGATACCTCAGTGGCTAACTTAGGAAAAATTATCCAACAGCAAAGGTCACATAGCTTGAGGACTAGAGAACTGGATAAATTTTGCCCCATTTACTTACCCTCTTAGGTAGATGTATTTGTGTAGTACACAACCTACAAATCCTTATATGGCAACCCAGCCTCAGAGCCTTAGGACATTTGTGCTTCCTGAGTTTCCATATGTTGTGCAATAAGAGTGTTATTTCAACAGCTGGGCACCAAAGACCCTCTTAGGGTTTGGTTATGAAAATGCCTTGATGTGCTGGCTACTTTATGTGTAGAAAGATACTTCATGGAAAGAGATGGCTTCTTTGGGAGAGGTGCTTTCCATTTGATTAACAAGAATTTGGTGAAAGGCAGAAGGAGAACGGTTAAGCTGAGATAAGAGGAGAGGAATAAGAAAAAAGAAGAGAAGGTGAGCGCAGCTCTGTAATCCTAGAACGCTGGGAGGCTGAGGCAGGTGGATTGCTTGAGCTCAGGAGTTTGAGACCAGCCTGAGCAAGAGTGATACCCTATCTCTACTAAAAATGAAAAACTGAGGCAGAGGATTACTTGAGTCCAAGAGTTTGAGCTTGATTATACCTGTAGAGAAATGTAATTAGTGATGAGTTGCCAATGGCAAGGTGGTCAGAGGCCTTTGTTTTTTTTTTTTTTTTAGCAAGGATGTCTAATATTCCAGTTTAGGGGTAATTCTACATAAACATCCTCTGTTGTCTTAAAGTTTTACTAATAATCTATGCATCCAATAAAGGACAGATAACTGGAATCTACAAAGAACTCAAGCAAATCAATAAGAAACAACCAAACAACCTCATTAAAAAGTGGGCAAGGCGGGTAGAGTCAAGATGGCTGACTGTAGCCAGCTTTCCAAGGAGGCTCCAGTATGGAAGGAGAGTTAAAGGGCAGAAGTTTAGCAAGTAAATTGATGGTTTGGAGCTAAGCCAAGAGAGAAGGTTGAAGAATGCACCTCAACCCTGCTAAGGCGAGCTATGACCCCAAGGAAACAAACAATAGGTACAAAATCCATCGCCAAGCAGACAGGAATCCTCTCCCCCATGAGAACAGCTCACAGTATACTCTAACAAACAAGTATGAACAAGGCAGAGTTCAGATACCCTCCTATTTTATCCCATGGGAGAGACCCTCTCAAAACCCAAAGTCCTTCCCTAGAGAGGATTTACAAATGTGCCATGGCACTCTCCCACCAGGCAGAAAACTGTATATATTCTATATCTGCAATTCTGAACTCCTAGCACTCCCATCCACTCTCACCCTGAGGTCTGGAGGCCTGTCCCCCATGGAATCCACATTCTTGGGCATTTTCTTGAGAGGTGTGGACAGGGCATGGGCTGTTGCTGGTCTGTGCTGATTCTGTGGCACGGGAGTAAGGAGAAGATGGTGAACTGAGGGAACCATATGGGAGAAGGAGATGTGGTTCCCCATAGCACAGACCAGCAGTACCAGCCGCGAGAACAATAGGACTCATACCCTTGGGTATATTTTGGAGAGATACTCCCTGCCTCTCTGGGCTACCAGAGGAAGCCAGGCATCTTCTCCAGGGGCAGCCACTGGCAGAACAAATCTGGGACAGAAACACAGGCCCCATGAGTAAAGGGTATGCCTGAGGTGGTACCTGCCTGGGCAGGGTACCATGGGGACTTGTGAAAGACAGCATACTCCCAGGGTAGGGCTGAGCCAGAATAACTGCTATAGTGAGACTAAGAAACACCTGGCTATCAGGTGATCATAGCTGAGACAAAGGCAGGCAGGCAGAGGCTGGAACTCAGAGCTGAGTGTGAATTGACCAATACTTGGAAGCATGCCACCTTCCAAGACTTAGCCAGAAGGAAGTAGAAATGTTGAACAGGCTTATATCAAGTTCTGAAATAGTATCAACCATACAAAATCTCCCTAAAAAGAAAAGCCTGGGAGCAGATGGCTTCATATCAGAATTCTACCAAACCTTTTAAAGAACTAGTACTTATATTACTCAATCTTTTCCAAAATATAGAAAAAGAAGGAATACTACCCAACACATTCTATGAAGTTTTACATCACCTTGATCCCCAAACCAGGAAAAGACTCAACAAGAAAAAAAAAATTATAGACCAATGCAAAAATATTCAACAAGATCCTAGCAAACAGAATCCAGCAACACATCAAATAAATTATACACCATGACCAAGTGGGTTTTATCCCAGAGTCTCAAGGCTGGTTCAATATATAGAAATCTATAAATACAATTCATCACAGAAACAAATTAAAAAACAAAGACCATATGATTCTCTCAATTGATGCAGAAAAAGCTTTTGATAATATCCAGCATCCTTTCGTGATCAGAACACTTAAGAAAACAGGTATAGAAGGGACATTTCTCAAACTGATAGGGGCCATCTATAGCAAACCTACAGCCAATATTGTATTAAAGGGAGTTAAATTGAAATCATTTCTACTCAGATCAGCAACCAGGCAAGGTTGCCCATTGTCTCCACTGCTTTTAAATATTGGAATGGAAGTCTTAGCCATCACAAGTAGGCAAGAAAAGGTGATCAAGGGTATTCATAGGGTCAGAAGAGATCAAACTTTCACTCTTCACAGATGATATGATTATATATCTCGAAAACACTAAGGATTCTACTACAAAACTCTTAGAGCTGTAGAAGTGACAAGGAATACAGCAGCATCTCAGGTTATAAAATCAACACTCATAAATCTGTAGCCTCTGTATATACCAACAACAGTTATGCTGAAAAAACAGTCATGGACTCTACACTGTCCACAGTAGTGCCAAAGAAGATGATATATTTAGGAGTTTACCTAACAAAGGACGTGAAAAATCTCTATAAAGAGAACTATGAAACTGTAAGAAAAGAAATAGCTGAAGATGTTAACAAATGGAAAAACATAGCATGCTTACATGGCTGGCAAGAATCAACATTGTTAAAATGTTCACATTACCCAAAGCAGTATACAATTTGAGTGCAATCCCTATTGAAGCTCCACTGTCATACGTTAATTATCTCAAAAAAATAATAGTTAGTTTTATATGGAATCAGAAAAAAACCTCAAGACATTACTCAGAAATAAAAACAAAGCAGGAGGAATTGCTACCAGACCTAAGACTATACTATAAATGGATAGTGATCAAAACAGCATGGGACTGGCACAAAAACAGAGAGGTAAATGTATGGAACAGAATAGAGAATGAAGTGATGAACCAGCTACTTACTATTATTTGATCTTTGACAAGCCAATTAAAAACATTCAATGGGAAAAAGATTTCCCATTTAACAAATGGTGCTGGGTGAACTGGCTGGCGACCTGTAGAAGACTGAAACTGGACTCACACCTCTCACCATTAACTGAGATAGACTCTCACTGGATTAAAGATTTAAACTTAGGACACAAAACTACAAAAATACTAGAAGAGAGTGTAGGGAAAACACTTGAAGAAATCAGCCTGGGTGAATATTTTATGAGAAGGACCCCCTAGGCAATTGAAGCAACACCAAAAATATATTACTGAGACCTGATCAAAGTAAAAAGCTTCTGCACAGCCAAGAA
>NW_003852439.1:4171317-4184111 GCF_000181295.1 Otolemur garnettii
TATAAGGGTACATGTGAATCTCTCTAATTGTAGAATATAAATGTCTTGACACAATAACTAAGAAAAAGACATGAAGGCTATGTTAATCAGTTGGATGAAAGTATTTCAAATTATATACAGAAACAGTACACTGTACCCCATAATAGTACTAATGTACACTGCTATGATTTAATAAAAAAAGAAAGAAAAAAAGAAAGAAAATGCCATAAAGGCTATGTTAACCAGTTTGATGAAAATATTTCAAATTCTCTATAAAACTGGTACATTGTACCCCATGATTGCATTAATTTACACAGCTATTATTTAATTTAAAAAAGAAAGTGGGCAAAAGGCACGAATAGAAAGTTTTCAAATTAAGATAGACTAATGTCCAATAAACTCATGAAAAAATGCTCAATGTCTCTAATCATTAGGGAAATGCAAATCAAAACCACAATGAGACATCACCTAACTCCAATGAGAATGGCTCATATTAAAAAGTCCCCAAACAACCGATGCTGGCATGAATGCAGAGGGAAAGGAACTCTTATACGCTGTTGGTGAGACCGCAAACTAGTGCAACTTTTATGGAAAATTGTAAGGAGATACCTCAAAGGTCTTAAGGTAGACCTAACATTTGATTCAGCAATCCCACTGCTAGGTATATATCCAAAGGAAAAGAGGTCATTTTAGAAAAAAGACACCTGCACTTGAATGTTTATAGGAGCACAATTCACAATTGCAAAGTTGTGGGAATAACCCAAGTGCCCACCAATACATGAGTGGATTAATGAAATGTAGTATATGCTTACCATGAATTATGACTCAGCCTTAAAAAAATTGGCAATCTAGTATTTTTTTGGACAGCCTGGAGTTAACTGGAAACCATTTTTCTAAGTGAAACAACACAAGAATGAAGAAATAAACACATGTACTCAACACCAAATTGTAAGCAACTGATTAACGCATATGGAAGTAAATCTCAATGAAAATCAAGTTGGGGGAAGCGGAGAAGAGGATGGGTACAACTTTGATTCAATATGTACAAAAACAAAGTATATAAATGAAACATATATACCCATAATATTCTAAAATAAAAATAAATAAATAAAAAGAAAATTAAAAACAAAAAAGCTTTATTGACAATCTGTTGAACATAACCTTGTCTCCGCAGAATCTGAGGAAGTGAAAAAATTAGAATTCAATCTTTTGTGGCCAGTGCTTGTAGGACAGCCAAGTGGCTCCCAAATTGATGTAATTCCACAAAAACAGAAATGCAGCATGAGCAGAGAAGCATCAGAACTGATCTACACCAGGCCTCTGAGAGTTCCAGAGAGATGGGAAGAAACTCTGGCTCTCCCACCATATGTGGGTTTTGAGGCAAAGTCAATTTAATTTGAATTTCAAAGAACCAGGTAACCCCAGTGGACATCAAGGTTACACGTGTCAGTGGTGATCATAGGGTTTTGGCTGTCATCTCTCTATTTCTCTTTGAATTGTGATAATTAAAGTTTATAGCTACCGAGTGTCTAATACATGCCAGGAGCTGAATACATATGATCTCAAATTTCAAAACACACTTAGCCTAGTAGGGATGGCCACATTCTAAAGTTAACCACCTCGAGGTTTAGAGAGTTAAGTAACATGTCCAAGTTCACAGAAGTGGTAGGTGACAGCACTCAAAGACCACTCGAGATCTTTCCAGCCCCAGAGACAAACTACCTTTTGGAGTCTTACGGGAGTGAATTCCCATCTACTTAAACTCTCCTTCCCAAACACTGTAGAAGAACAAGTTCCTGGGCCTGAGTGTGGGAAACACTTTTCATTGGAAACCCACACATGTGCGCAAGTTTTTATTACCAGAATAAAATCTTGCTAATTTTGGAGCTAGACCAGGCCAAACCGAGTAAGGAACCTGGATTTCCATATGGTTCTTAAGGAAGGTATAAATATAGGACATATAGGACAGTTGAGTCCCCCTGTTGGTTGATAGGAGTTTAAAGAAGGTGAGACTCAGATTCAGATGGAGACCAGGAAGGAAAATGCCTTCTCCAGCAAGAAGGGAGTCTTTGCAGAGTCCCAGTCTCTCCTGAGCTGGCATTTCCTGCACTGTAGGAGTACATGGTGTGAGGCTTAGAGAGTGATTGCTGTCACGTATGTGGCCAGTGAGCAGTGTATATGACGTGTGCCTACTTGCCCTGCAGCGTGAGGACAATGATGCTTATCATTAAATAGGTGCTGGATCACCTTGGTTAGAAGTTTTACTTAGTGTCAACACTACATTCTATCCCTGCGCTCTGAGATTTCACAGCTTTTTAATCACATTGCGGTGTGGTTACAACTAAGATGAAAATGAAAGGAAAGCACCCTCTGTAGGAATGCCAAGGACCAGGAGAAGGAAAATCCTGCTCTCTTTGTGCCAGGCACGCTGGGCAGAGGTGGTGGCTTTTCATCTTGACAACCAAAAATTCTGGCACTGTTTCCAAACATCTCACTCCCCAGGGGATGGCATTGCCCCAATTGAGAACCACTGGCATGAATGCAAACAGTGAGGCCCGAGGGTGCCAGAGGGCAATTGGGGAGCATCCTAATGGCATTCCAGAGGGAGGGCAAAGGAGGGTTCTAAAAGAGGGTTCTAGGGACCTGGTGCCATAACACCATTTCAGAGAGAAAACTGAAAGAGGGGTTGGCAATGTGCTATCCTAGTGACATTCCCAAGAAAGAATTGCGAGGACGTTAGGGAGAATGGTATCCCGAATGAGATTTTTTTCTCCTCCACTCACACGTCTGAGCTCTATGTCTTCATGTGCCAGTGGAAGCCAGTGAGGCTTTGGGCTTTTTGAGCAGGGGTATCCCACCTTTTTTCTTTTCTGCCACACATTGGAAGAAGAAGAGTTGTCTTGGGCTACACATTTGATTGCACAAACACTAATGAAAGCTGATGAGTAAAGAAAAAAAGAAAAAAAAAGGTCTGTGCATAATTTTCACTATATACACTACCACAGATAAGCAAAGCCTCAATTAATCTGCTTGTGGCCTGCAGACTGCAGGTTGAACATGCCTGGAACCCTTTTGGAAAGAACTGGGAAGGAGATTTCTATCCTAAAGTTTGGATGAAGAACTGGATCTTAGAGACCTGTGTGCCTCTGTAGAAAGCTAACATTGGTCTGTGATCGTCTGCAAAGTCCTCCAGAAGTCAAAAAGATGCTGAATGAAAGGGCCAAGCTCCTCTTGACCCTGAGACAGGGAAGTTCAAGAGTGTTAGAGAGGCTTTCTCTGGATGCCTCTGCAGGGCTGGCCTGTCTAACCATTTCCTCACTTTTAGCCTACAGGGGTAGAGATTATTTCACTTCCTATCATCCATGGCTGGAACTTAACAGGACCAATAATAATACCAATAATACTCACCCCACAAATAATACCAAATGATTAAATAGCATTGGCCTTGCGCCAGTCACTGTTCTGAGTCTATTAACATTGTTTAAGATTAAATATTCTCAGATAACTATAGATTTACATGCAATTATAAGAAATAATAGGGAAATCCATGTACTGTTTATCCAGTTTTCCCTAATAAAACTTTAGCCCGATAGCACAACCAGAAAATTTGACGTTAATACAGTCAAGATATGTCCATCCTTATGAGAATCCCTCCTACTGCCCTTGTATAGCTTCCACTTCCTTCCTACCTCAATCCCTCCTCAGCCTCTTGCTGCCCCTAATCTGTTTCCTATTTCTAGAACTTTCCCATTTCAAGAATATTACATAAGTAGAATCATACAATATGTGACCTTTGAGAATACTTGTTTTTTTTTCCCACTCAGCATAATTCTCTGGAGATTCATCCAGGTTGTTGCACATATCAATAGTTTGTTCCTTTTTATTGCTAAGTGATATTCCATGATACGGATATGTCACATTTTATTTAACCATTCATTCACTGAAGGACATCCAGATTCTTTCCATCTTGGGGATATTATGATAAAAAGTCCTATAAATATTTCATCTAGGTTTTTATATATACAAGTTTTCATTTCCTTGTGATAAATTTCTGGGTGTGCAACTGCTAGATTGTAAGGTAATTGCATGTTTAATGTTTTAGGAAACCATCAAACCATTTTCCAGAGTGGATGTACCGTTTTATAATTTTGCCAGCAACGTATGAGTGATCCAGCTTCACCACATTCTCTCCAGTATTAGATTGGAGTTATTACCAGATAGACTCAGGATGCCACCCTTGGGCTGGAAAGCCACAAACTTTCCAGAAAACTCTCATTAGAATGTTCCTGGAGGGAGAAGAAATGAATCCATCAGCACTACAATTTAGAATGGATGAGTTTGTTAAATTGGTGAAACAGAGAAAATTTAGAAAGAATAAATTATAGGAGAGGTGAATTTTGATGGTGATGTAAGGGAAGAAATTCAGAGAAGCGTGGGGTGATGTTCAGGACTGTCACAGTAGTGCTACCCGAAGGGCCCTGGGTCTCTTGTTGGTAAAATATAAAGAATAAAAAGCAACCAAAAGGAAACTTCAGGAACTCTCAAAACCCAGAAACAAATCCAGGGGTCAGTTCCCCATAGTCCACTCAATCCTTTTTGTAGAAATTTGCAATCAATAGCATAGTAAATATGGAACTTCATTACTCAAATACTGCAGTGTTATTTGATTAGTGACTTAGCCCCTCAAATGCACAGGACTTATCTGTATCTGTCCTTTCCCCCACCCCTCCACTCCAGATGTATCCTTCTGTTTTTGCTTTAGCACCATCATTGTTATGGACCCAGAAGAGCATGGTTCCTGTAGTATGTCTTCTCCATTCACTCAAAATTTTTTTTTTCTGTGTAGTTCCAAATTGTTTCCCTATCTCAGCCCCTAAAACTTTGATCCTACATTTCTATCATGACAAAGAAAAACAGTGACAAACAAAAGACTGTCCCTTTGGCTGAAGGTATGATAAGGCATGGTTCAACAAGAGGAAAAAACAGTTGAAGAAAAAAGTGTTACAGAACCTTTCACTTTGAAGATATTCAAATGACACTTATTTTGTTACTGAAGGATTATGGATGTGCCACACACCATGTTAAACATTTCTTTTTTTTTTTTTTTGAGACAGAGCCTCAAGCTGAGACCCTGGATAGAGTGCTATGGCATCACAGCTCACAGCAACCTCCAACTCCTGGGCTCAAGTGAGTCTCCTGCCTCAGCCTCCCAAGTAGCTGGGACCACAGGTGCCCACCACAACGCCTGGCCATTTTTTGGTTGCAGCCATTATTGTTGTTTGGCAGGTCCGGGCTGGATTCGAACCCACCACCTTAGGTGTATGTGGCTGGCGCCTTAGCTGCTTGAGCCACAGGTGCCAAGCCCATGTTAAACATTTCTAACACACAATCCTTAGAACATCCCAATAAGATATACATTATTTTCATGCCCTTTGAGAGTAAGAGAAGTGACTGTGAGAGATTAAGTTATATGCTCAAGATTATAATATAATACTATAAGCCGGGGGTTCAGGATTCAAATCCAGGCAGTCTGATTAGAGAATCCTTGGTCTTGCCCATAATGGAACAACCAAGAAAAATTCATTTAATTCCAGCTCAGACACTGGAATAAGTCTTCTGTAGTTGATGTCTATGCTGTGAAAGAGAAAGATGAGGAAGAGCTGTCCCAACATGACTTTCCATGTATGAGATCCGATCTGGGTTCTGGGATTGTATCTGATTTTCTTGAGCCTTGCTATGTGCCTTTGGGGTGCCCACACTAGGTAGGGACACCAACCTGAGTGAGGCTCTCACCCTTACATAGCATGGTGTCTGATAACTATTTGAAAGAAAGAGGAGCATTTCTTATGACTATCCAGAATGACAGTATTTCCACAAAAACATACAGATTATCCTGAATTTCCATTTCTAATCAGATTGAAGACCAGCCTTCCCACTGAAAAACTAAAACATGCTGATGATCAGAAATTATCAGGCCCACATCTAAGGGAATGCAAAAATCGAGAGTAGTAACTAGCATATCAAACTACTTTTGTGCTGAAAGTTATTTCCCCAAACCTGATGTACTTTGGCTTCATGGGGCAAAAGGGACTACATCCCAAGTTTCGTGCCTTCCCAAAGTGGGAAGTTAAATGTGAGGTACTTGGTATGACTCCTGAGTATATTACTTGGGGAGTATATAACTTGGGGACATTATGCTAAATGAAATAAGCCATTCACAAAAGAACAAATATTGTACTATTCTATTCATGTGAACTATTTACAATGGTTAAGTTCAGAGAAGCAGAAAGTAGAAAAGAGGCCTCCAGAGCTTGTGGAATAATAAATGAAATAATAAATTACTGTTTATGGGCAGTGCCTGTGGCTCAAAGAAGTACAGCGCCAGCCCCATACACCAGAGATGATTGGTTCAAACCCGGCCCTGGCCAAAAACTGCAAAGGAAATAAATAAATAAATAAATCACTGTTTAACAGGATAGAGTTTCAGTTTTATAAGATGAAAAAGTTTTGGGGATGAATGGAAGGGTTGTACAACATTATATATTTAATACAGTTAAAATAGTGTGGTGAATTTTATGATATGTATATTTTATCACTTTTATATATTTTATACAGGTAAAACCACTATACTATAAAAATATGTATATTGAGATAAATTTTTAGAAAATAACATGAAGGAAAAAGATTGAGAAATTCACAAGTATTAACAATAGGAAAAAAGGATTAAATACCCAGATAGCAGAAATTTCTGAAGATGAAAACCAAAGCAAAGGAACAGAAGAAATACTAAAGACTGCATTTCAGTAAAACATTTCTAAATATAAAAACAATAATTTGAAACTACATTTTGAAAGAGCACAATACATACATGAGGATATTGACCCAGAATGATCAATATCAAGACATATGCTAGGATATTATGGGACTTAAAAATAACCTTTCAGCATCTAGCTGAAAAAGACTATGTGATTTTGAAAGGAAAGAAAATTAAATTATTAGTAGGCTTTGAAAGCTATGCTTTCTGCCGGAAGAAAATTGAGTAATATATTTACCATACTTAAGGGAAAAGGATTTTATATCCAGCAAAATATTGATTTTTAAGTATAAAAAGCATAGACAAACTTATTGGAGCTCAAGAAGTCAAGAAATGTTGTTCCCACAAGCCCTTTCTGAGTAATCTGCCGTAAAATGAATTTTTGACAGTCAAGATAACCAAAGGGTTAGTAACACAATGACTGCTAATGAGCATTAAATAAATAGCTTCTAAGATAAGTAGAACAAAGACAAAATGAGGACAAAGAGAGAAAGAAAATATTATGAAAGTCTATATGCCCTGGCAATGTGTGTGCAGTACAACCTTAAGAATGGAAGGTCTTTATGGTTTTGTCAAAATTCACAGATCTGTACACCTAAAACAGGTTACTTGTGCTATATGCAAATATTATCTCAATAGATTTGAAAAAAAAGAAAAGGGGGCAGCGCCTATGGCTCAGTGAGTAGGGAGCCAGCCCCCATCTACCAAGGGTGGCAGGTTTGAACTCGGCCCTGGCCAAACTGCAATAAAAATATAGCCAGATGTTGTGGCAAAGGACTGTAGTCCCAGCTACTTGGGAAACTGAGACAAGAGAATCACCTCAACCCAAGAGCTGGAGGTTGCTGTGGGCTGTGATGCCACAGTACTTTACTGAGGCTCTGTCTCTTAAAAAAAAAAAAAAAGTATGGGAAGAATATACACCAAAAATTTTAAAATTTTTTCAATTCAGAGACTGTTCTGTTTAAAATCAGAAGAAACAAATGAGAAATTATATTCTAATTGTATTATCCCCTTTGCTCTTAAAATCCAGGTTTTTTGAAATAGAAGAGAGGATATAGTGACACAATGGAGATGAGGTTAAATAAAAGCTGAGAAGTATCATGGATTTCCTATTATAATTTTTAAAAATGAAATAATATTTTTAAAAAAGAAATGAAAGACTGGAACTAATTTATTTCCTAAAAACTTCAAGAAACAACCCACTGACTTGATAGCAATGAGTATCCCTAGTGATGAAATCATGGTCTTGAAATAGTAATTATCTGAAAGAAACCAAAGAAATTAAAAATATCTGATTCTAGGTCTCAGGTAGAAATATACAAAAAAATTTTAGTCTGGAATATATTGTAATATCAGACAGCAACAGAGCTACTAACAACCACTGAGTTTACATAGAAAAGGCCCAGCACCAAACTCAAACAGGCTCACATTGCCAAAAAATAGGATGAGTTGAACTTGAATAATAATACTGGTGGCGGATTAAAATCTGAGTACATAAAAAACTCTTGAGTTTATAATTAGAACTTTTTAAAAGTATGATGATCTTCTGGAAATTATAGGAAACAAATTTATAATTTTGAATGGTGGTAAACTTTTTTTTTTTTTTGAGAGTTTTACTCCATTGCTCAGGGCTGGAGTGCAGTGGTGTCATGACAGCTCACAGCAACCTCAAACTCCTAGGTTCAAATGATCCGTCTTTCTCAGCTTCCCAGCTTCCCAAGTAGCTGAGACAACAGGGGCCCTCCACCACAATTGGCTAATTTTTCTACTTTTAGTAGAGATGGGATCTTGCTCTTGCTCAGGATGGTCTCAAACTCCTGAGTTCAAGCAAACCTCTTAGCTTGGCCTCCCAGAGTACAGCCATGAGTTCCTATGTCCAGCCAAAAAATCCAATGTTTATTCTTCATTTTCCCTGTGAACATGTTGGGTAATCACATAGAAGATGAAAGAAAGTTGCTCTTTATCAAAGTATTCTGATAAATGAAAAACCAGTAATGATATTAAAACATTGTATTAGGTAGAATAACAACCCCCCCCCCCAATTCTCTGAATCTTTATCCCTAGACTTGGGAATATTACCTTATATGACAACAAAAGAGACTTGGGCAACCACCAATGAATAGATAAATCCATAAAACCTCAACCACTGCTCAAGTTACAAAGAAAGATTCAACCAGACATCACATGTTTTCTATAATTTTGCCAAACTCTACCCACATCTGATCTGTTCACCAAGCCTTTGAATCAGATCCAGTCCTTGGAACTAAATGCTAATTTGTAGGACTGCAGAGAAAGAAAAAATCATGAAGTATACCAAGAATAAACAATTGGCAAACTCCAGACCATGGGACAGTCCTCAGACCAAATGGTTTGAATTCTTTACCAGATTAATTGTAAGGAAATAGGAGGGATGGAGAAAGAAATTATAAGTTGAGAAAGGCTTAAAAGATATATCAAAAATTTTAAATGGGTAAAACCAAAGTCTAGTGTCTAGAAATATACTATGAAGAAACAACTCAAGGAAGCAATAATTATGAAGAACAGGGTGTTGAGGTGGTTTTGGAGGAGACATTACAAGACACAGGACATATCGATGGGCTTTCTTCCCTGATGTTCATCTTATAAAAACTCATTAAACCATACAATAGATTTGTGTGGTTTTCTGTATCTGAGTTTTATTTTAGGACTACTACCAAGACGTTAAATGAAATAAAACTCAGGCTTGAAGCAATCCTTCTGAAACAGTCAATTACTAAGAAGATTAAATGCAATAAAAACATGTGGATTTTTGAACTCTGCTCGCTTGTTTGTATGGAGTTTACTGTGAGACTTTCTCATGGTGGCGGGGACTCCCATCGGCTTGGCAATGGATTTAGTACCTTTTGTTTGTATCTTTGGGGTCGCAGCTCACCTCAGCAGGGTTGATGTGCATTCTTCAACCTTCTCTTGGCTCAGCTCCAAACCATCGGCTTACTTGCTAAACTTCTGTTAGTGTTAAAGTGAATTGCCAGAGATATCAACTGTCCAACTCAGTACTGAAGGAAATCAGACAATTCATACTTAATAACATTTTCCAATGCAGAAGAATTCCAAGTAATTTATGTAGATACCGTGTTCTCAAGAAGGTGGAGAATAACTTCCTACTCTTTCAGCACCATCTGTGTACAGTGACTTTTTTCCAATTGATAACTATACAGAAATAGGAAAAAAAAACAACTTTACAATGAAGGAATCTGACAAGTACTACTTTATCCAGGTGATCAAGATCAACATGAATAAGTAATAAATTTATGTTGAAGTATGCAATCTTTTTTTTTAATGAAAGAGGGGAAGAGGAGGCAGGCTCAAGTTTCCTTGGTTTTTTTGTTGTTGTTGTTCTTTTTCCTTTTTTTTCTTTAAGACATTTTTATCACTCTATCATCTTGGGTAGAGTACAGTGGAGTCATTGTTGTAGCTCACTGCAACTGCCAACTCCTAGGTTCAAGCAAGCCTTCTGCCTCAGCTTCCCAAGTATCTGGGACTACATGCACATGATAATTCTTTTTGTTTTTTGTAGACAGTCTGGAACTACTGAGCCTAAGAAATCCTCCCACCTCAGCCTCCCAGAGTGCTAGGATTATAGGCATGAGCCACCATGCCTGGCACAATCTTTATACTATAATGTGATAAAAATGTTACCTTTTGTGGTCTAACCATCACGCTGAAAGTTCATCCTATAGGCAATTTGTTCACATGTTTAGAAACACTGTGCATTCAAATACAAAGTGAATAACCCACATGGAGCATGCTCTAAAGACTATAAAAGTTTATCAAGCACTGATAATCCTTTAAATAGTTAGCACATTGTGCGATTGAAAAGTACAAACTTAAACACACATGCAATTTCCCTTACCTCTTATCCTAGAAATTAGAAAGGAGAGGAGTGGTAATCACAGAACACAGTCCGCTTGAGGTAGGCTCGAGCTTCCTTGGGTCAGGCTAGTTCCACTGAGGTTGCTTATTGGTCTGTTTGCACTAGAAATTAGAAGTGTGGAGATCACTGAGAACCCAGCAATGACTTGGTTCAGAGTTGACCAGCTGTAGCATTGGCAAAGAACAGGTGACAGGGAGATAGCTCTAGGCACATCTTTGAAACTCTTAGAGGTTAAAATCTCAATGCTTTGGACTTTAGCAACTAGCTGACATACAGCTCTTTCCTGACACAAACTAACTCCAGCAACGTTAGATGAGAAGACTTTCTAAGGCTTATACTTCTTAGACATCCAGCACCCTTATCAGCTATTTTTTGTATCAGTGCCAGAAAGACACTCATTGGTTCCATTTCTCTTTATGTTTATGATTACTTTCATTGGCGGCATTGCTCCACTTTTTCACTAAATCTTGGCCCGGTACACTCCAATTCTCTCTAGTAGAACTTCCTAAGTAAAACAATCAGGAACGAATATTGGGGAATGTTAGTGTCTTTTTCCCAAAGGACCCTCAGCTCCACATGTAAAGTGGCCTTATCCCCTTTGCAGAAGGGAGCAGTGTGGGTAATGTCTTTATGTAAAACTGAAGGCCTCATCATAATAGTTGCCAACCCTGGGTGTGCTCACCATACATCTGCATATTAAAGAGAGAGCATAAACAGCTGTTATAAATTGACCTTCCTTCCCCACCAGGATAAAGAGCAGCTGGCATCTCCTTTAGCTAAAGAAAGAAAAAATCTGGTTTGGCCATTTCACTCCATAAGGTCTCAGTATAACCACAGAGTCAGAACCAGAGAGAAGCTTCCACTAATAAGACTTATGGACACAAACTGAAAATGGGCCTGTAAATGTCTCGCCAGAAGTACTGCAGCACATTTGTTCTCCATATACCCCCTGTACCTCCTGCACACTTCTCCTCTTCAATCTCATCTCTGGCTCAGAATGCAAGGTTTCTGCCAAGCAGAAAGCCAAGGAACCGTCACTCTTCTGAATGGATGTTTTGGGTTAGTGTTGTCCAGGCCACCTCCATCAATATCATTCCTTTACATCCAAAGAATCTAACTCAGAAAAAACTCCTGGCCAGAAAGTAAGTGCAGTACCACTCTGAATCCTAAGAGGTATGTCTGCCCGCATGGGCAGCCAGAGTCATACCAGTATGACAGTATGGGCACACACATGGGCAGCCAGAGTCATACCAGTGCATGCTAGGAATTGTGTTTTTTCTTATGCTTGTTGTTTCAGCATATCAGAAAGCCAGAAATGTAAACAGAACAGCAGCTCTCAAAGTGTGGTCCTTGCAACAGTAGCATCAGCATCACTTGGAAACCACATTAGAAATGCAAATTACCAGTCTTCACTCCAGACTTGGTGAATCAGAAACCCTGGGGATAACGCTGGTTTAAAACACCTCCCAGGTGATTCTAATAATACTAACTAGTGGACTAGAAGATGTTTCTTTCAACACAGCATTTCTAGATGAAGGACATTTTTCTGGAAAAGATTCAGCAGCATCCAAGTAGACAGAAAAAACCAATAGAAAATGTATACATTTTTTTTTTGTTTGTGAGTATTAAGCTTGGATTGTTGTCTCTTCAAGTGCAAGAAAAAGAAAAAAAACAACATTGCATCTATAAAACATACTACAGAACACAGACAAGGAAATGGCAGGATGATCATTTAGAAGAAAATAACAGATTTTTTCTCAACATGGTTTATTATGGGAAGAAAACCTGAAATGTATAAAACTATTTGACAGTCATTATGAAATAGGGAAAAGAAAACATCACTCACAGAGTAGGTTAAGTTAAATGACATAGACTGTGATGAAAACTGAGTTACATGGGACTAGAAAATATAATAGGGAAATTAAAAAGTAAAATGACAAAATTTAAAACACATTTCAAGTTGCAAATATCAGGATTGATAGTGTGGAAAAATAAGATTAGAAATGGATCCACGAATGGATCAACAAACTGTGGTATATGTACACCATGGAATACTATGCAGCCATAAAGAAAGATGGAGACTTTACG
>NW_003852439.1:4187386-4220428 GCF_000181295.1 Otolemur garnettii
GGTAAGGACAGCACATATCCCACAATTTTTAGTGCATTATTGTATGGAACATGGTTTGTTTCAAAATGATGAAATATTTCTAACCATTTGTTCTCTATTGTGATTTTTGCTGATGCCCAAGAGTTAACCTTTTCCTTATCAATATTTTTTTTTAATAATGATGCCTCGTAAGTCATAGTGTCACTTTCAAGGCCAGTGCTAGACTTTTTGCCAAAAAATGTAAATTTTATTCACATTATAAAATAATAAATAATATGAGTACTATCTGCTAAATTCATGAAATAAATAAATTACTTACCTAAATTATCTAAATAGCAGATTTGTTGACATCACTTGTTTAACTAGGACTAGCACACAGTACAATGTGTATCATCTGAGAGATAGTTACAAAATGTTTTTGTGGTTGCCAATGACAAAAAATGCCATTGTTCATTAAGTCCAAACAATAGTGGTTGAATTCTAACAACTGATCAACAATGCGAACTTTGATAAGCAGTTCTCAATAGTCAGTTCTCAATAATTATTTGTTATTATTAAAGTTTAACATTATAAAATTAACAAAAATAATATAAAACTCATATCCTGGTGAAATAGCCTCATGGCAGTCGAAAACCATATATTCCCTTCCCATTCTCCCACTGTTCCCTAGCTTGTTGTGCATTCTTTCCAAAAATGGGGACTTTTTAAAATGCCATGGGATAAGACAATTTGTTAAAAATTGAGACTATCCCACCAAAAGTGGGATATCTGGTCATCTTAAACTAGTACCTATATTATACAACCTTTCCAAAGCATAGAAAAAGAAGGAATACTTCCCAGCACATTCTGTGAAGCAAATATTACCCTGATCCTCAAACCAGGAAAGGATCCAACAAAGAAAGAAAATTATAGACCTATATCATTAATGAATATCGATGCAAAAATATTCAATAATATCTTAGCAAACAGAATTCAACAACACATCAAAAAATTATACATCATGATCAAGTTGGTTTTATTTCAGAGTTAGAGGGTTGGTTCAACATAAGCAAATCTATAATACATCACATTAATAAAATAAAAAAAAGACCATATGATTCTCTTAATTGATGCAGAAAAAGCCTTTGATAATATCCAGCATCCTTTCATGATCAGAACACTTAAGAAAATAGGCAGAGAAGGGACATTTCTTAAACCAATAGAGGCCATCTACAGCAAACCCACAACCAATATTACATTGAATGGTGTAAAACTGAAAACATTTCCACTCAAATCAGGAAAGAGGCAAGGATGCCCACTGTCCCCACTACTATTCAACATGGTAATGGAAGTCTTAGCCATCACAATCAGGCAAGAGAAGGCAATAAAGAGTATCTACATAGGGTCAGAGGAGATCAAACTCTCACTCTTCACTGATGATATGATCCTATACCTGAAAATCCCAGGGACTCAACTTCAAAACTATTAGAAGTAATCAAGGAATACAGCAGTGTCTCAAAATACAAAATCAATACTTACAAGTCAATAGCTTTTATATGTGCCAACAATAGTCAAGCTGAAAAAAACAGTCAAAGACTCTATTCCTTTTACAATAGTGCCAAAGAATATTAAATATCTGGGAATTTACCTAACAAAGGACATGAAAGAGCTCTATAAAGAGAACTATGAGACTCTGAGAAAAGAAATTGCTGAAGATGTTAACAAATGGAAAAACATACCATGCTCATGGTTGGGAAGAATCAGCATTGTTAAAATGTCCAAACTACCCAAAGCAATCTACAGATTTAATGTTAATCCCTATTAAAGCACCAATGTCATACTTTAAAGAACTTGAAAATATAGTACTTTGTTTTATATGGAATCAGAAAAAACATCAAATAGTGAATACATTACTCAGAAATAACAAATCAGGAAGTATCACATTACCAGACTTCAGGCTATACTATAAATCCATGGTGATCCAAACAACATGGTACTGGCATAAAAACAGAGCAGTAGATTTATGGAACAGAATAGAGAACCAAGAGACGAACCCAGCTACTTATCATTATTTGATCTTTGACAAGCCTATCAAAAATATTCAGTGGGGGAAAGAATTCCTACTTGAAAAATGGTGCTGGGTCAATTGGCTGGCAACCCATAGAAGATTGAAACTGGACCCCCACCTATCACCATTAAAAAAAATTGATTCTCACTGGATAAAAGATTTAAACTTAACACATGAAACTATAAAAATACTAGAAGAGAGTACAGGGAAAACACTTGAAGAAATCAGCCTGGGAGAATATTTTATGAGGAGAACCCCCTTGGGTAATTGAAGCAACACCAAAAATACATTACTAGGATCTGATCAAACTAAAAAGCTTTTGCACAGCCAAGAGCACAGTAAATAAAGCAAGCAGACAACCTTCAGAAGGGGAGAAGATTTTTGCAAGTTATACTTCTGGCAAAGGTCTGATAACTAGAATCTATAGAGAACTCAAATTAATCAATAAACAAAGAACAAATAACCCCACTTCTATGTGGGCAAGAGACTTAAACAAAAACTTCTCTGATGAAGACAGGCTCATGGCCTACAAACACATGAAAAAATGCTCATCATCCTTAATCAACAGAGAAATGCAAATCAAAACCACTTTGAGATATCATCTAACTTCAGTAAGATTAGTCCACATTACAAAATCCCAAAACTACAGATGTTAGCATGGATGCAGAGAGAAGGGAATGCTTCTACACTGCTAGTGGGAATGCATGCAAATATGGCCTTTTTGGAAAGAAGTTTGGAAAACACTCAAGGAACTAAAAGTAGACCTGTTATTCAATCCTGCAATTCCTCTACTAGGTATACACCCAGATGGTCAAAAATTATTTTACAACTAAGACATTTGCACCAGAATGTTTATTGCAGCCCAATTCAAAATAGCCAGGACATGGAAACAGCCCAAGTGCCCACTGACCCATGAATGGATTAACAAATTGTGGTATGTGTACACCATGGAATACTATGCAGCCATAAAAAGGATGGAGACTTCATATCTTTTATGTTTACTTGGATGGAGCTGGAACATATTCTTCTTAGTAAAGTATATGGAACTTTTTTCCAAAGAATGGAAAAAAAGTATCCGATGTACTCAATACTACTATGAAATCAATATATAATCACCTATACACGCATATGAATGGCCAAATATAACTACAGTCCAGAAAGTAGATGGAAGAGGAGAGAGAGGGGAAGGGAGGGGAGATATGAGAAGAGGGAGGGTATTTGAAGGGACCTCACCTAATGTGCATGAAGCCATGGCTCATTTCAAAACTGTTAAGAAATGAGTATAATTGTGATGAATGTGTTAGTAAGCATTTCACATTGTATATGGAAGCAGTACCCTGAACCCCATAAATGCATCAATGTACAAAGTTATGATTTAATAAAAAAAAAAAAGACAGAGACTGTTAGGTCCAAAAAATCCTCCCAAATTAGCCCCAACAGATGAACTTGAGACACGCTCCGATGTAAAGGGCATGAGGTGAGATTTTATTCAGACTGGTCTGGACTCTCCTGGCATGCAAGCCTAGGACGAGCCCCGAACCTGGGGTGGAGGAAATTTTTATGGGGTACAGAAAGCAAGAGGGGTAGGATCGGATACAAGTACACTTTTCATTGGTGGTTGGTGATTTCATTAGTAAAGGGGGAAGTAAAGGAGGATTTGCATTGGTAGCTGATGATTTCACTAGTAAAGGTGAATTTGGATTGGTACAGGTGAGGGGTGAGGGGTCCCTTAACCGGGGGCTAGAGTTGGTGTAGCCTGATTACCTGTATTTCAAGGTAATAGAAACTTACTGTTTATTATAGCAGCTGTTTGCCTAAGGTGACTCAGTTCACGGCTCAGTGGCTGTGCAGCCTGGGGTGGGGGAGAGGCAGCAGGGAGTGGCCCTGCAGGTTTCACTGGCAGAGGTTGGGGCGGAGGGGCTATGAATGGAACTTATGTGGTAAACAGCCAGGAATGGGGCTTGTGCTGTAAACAGCCAAGAATGGAGCTAGTTTGGCTCTCACAAGACTTCACCTCTTTTATCTTCACATGGATGGAGCCTGATCATATGCTTCTTAGTAAAGTATCACAAAAATGGAAAAAAAAAACCCAATGAAGAGAATCAGCTAAACTCAGGAGTTGGAGGTTACCATGAGCTGTGACCCCACAGCACTCTACTGAGGATGACAAAGTAAAATTCTGTCTCAAAAAAAAAAAATACCCAATGTACTCAATACTATTATGAAATCAATATATAACCACCCACACTTTCATACAAAAGATGAAACACAATTATAGCCCAGAAAGAAGGAGAGAGGAGGAGGCAAGGGGAGGGGAGAGGGGAGATAGATGGAGGGAGGGTAATTGGTGGGACCTCACCTACTGTATATATTGCAAGCAAGCATGTCAAATATATTAACAGTAGAGTATAAATGTCTCAACACAACAATTGAATAAGTGAGGCAAATGATATGTTGACCAGTTTGATGTGAACACTCTAGATTGTATATAGAGTCAGCACATTGTACCCCAAAGTTGCAGTAATGTACACAGTTATGATCTAATTAAAAAAAGAGAGGGACTTCATTCTGATGACACAAATGGAAGACTTTTCCAGACCTCACCTGAGCCTAGCACTGATCCTCGACTTTTCCTTTATAGGAATTAAGGCCAGTTGGAATTGAGCTGGGTTTTCCATCACCTGAAACAGATGAGGGAGGAGTTCTCCACTTAGATATTCATCCCAAATGTGCCACAGACTAATAGCGTAAACTTGGACAAGACTTTTTATCCCTCTTAATCTAGGTTTCTTCATCTATGAAGTCATTAGATGAAGCAGATATTCGAACTTTGACATTCTAGAGCAGTGGTTCTCAACCTTCCTAATGCCGCAAACCTTTAATACAGTTAAAAGGGGTTGCAACCCACAGGTTGAGAACACTGTTCTAGAGTATTTTGCTAAATATTGCTTCAAACATGGGAGGAGGCAGGCAAAACAGCTTGAATTCAGGCCTTCAGGAAAAGTAGATGGATTAAAGCAGATGTACCATGAAGTCTTTCCAGAAAGGGAAATGGATATCTAAAGTTTTCAGTAGAACCAGCTGGTTCACCCCACCATTTCTGTATTTGAAGAGTCAGTTGGTAGCTGTGTGCATATGTGTATATGTCAGGAAGTTATGTTTTTATGTAACTTCCAATCATTTGAGTTTCTTCCAATTACCTACTTTGACTTTTGTAATACAAAACTATATATAATAACATGAAAACTTGGGCTAAATGCAATTACAGCCCTGGAACACAATTTGGACCTCGTAGGTTTTATTATTTTTCATATTCCTGACATGAGCTTGATGTCTTATCATTCTAACCCATATGTCCCTGAGGCTAGGCTTCAAGAATTTTTTACAAGAGTGAAATTTCCAAAACAATTTAGCAACTGACCTAAGGTTAACATTTCATAAAACAAGAGTATTTTAATAGAGAAAGAATAAAAATAGTGGGACATTATGTCTTGAAGTGAAGAAAATCCTTCCTTAGTAAAGATAGTTGCCAACATAATGCAACATTTATATCTTTCTCTCAACCTTTATTTCTGACCTTTATAGAGTTTTATGTAAGGTCTCCTAAGAAAGATATACTTAAATTTCCCCTTTCTTTAAAAATAATCCTAATAGTTTTTGTCTTTTAACAGGAAAAATTAAAGTTATTTATATTTACTATAATCATTGTATGTGATTTTTATTTCTATAATCTTAATTCATGTTATCCAGTCTTGGATTTTCCCCTTTATGGATTTTAGCTAATTGATAGGATGTTCTTTCTTTCTTCTAACTCTCTAGTGAAATAGAAATCTGGGCTTCTCTTTTGTGTTTGCATTTTAATTAATTTATTTTTACAAACACAAATATGTTTCAAATCCTATTTTCTTAGCAGTGTCCATATTTTATAGTCTTCTCTATCAAAAGGAAATCCTTCTAACACAACTTCATTTCTTCCACCCTCTACTTCCCAGGCCTTAATATGCAGAATTTTGGTTTAAGAATAATATTTTGTTGTAGGTATGCATGTAGGTTAATATATTTACTTTTATGCCACCTCCTTTCTATTTTATTGACTCCTTTTTAACAGCTGCATTGAAATTTTACACCTGTGTTGTGAATAATTATTTGAATGTCTCCCCCATTATTTCTTTGGCTCTTCCTTAGTTCTGTGATGTCTGTCCTCCCTAGAATCACCCTTTAATGAATATTGGGTTGCTTGGATCTGTCCTTCACGCGTTGTCTTCTGTTGTCATTTTTATGTTATTGCTCTGTGCATTGGGAGGCGATTTGGCTAGATACCCCAGATCACTAAGTCAATTCTTTTATTTAATTTTTAATCCTGCCATTCAGTTTTTAATGTCATCAATCATATTTCAATGGCCAAGGTTTCCTTCCACATTATTAAAGTATTCTTACCCACTCCACCAGGTTTTTCACTCCAATGTGGTAGCTATTGAATTAGCAACATGAGGTAGCCACCAGTAGTAGGTGATGCAAATTTTAATATAAATTAATTAAATGAAAGTTAAATGAAATTGAAATTCACTTCCTCTATGGCACCAGGCACATTTCCAGTGCTCAGTAGCCAGCACAGAGTTAAAGAATTTCTATCACCTGACTGGCTGCTTTGAATAGGGAAGTGGTACAGCCATGTGGGCTCCCCTCCACAATGGGGGAAGCTTCCAGTTGTGGGTGCTCCATCTCAGTTGTGTTCAGGACAAGTTCCTTGGGGGCAAGGACCCATTCCTCTCTCCAGTCAAAACTTCAGTCCTGACTTTCTGTATTGAGCTGACTTTACGGAAAACCTAAAGTCCATGCTGCAGCCAGCCTCTCCTTGGAGCAGGGAATTTGTGAAACTATTCTGTGGTTCTGTAATTTATGACCCATAGACCTTCCCACAGACCATTGCTTCTTCCAGCCTGCTATCTCTGATCTTGATTTCTCTCCAGAATTCTATTGGAAAAACTCAGTTTTACAACTGTCCCCTCTTTAATCTACTTGAGGTTGTGATCTCCTGAGGCTCTTAAGGAATCACTGTTCATCTAATGCCATATATTCTCTCTCTCTCACATGTTTCTCAAAATTCCTATTTTGCTGATGGCAACAGTCTCTGTTTCCCAGCAATACCATTGATTTATTCTTGCCCTTGTATTTCTTCTGTCAAGATGTGCTCAGTCAGCCATCTTGAACAGAAAAGAGCAGCCCTATTTCTTAAGCCTGTAGAATTCTTTTTATAAATAATCATAGAATGTCAGGGCTGGAGAGGAAATCTGAGATCCAATCCAATACATTCCCTTTATAGATGACCAGAGAGAGACTCACCTAAGAAGACTGACCACCCCAAACCGCCATAGCCTGGTGATAGCAAAGCTGCTCCAAAGAGGGAAGTCACTCTCTTTTCTAGGCTCACCTCTCACCATTGTCCTTTGCTCCAAGAACCCTGAGAAACAATAAAAAAGGATCAATGTCTCAGGCTCACATACTCTGGACTCAGCACAGAATTTTCCTGTTCATGCAGATCTTCTCTAAGCTCTTCCTGATACAGAAGAATGGAGGGCCCATATTTCTAGAAGAAATTTTCAACTGAACTAAACGAAATTAAGAGACTTTTCCTCTTAACTGATAAATTCATTTACCCCAGACTGGCCTTTCCTCAAGAACAGTGGGAAAAAAAATCAAGATTATACTTCAGAACTGTAAGAAGACAAGGGCTTGGAAAATGCAAACAGTTCTTGCTTAGAAACGACCATGAAGGTGCAGGGGTTGGCGGTAGGTAGGAGAAATATGATTCTCCCTTCCTCAGAAAGTTCTGGGGTGGGAGTTTATTGTCCAGCTTGGTGTAATTTTTCACCTCGAGCATCTGCCTAATTGCACTGATCTACAATCTGCTTCCAGTGAAGCAAAGTAATTAATTGTTTTAAAATGCTTTTTGAGACTTTGGAAAACTGACCTAAGGTTAATGGTTCATAAACCTCATTTGTGCTTCTATTAGAGATTTTAAAATGTGAGCTGATGTGCTTCTGGACAGGAATGGAGGAGAAGCCCTCACAGACGTGCCCTGAGGCCTGTGGCAATGGCTGCAGCTGGAGACTTACTCGTTTTTTTCTTTTTTTTTTTTTGATGTCTTCAAGGAAGAGAGAGAGAGTGAGCTCCTGAGAGAGCCCCCTGCAGGTTCTCTGCTATTGTTCTTCAAAGGTTTGACTTAATGTGATATGCCAAGTTTAGAAAGAAGCCTTATACTCAGTATACTTTCCCTCTCCCAGAAGCTTCATCTTCTACCCTCATCTTCACTAGAACGAGGTTTGGAGCCCCAAGTTTCTAATCATCTCTGGGCTCCCGTTCCTATCTATTTCTGGATAAAATACCTTAATCCCTGTTCTTGGCCTCATAGATGGTGATTTTTTTTAGGGATACCAATGAGGCTTATCAATACCTCTTCTAATATGAGCAGTTCATTCCTGTGGATCACAAGGGCTTAGCTTAGGGATTGTAAACTCAAATGCAACCAGACACCAGACAGGCAGCATCAATAAGCCAGGAAGAAAGACGGAGGCTGGGAACTGGAGCAGGAGCATCCCTTTTAAAGGGGACAGCTATTTTTCAGGTCCAGCTGGTTGTTGCCATGTGGAAATGTGTGTTCAGTCTTGCCAGAGGAGTCAGAAATCCAGACAAGTCCTATGTTATTCGGTGCTGGTGACTAATTAAAAAATAGGGACTTTTTCAGGCGTAAACCATATACACCTGTTAGTGATTTGCTCCCACCCCTCATCCCCCAAGCCCCTGGTTTGAGATCTCTGGTATAGCTCTCCCCAAATCACTAGAAAAATGCAAAGATACAAGGATTACTGAAGCTACAGCTTCTGGACACCAAATGGTCAGTGGGTGTACAAAAATCTAAAACAGATGTGGCTAGTCTGATGAGGTTCCAGCCCTCCAGAGCACCCCCTACCCCCAGCCACCAGAGTGATCTTTGTACTGTGCAAACTCCTTCTTAACTGACTTCTGGATCAAACTACAATGGTAGTAACTTCAATAAAGGGAAAATTAGTCTGCAGGAAGGTGGGTATTCCTGAAGACAGAGGTCCTAAGAGAGTAAAAAAGATTGAATTCCATGGTATATTCATACTGATCAATTAAAACGTAACCACAGCAATTGTAATAAGTTGCTTTGAATCACTAAATGCCCACATGCTACATGTCATGATAAGTAATTTATAGACATCATCTTGTTTCATTTATACAACAAAACAAATAGGTACTATAATTATAACCTTTTTGTTGATGGGAAAATAGACTCAAAGGAGTTAAGGGATTCCACAGTGGTAACACCTGAATTTCTTTAGACAATGAGCTCCCAAGGTCTATGTATTATTTTTTGCCGGCTTTGAGGACACTGAGTGGTGATTTCCTCTCCTGATTTCCAACTCTTCCCAGAGTGGGCTTAAAAGTCTGAGAACAGATGGCTGTTGGGTGGTGGTGGTAGCATATCAACTTCCTTCAAATGTATATCTGGAATATACAAAAACAAATTTGGGTGAGCAGAAAATCAAGATGCACTAAAAAAGAAAAGGAAAGACTCCCTAGACTTCAAGATATTTATCATTATGGATACTCCAGGACCATGCGGATAAAGTCAGTTTGCCTAGATTGGCAGAATGAGGAAGGCAGAACAACAAAGGCATTGAGAAAGTCAGGGATTGAGGCATTGAGCACCAAGTCACAGCCTGGGAAGTTGATTGCTTATGTGGTTTGCTGAGATTCTTTTTTTAAAACAGCTTTATTGAGCTATACTTCACGTACCATACAATTTTCACATTTAAAGTGTACAAGTCAATGCATCTTGCTATTTTTGCACACGTGAGCAACCATCATCACAGTCAATTTTAGAACATTCTCATCATCTCAGAAAGAAGCCCCTGTAGCTATGGTGTTTCTATCCAATCCCCCCCATCCCTTCCCTGGAATGTGCAGGAAATGGTCTAGACTGGGCTGCACCTGGGATTTTTAGGAGTGTAAGACAGAATTCCCCCTGTTGGTTCATTTTATAGAAGTAATGTCACCTAATACTCAAGGTTTGCCCTGTAATTCTTACTTCTTCCTTTTTAAAAAAACTTAGAATTTCCAGCACTGACCAGCCTTGGAAGAAGACTTAGATTTGCAAACAGTCACTTCAGACATTACCCAAGAAGTCTTTTTGGTTATGGTGGGTCCATATGCAGAAACTAGTGCCCTGATCTGTCTCTAAACATCATCAAAGGCCCTACTTTTGAAAGCATCATCTCAAACTTTTTGTCCTGTTTTCTGCATTATCTTGAAAATACGAAATCATTGCAAAAATATAGGGAATAAGTAATTTTGTTTCAGAGCAATAGTGAGAAATTATCATTTTCAAATGCTATTTTAAGGACCCACACGAGACTTGGGAGTACTATGCATTATGAGTTGGGCAAAGAGGTTTCTGGATAATTTCAGGGAGAGAGAATATGAATTGTAAGTGGGAGTAACTTAACATGTGGACAGGGCATGTTCTTTAGAGTCAAACCTATCTGGTTCAAGTCCTAATCCCACCACTTACTAGCTGCATGACATTGAACAAGTAACTAAGCTTCTCATAGTGCCATCCTCCTTATCAACAAAATAAAGTTACCTACTCCCTAGGACATTTTTACATTAAAGAGTGTTGGGATTAGCAACTATCACAACTATTGCCACTAGTACTAGTACCACCGCTATATATATATATATATAATATATTTAATATATATGTGTGTGTATGTGTGTGTGTATATATATGTAATTACCTCACTAACCCATCCAATTGCCAGGCAAGCTGTGTAAGATATAACCCTCACTTCATAGATTAAAAAAAAAAATGAACTGGTATAGATGGCCCAAACTACCAACTTGGTAAGCGGGGGAATGGAATATTAAAACCACATGTGCTGGTCACGAGGATGACATCATACCCATTATTGTAGCTATTAATTGCAAACAGAACAGTAAAAGGAGGAATGGAGAACAGAAAAAGAGACGTTTTTCATCCAAAAGCTAGAAATCCATCTTTTAAAAGTCATGCAAACACAGTAAAATTTAAAATAGGCAATTTTACATTTTGATGGCTGTGCTTAAAACTAGGCAATATCAAATCCATGATTCAAATACCAGAGTAAGGGCGAGACTACGTCTAGACATCTGGTATACCAGCTCCAACACACTGCCTATGTTTGCCCATCCACTTCACAGGACAAGATGATTTTATAGGAAGGGATGCTGTTCATTTCTTCTTTAAAAAGAGCATCTGGAACATAATCTCCCATTTCCGGAGCAACCCTGCGACATCCCAACCAGAGGAACTCTGTCCTCTGTTTAGCAACAAACTCTGGGATTTGCTCAGTTTCTTGTCCTTGAGTTCTTGCAAAGTCACTATAATTTGAATTTTTATAAATCAAATCCTATTTCAAATGCGACTGAAGAACTTGCACTTTAAAAGAATCCTGTCTTGAATCCTCAAGAAAATGGAAGACTGCCGTTGGAACTGAATAGCTAATCCTAAAATTACCCATTTTGTAAATTCGGAATTTGGTTCACAGCTTTGTGAAAACAACCTTTAAACTTCGAAACCAATTTGAAATTCAAGTTTGTGACTCCGTCTTGTGGGCACTCCTTATCACCTTTGCTGATAAGCATTTAAATATATTCATTAACAAAAATAATTATTGTCACAGTTAACTACATTAGCACCTTTTAATTGAATTAGAAATTAGATGGGGGTCATGAATATTTCACTAGGGCTCACTGTTAGCCTTCCCAATTTCCATCTTTAAAAAAAAATATGTTTGCATTGCATAAACAGGTTGCTTTGCAATGTACATGTTCCTGGTTTTTCTCGTAGTTTTGCCACAAAAGTCATCCTATTGTCAAAAATAAATCAAAAAGTTTTAACTCTCATGCTGCTTTTCTATGCTTCCAGGCACGATGCAAGGAGTTTTCTGTCCTTAGGAAATTTTAAATAAACATTTAGTCAATGCAATCCAGAAATTGTCAATCCCGTTGCATGCTGAGGTCAGTCTGGGGCTCTCAATCTCAGCATTATTAACATTTGGGGCCAGGAAACTCAGGAGGACTGAGGATGTGCACTGAGGATGCTTAGCAGTATCCCTGGCCCTACTCACTAGATGCCGGCAGCACACCCTCCTCCTTGCCCCAATTTTGACCGTCTCCAGATAACAATATCTGGGTATCCCCATCATATCTCACCCTGCGGAGGGAAATTTGTTCCAGTTGGGAACCACTACTAGAATATTAGTAATATGTATTCAATTGCTAGACTTGCCTCTTGTGTGTTATCCTTCTCTGGGCCTCAGTTTTGTTTTGTGCATGTGAAATAGAAGCAATCATCTCTATTTCTCTGGATTGCTGAGAGACTTGCACAAGATGAAGTGCAAGTGTGTGAGTGAGTAGCTGAGTGAGTGTCTACTATTTATTCGCTAAAGCAGGAGTATGTAAAGTAGTTGTAACAGTAATAGAAGCAGCAGCAACAGTAGCAGAACTTGCATCCTGACATGAGGGAGGAGGAACAAAGGTCCAGTCCTTCCTATTTACGCTCCACTGAAGGAAGTGCCTTGGTTATTGGGCTGAAACATATTAACTCTCCTTGCTTGAAGAAAGATCCCAAGTGGCACCTTCAAAGGCAGCAGTAGTGCGTTTCCCTAAATTGTTAAGCAAGTATGACCTGCTGTATGTATCACAGGTCCAGTGAATGGTCAAGGCAAGCCCATGATATTTCCCAAATAGAGACATTTGAGACAATGTGGTGAGGGTTTAAAAAGTATAGGATTTGGGCTGGGCCTGTAATCCTAGCACTCTGGGAGGCTGAGGCGGGTAGATTCCTTGAGCTCAGGAGTTTGAGAATAGCCTGAGAAAGAGTGAGACACTGTCTTTACTAAAAATATAAAAATTAGCCAGGCATCATGGTGGGTAGCTGTAGTCCCAGCTACTCAGGAGGCTGAGGCAGGAGGATCACTTGAGCCCAAGAGTTCAAGGTTGCTGTGAGTTATGACAACTCCACGGTACCTGGGATTTGGAGTCTATGGGGGTGGCACCTGTGGCTCAAGGGTAGGGCACCAGCCCCATATACCGGAGGTGGTGGCCCAGCCCTGCCCCCCCCCAAAAAAAACCCTGCAACAACAACAAAACAAAACAAACAAAAAACAACTAGAGTCTAAGGGATGTGAATTCCAAATGTAACTTCTGAGTCTCAGAGGTTCTTGGCCAAGTTTCTTAATTTCTCTGAGCCTCAGATTCTTTAGTTTTAAAATAAAATTATCCCACAGATTGGCTCTGAGAATTAAATGCAGTAATACACACAGACGGCCATAGTGCAGTGCCTGACACACAGTAGGTGCTCAACTAGCAGTCAAGATTATAATATTTATGGTGAGGAGTATCATGACGTGCTACATGGAGGTTTCTTACTCTTGGAGCTATTGACGGTTTGGACTGAAAAACTCTTTGTTACAGGGGCCTGCCCTATGTATTATAAAGCGTCAGCAGCATCCCTGGCTAATTAGTTGCCAGATACACCATCTCCAACTGTGACAATGAAAAATGCCTCCAAACTTTTCCAAACGTCCCCTGTAGACAAAACTATCCCACTTGAGAACTACTGCTCTAAAGGAGATAGATTCCCTTCTGCGTCTCGTTGGTCATGGATCCTTGGTTGATGTCACCTCTTCTGGGAAGGTTCCCTGCCTTCCTTATGCACAATCCTTGGGTCCCTTCATGGCTCATGACTGTTTGTGGGCTCATCTGTCTGGTCTGCTAGACTGGGAGCCTCTTAAGGGCCGCTTCATTATCTGTAGTTGGTACAGAGCAGAAGATAGTTAAGACAGCAGCAAAGATTGTTTTAAAAAGAGGAAACTGCTATTTGCTGAGCAACGACTATATGCCAAGCACAAAGCCTAAACTTCCTTTTTCTTTTTTGCAGTTTTTGGCCTGGGCTGGGTTTGAACCCACCACCTCTGATATATGGGGTCGGCTCCCTACTTCTTGAGCCACAGGTGCTGCCCCAAAGCCTAAATTTCTTACAGACATGATTTCCTTCCATCTTCTCAGTGGGTCTTAAAATATTTATCATTATGTCCATTTGGCTGATGAAGACTGAGAAGGAACTTGATCTGAGATGCGTACCAAGTATTTGAATGGACTAAGGGTTTGAACTGGGTCTGAGTAGCCCCAAACTTCTCCACCAAATATCTCCCAACGGCAGATAATGGGGCACATTCTCCCCAACCTGTGAACCCTAGAGACCTCCTGTCACCACTACCACAACAGCTGACATGAAGGGCTTTCCCAAACAAATTCCTCCTCCCATGGATCAGATCAGAAAGTTGAGGTGGTTTGCCCAAGGGCAGGAACTGAGTAGAGATGACCGACCTGCTTGAAGAAACAATCTATTCTGGATCCTAAAAGGAGGCACTGAACATTTTTCACTCTTACCTTGAAAAGGTCGAATTGGAGGCAGCAGGACTTACAGTAAGACCTGACAATTTCAGAAAGTTCAGACTGCAGCTTGGGGGCGAAGTGGAAGCCAATGGCAACATCTTCCCTGCCCCTCTCTCTCCCTCTGGCTCACAAACCAGCTGGCACCGGCTTACCTCTTGAAGCATCAGCTGCAAGGGCTCAGGTTTAGGGCACATGAAGGACGCATACCCTACCCCAACTCCTTGGTGCAATTTTACTTCTGCCAACTTCAGAGATTCTCAGACACATTGTAAATATGCTAAGGGGAACTTACAAAGTGGGCAGCAGACTTCAAAAGGTTAATATCTCCCTTCTCAGATGGTTACCACAGTTGCTATGGATATCTCCTACAGGAGGCTTTGCAAGTTCCACATGAAGGGGTCGAAATTAATAAACTCCTTTGAACTTGGAGAAAACAAACCAGGTTGGGCTGCAAATGTAGCAACCTGTTTATTTCTAGCTGGGACAGGAGGCCTAGATGTGCAGGCGGGGGCATGTGTGTAGGGCATCTGGCTGTCTGCCTGTGGTACCTACGAGTTTCCATCTCACACACACTACTGCGTATATGTGTATGTGCCTTTTTCTGTCACGGGCCAGGAAAGGACTAGACCATCTGTATATCCCAAAGGGAAAAGATTTATCTGATAGTTTCCCTAACAAGACAGCAAGATAGTCAAGGTGAAGGGCTGTTTTCATCTCTGTAATCCCATTAGCACCTAGCCCAGTCTTGCGGGCGGTTCGGCAACTGTTTATGGAACAGTTTCATCTGTTCATTTGACAAATGACTTTGCGTACCTGCTACAGGCCTGGCACTGTGTTATGCATAGAGGTAATTATCACACTAAATAAGATGGAGAGTCCTTCTTCATGGAGCTTAGGGTCATGAGGATGCATGGATGGGTGGGTGGATGAAGAAATTCCCAATTAGAAGGCCATACGAGTACCTTTGCCATGGTTGCAGTGAGTGCATGTGCACATATGTATTTACAAGTAGGCAAAAGAATAATTTGAAAAATCACATGTCCGTGAGGGAAAGAGTCCATGGATGAAAGATAAAGAATGTGGAGTCCGGAGGCAGAGCCTGGGGAAGCAACTCCCACCTCTCTTGTTAGTAAGCTATTTAGGTGTCAGTCAGAGCACAGTTTACACAGTCATTAAATTTTTTTTGCACACCCCCTTGTGCTGCTCCAGGTACTTCCTGGGCCCTGGAGACAGAGAAGACATCAGTCTCCACCCTCACTGTAAAGGACAGGGAGTGCCACAAAGGAGAGGATCAGGGGACAAAGGGAGCAGTGGAGTGCGTCTCTAGGGTGGCCTGGGGAATCAGGGAAGGTGTCCGAAGGAAGTCACTTTTGACCCAAGACATGGAGGATGTAGAGGGTCAGCCAGGTGACACCTAGAAGGAAAAGGGTCCCAGACAGAAGAAGGGGTGTGCAGAGAGTTCTTAGGGCAAAAGTGGGACATGTTTGAAGGACTGTAAGAAGTGGACCGTGGCAGCAGCTCTGGACGTAAAGGGGAGAAAGGCTGGTTTGTATGAGTGTGCCTCTGTGTGGGTCTGTAAAGCACAGTGAGTGACACAAAGGAGAGGATCAGGGGACAAAAGGAGCAGTGGAGAGAGGGGTGTGTCTCCTGGCATTGTGTATGAGTGTGTCTACACGAGTATGAGTGTGCATGTGTTTCCACATATGCATCACATTGTGTGGTGTGTCTGTACAAGTGTGCCTGTGTGCCAATTTCCATGGTGTAAATATTCCCACCAGGTGCTTTCAGGGATGAGTGTGAGTGCACGTGCCTTGAGGAATGTGAGTCTGTGGGCATGTGTGTGCATGTATGTGCATGGGAATGGGCATGTGTGTGCACATGTCCAGGCAGATGAGTGTATACATGTTTATGGGTGTGAGCCGGTGTGTGCTTGTGTGTCCATGCATCTGAGTGTGTGTGAAGTGAATCTGTGTGCGCTTATGTGTCCAGGCATGTATGTGTGAGTATCTATCTGTGTATGTGTATCCAGCCATATGAGTGTGGTGGGGCATGTTTGAGTATGAGTCTGCATGTCCTGGTGTGGCCAAGTTTGTATGTATCTGTGCATGAGTCTGTATGTGTGTCTATGTGTGCTTGTGCATCCAGGCACATATGTGTTTACGTGTGTGCCTGAATGGATGTGTGTGTGCATTGGTCTATATGCCTGTTTATGTACACACGTGTCCAGGCACATGAGTGTGGGTGAGGACACACAGGCCTCACCTAGCAGCTTGCAGATCCCACGACCAAGAAGTCACAGATGGAAGAAGACTTCCTTTGGGAGCTCTGTAACCACACAGCAAAATCAATATTCTAACCAAATTGCTTTTATAGATAATGTATCATGTAAGAAAGGTTTTAATTAAAGTGCAGTCTCAAAGAAGGAGTCTCCAAGAATCGCAGATCTCAATGTTCTGCTCAGGCACAGCTGGGGCAGATGGGAATGCCCTGGGGCCCTGCCCTCCTTTGTCCCCTTTTGTGGCTGCCGTCCTCACCCTCCTGTTTAGAAATTCATAAAAGAAGACTACATTTAGGAAATGCTGTTCATGAACATTCCAGAAAAATATCGAAACATAAGGTAGTCAGATAAATACAGATGAAACTACTTCTTCTCCCTGGAAGATTAAAAAATATGTTTTTAAATAATATTTAGTTGTGGCAAGGGTATAATATCCCAGACATCTTGGTGATGGGTGTGCATATTGGTACATATTTGCCAAAGGGGATTAGAACCACATGTATCTGAAACTTTAAGCTAGATCTACCTTTGGATTCAGCATTTCCACTTCTAGGAATTGAGCCAAAGAAAATAATCACTCAAATGGGCAGGTCAAATGTAAAAAATTGCTCAAAGCATTGCTTATAAAATGAAGTGCTTGCTATGATGCTGTGATCTTTCCTATAATTGGCCTCTAAAGGCTGATAACAAAAAAAAGTAGTAAGCATTCCATATTTTTAAGTGCATCCACCACCAATATTAGGCCAGCTTCCTCCTGGAAAGGATGAGTTAGAGGTAGTGATGTGCTGGTAAATGTTTAACAATCATCCCTTTGAGGGGGGTGACGGGTATGCCAGATGATGCCAGTTTCCATGGTGTAAATATTCCCACCAGGCCTGATTTTGAGCCTTCAATGTGCCTTCACTGAATACAGAATTTGGAAGAGATACTAACAGTTGAGTCTCACTTGCCAATAGGAGTAGTTCCAGCATACCATATCCTCCATGCCCCCCAGAAAATACAAAAAGACAAAGAAATAGTCATCCTTTGTAGAGGTGCAGTATTGATGAAGAGAGATTCTGCCTGCATCCTTTTAATTCCCCAAGGTCTTACTCAAGGGTCCTCAAACTTTTTAAACAGGGGGCCAGTTCACTGTCCCTCAGACCATTGGAGGGCCGGACTGCAGGCCCCAGGACGAGTCGGCTGCTAAGCAGGACAGGTGCAGCAAAAACACTTGGTGGGCCGGATGCATGTCCTAGGCAGGCTGCATGTGGCCTGCGGGCTGTAGTTTGAGGACGCCTGCTATAGATGAACACTACATATAAAATATATAATCATGTAAACTACCATACACTTTTTTCTACAGGTAGAGATTGTAATATGCACACAAGAAGAATATACACCAAAATGTTAATGGTAATATGTCTGGTAATATGTATATACACACACTCCTTGCAGCCAAAGGAGAGGCATACACACAAAAATTGCTCTTTAAGTTTGTAGGCATTTTTAAGAAGGGGTGACCAGTTGCCCTCCCTGCTTTCTGGCCAGTCTGCTGCTTCCTGAGTTAAATGAGAAGACACTGGGATACAATAAGGGCAGAGACTGACCTTAAGGCCTGAGATGAGACACAAGGACTGCCTTGCCCTCTCCAGCTCCAACTTCCCAAGTAGAATGGAAGGTGGAAGTGGGACGGGGCATTTAAAGACTCTGTGAACTTAGTCTATTGTCAAATGACTGAGATTGAGTCTTAAGAACCAAGACGAGACTTTCAATACCAGAATGTGTCTATCTTAACTAGGCCAGCAATCTCCTTGAGCAAGCCCACTAGGTAATAGGCAGAGGAGCAATTGAAGGGCAGAGCTAATAGCAGTTACTGAGAAAATATGATTTTTCATGTTTTATATCAATAACTTGAGCCTTATCAATCAAACTGGTCACACCTTTGAAATAACCTAAATATCCATCAAATGAGAATTTAACATAATATAGTACATCCATTTAATGGAACAGCATGCCTCTTCAAAGGTTTTTTTTTTTTGTTTGTTTTTTGAGACAGAGCCTCAAGCTGTCCCCCTGGGTAGAGTGCTGTGGCATCACAGCTCATAGCAACCTCCAACTCCTGGGCTCAAGCGAGTCTCCTGCCTCTGCCTCCCAAGTAGCTGGGACTACAGGCGTCCACCACAATGCCCAGCTACTTTTTGGTTGCAGCCATCATGGTTGTTTGGCAGGCCTGGGCTGGATTCAAACCTGCCAGCTCAGGTGTATGTGGCTGGCGCCTTAGCTGCTTGAGCCACAGGCACCCAGCCTCTTCAAAGGTATTAATACCCATTTTGTGGGGAGGAGGTGTGGTGTCAGTAACTTAATTCATGTGACACAACAATCACTGGTATATGCTTCCTTGGGGTTTTTAGAACTTGAATTCCATATACCCATTTTATCTAGACAGTTAACTCTGTAAATTAAAAAAAATCTCCTTTCCACTGGTCTGTTCCGATATGGCCAGCACCAGAGAATTAGAAGCACAATATATTCTTCCTACCCTAGTTACCAACATAGAAATATGACCACCATAAACAGGGAAGTGGGAATAAAAAGTGATTCACAAATAATTATGTGCAATGTAATCTCATTCTTGTAAAAGAATAAAAGAAGTTTATGACCACGTATAAAAGGAAAACATCTAGATGTTCACACACTTCAATGTTAAGGGTGGTTATTCTGGGTGGGGAGGGGCACATAGACCTTAATTTAATAATTCATTCAGACTTGTCATTATTTGACTGATATTTAGTAAGCTCGTGTATCAGAAACACTCTGCAAGGCATTCATCCTTTCATGTTTATCTAGAAGCCTGCGTTGTCTTTTTTATACTACAATTAACATGCATTATTTTTTAAACCAGGGGAGTGAAAAAGCTTTTGTTTTGTTTTTAAAAAAGTACTTAGCACACAGTACTCAGAACTTAGTGGGTGCTTAGTACCAGTATGTATCATTCTGTGAATCTTAGGTCTTCATCTGCTATAGCTTCTTGAACAGTTGTTATACCAACAATAATCATAGCAAGTATTCACATAGTCTGCATTTATTGCATGCCAGGTGCTGTTCTGAATACTTACTTGGTCCTCACAATAACTCTATGAGGTAACCATTATTTCCACTTTACACATCTGGAAACTCAGAGAGAAATAGAGTGCTTGCAGGGATGTCCTCTCCTCCCCGCTCCCAACCTGGCCTGGGACTGGAGGCAATCTCCTTCCTCCCCTCTGTGGCAGGAACGGTTGTAATAGGAACAGTAGAGGTGTGCGTGTTCATGCACACACCCAGAATGGGCTGGGAGGGCCTGCCCTGGGTTACTGTGGCTGACACAGACGGGCAGAGGAAAAGGCAGTGTAATACAGACAAATGTGAGATAATAAGTCTGGAGCCAGTGAAGCGAAAGAGAGGGAGAACACACTCTAAATAAAAAGTCATGAGTCCCTCCAGTCTGGGAAAGGATTTAGAGGTTACTGTTTAAATCAAAACAAAACAAAACTCCTTGAAGTTGCCAGCACTTTGTACTGCCAGAGTGCAGAGTAAACCTGGAGACTGGGCTGTGTCGATGCCTGCATACCCTTCCCCACAGACTGGAGTCAGGAGGGGGTGGGTCTGGTCATTGCACATTGCTGGGCTGGGCGCAGAGGGTGCTTTTTGAGCTGTGGCATGTCCGCTGTGGGTAAATGCCAATACTGTGTCCAAAGAGAGGTGCTGAGCTGGAACCGTGGGGAGGTGTGAGCGTGGGCAGACAAGCAAGATATGGTGTAGCGTGGGAGAGAAGGTGAATTTGGGGATTTCAGAGTAAGGAGTCTCAGGGAGGGTGCAGACGGTCAGGGTGAACTAGATGGATTTAAAAGGGCTAAGGTCAGAAGGCCTCAGCCAAACAGGACAGATGGTAGCCAGAGAGGAAGTCTGCTGAGGCCCCAGCATGAGCTCCCATGCTTCAGCCCCAAGGTTCATCACGCATTGAGTTGCCGTGTCGAGACAACCTGTGGTCTGGGGGAAGAAGACTGATGCCAAATGGACCCGGTTTGGGTTGTGTCCTTTCCATAGAACGCCTGTGTTAGCTTGAGCCAGTGGCTTCAGGGCTCTCAGCCTCACTCTCCTAATCTCTAAAACATAGAGGTGAGAGGTAGATGAGATGAGATGATGTCTGTGCCACAGACACGTGTGGGCATATCTGGTGAATTGGTGGAAACAGTTGGATGGAAGAACATTTTAGGCACGAATGGTCTCGAAGAGTCTCCCAGAAGACAGGGCAAAAAGAGGCAGGTGGAGTGAGTAATTTAGGGCAAGGGCCTCTGTCTTGGCAGTTCTAAGCATGGCACCATGGTTACAGCTTCCCATTTCTGAGCCCAAAGTGCACACAGGGATACCATCAACCAAAGCCGTGACAAGGACAACTGATCCAGCCTTCACACTTAAGAGGTCAATATTATCAACCCCATTTTACAGATGAGGAAACTGAGGCACAGAGGGGTTAAGAAACTTATCTCAGGTCGCCTAGGCAACCAACAAGTAGCAGAGCTGGGACTCAAATGGCAGTCACCTGGTCCACTGCACACACTCTTGACAAAGACTCACAATTTGGCCTAACTCTAGTCAGGGTCCTGTTTCTGCCCAGGCCCCAACCTTGGTCTCTGTCCTTAATCCAGGCTCCCTTTCTCCAGTTTTAGCCAGAATTGTGTTCAATCAGTTTACTGAAAATCTCCTACACTCGGTACCTTATTGCCATGGTCTGCCTCCAGCAAAAGCCCTGTTAGGCCAGGCTGGCAAAGAATTATCCTATCTCTCAGCAATTTCCACCCACCAACTCCCCTGCACCCTACACTGCTCTTTGGTTATAAATCCCCATGTTTCCTCCTATTATATTTGGAGTTGAACCCTATATCTCGCTCCTATTTCAAAAATCCCCTTGTAGTGGCCTCCCTTGAATAAAGTCTTCCTTACATCTTTAAAAATTGTTGTTAAGGGCCGGGTGTGGTGGCTCACGCCTATAATCCTAGTGCTGGAGGAGGCTGAGGCAGGTGGACTGGCTGAGCTCATGGGTTGGAGACCAGCCTGAGCCAGAGCAAGACCTCATCTCTGAAAGTAGCTGGATGTTGTGGCAGGTGCCTATAGTCCCAGCAACTTGGGGGGGCTCAGGCAAGAAACTCACTTGAGCCCAGGAGTTTGAGGTTGCTATGAACAGTGATGCCACAGCACTCTACCAAGGCAACAAAGTGAGACTGCCTAAAAAAAAAAAAATTGTCAGTAATAATTTTTTTCTTCAATACTCTTAAGTATACATACCGTTCCAATGTTAGACAAAAATAAAACCTATGAGAAGGTTTCCAATAAATGCTGAAAGACACTGGGGCCCAGCAGCATTGCCCTGGGGCACTTCTAATCCTCAAGCTAAGGCAGGGATGGCAGAGAACAATTCTCTGTTTTGTCCTGGACCATCAGCCAATTTGGGCATCTAAGGGCTGGAATGGCAACCATGAGAGGCAGGCAGACTCTTAGGACTCCAGGTGGAGGAGAGGCAGACCCACCAGGGGAGGGAGAGCTCCACGGCAGGAATAACTGGGGCTTAGCAGAGCAGTAGAGAGGTGAGTGAAAGCCGGAGAACTCATCCTTGAGCAATCCTGAAAGAACCACTGAGGAATCAGTTGCCTGCAGAGATATTTGCATAAGGCCAAGATTTCAATAGATGCTGGGGCATTTGGATTGCTCAGTCTGGTGAGCTTGTAAGAAACTGTAATTATTTCCCTTTTCATTATTATATATATATTTGAGACTTGTTATATAGAGGCAAGATGCAATTTTCCTGGAGAGGGCCCAGGGCTGAGCACATCCAGTTTATTCAGAACTCAGGAATGCTTCTATTAGGTAAGAAAGACTCAGGATGTTTTGAGCAGGGAAGAGATTTCAAGGTGACCTTGCAGAAGGAGCAGCGTTATGAAATGTTTTTGATCGAGTGGAACAAGATAAGCTGTTCGTGCTGTGGAAGGGTTCAAAGCCCCGGACAACAGCTGAAATAAGAAAATTCAATTTCTGGCATAAGATTGTGTTTTTTCTGCCTTCTAGAAGAATATACACATCCACCCCCCTTTTCTCCTAATGAAAGCTTAGTGTTCCTCGGTGGCAATCTCGACACAAACAGGGTTGTCAAGGCAGGTTTGTGTGGCACAGGTGATACCACTGGCAGGTGTTTGGAGACGAGTTTGCTGTTTGAGTTCAGATCTTCCAGGCGGCTCCACACATGGCCAGGAATGGGACCAGGGAGTGACCTGGGGCTATTTCAATATCCTTCCCTTTTCTTTTGTTCTCGCACAAGTCTCCTCCTGTTTTTATCTAAAACACTGCAGTCTAATAGATCTTTCTGCATTGATGGAAATCTTGTACGTCTGTACTGCCCAGCAGGGCAGCCCCAGGCCACAGGTGACTGCTGAGTACTTGAAATGTGGCCAGTGAGAAAAGAGACTCAATTTTTAATTTCACTTATTTTAATTAATTCAAATAGCCATACATGGTTAGTGGACACTTTGTTAGAGAGCACAGCTCTAAAAGACTCAGAATTGGCCTGAATTCTACCTCTACCATTTGCCAGCTATGTGACTTTGGGCAGGTTTCTTAACCTCTCCGAGCCCCTCACCGATCCTCATGTGAACAAGGATGATATTTGTGTCACAGAATCTTTGTGGAAATGAGTTGCAGTACAAAACCCCTGGTCTCTAGTTATTAAGTCATAAGCACATTTGTGGATTCACGATAGGCTTGGGATCTACCTCTCAGTTGTGGACACAGGCTCTTGTTAACACCGATAGGGTGAAGCAGAGCTGAGGAATGAGGGGTTTTCCCCATCTTTTTCTGGGAAACTAGAGTAGAATGTGGGTTGTGATGGGGATTCTGCGAGCTCTGAGCCAGGGGCCTCCCCATCAGGCAAAAGGTGAGCTCAGGGCACTGGCAGGCAGGTGGGACTGGGCACCTGCCCTGACTGCCACCAAGAGAAGAGGCCCCTCTCCTGGAGAGAGCCATGAGGAGAAGACAGGATAGAAAGGGGCAGACAGGGCATGAGAGCTACACAACTCGGGAAAGATGCAGGGGGGACAGAAAGACAGGGAACAAGACGGAAACAGATGGAAGCAGGGACATTAAAATGGAAAGGAAAAGGGAAGAAGACATGTAGAGAGTCAGAGAAGGGAGAGAATGCGAGGAGGAGCCAGGCAGAGGCAGAGAGAAACAGAGACACAGGAACACAGAGACACAGGGACAGACAGGAAAGCACAGGGACAGGAGAGAGAGACAGAGAGCCTGGGGGCTTGGGCAGGAAAGGATTCCGGAGCCCCTCCTCTGCACTATCTTCCTCCCAGTCGTTAATCTTGGAGGACAGCTCGGTCTTTTATTAGCTATCTCCAAGGGTCAGCTTAGAAGTATCTGAGCAGATACCGGTTCAGAATGTCATTTGTCATCTGGGGGCCTGATGGGCAGCCGCATTGACTCGGCCCCCTCCTGGCCTCCCTTGACTCAGGAGGCAGAAGCTGCTCTCAGCCTTTTCCCTAAATGGAACTTCAATTCCTCTCCCCTTCCCTTTGTTTGTTCATCAGATCAGGGCTGTGGGGAGCAGAGGGGAGGCAAACACAGGCAGGAACGTGGCGGAGGGGTGCGCCTGCCCTCCGCAGACCAGCCATTCTCAGCCTCTGTTGCGTGGGGGATTCTCCTGAGAAGTTTGTGAAAATCCGGAGTCCTGGTTTCCCCTACAGAGCTTGAGATTTAGTGACTGTGGGGTGGGGCTCAGACATTACATGTTTTTACACCTGTCCTTAGGTGGTTCCACTGAGCAGCCAAGACTGACATCTCTCTGCTCAACTCAATCATCGACAGCCTGACTTTTTATGGTTGTTCAAGTCTTACACCTGTCAATGCCCCGTAACCCTCCTGCCAAACAAGTCTCTGAAACAGTGCCCCATTCATTTGCAACCAAGTGTCAGTAGCTCCCTAAAATTCTGGTTAAGGACTTTCAAGCCAGAGCGCGTGGGTTCTAATCCCCGAGGACCCCGCTGTAGCTAGGAGACCTTGGGCTAGTCATTTATTCTCTGTGCCTCCGTCTCCTCTTCTGTGAAACAGGAACGGAAAACACTCCCAGGGATTCTGGCGTTGATTAAATGTACCAACAAATGCAACGTGCATAGACGAGGGCTTGGCGTGAAGCGAGCTCTGTATCTGGGTTTGCCGTTGTTACTGTTGTGGGTTTTGTTTATCCCCTCCTTGAGTGCAAGCTCCGTCACAGACCTCGGTCATGATCATCACTGGAGAAAACTGAAGCAGAAGAGAGTGAGAAACGTGTGCGAGGGGCTGTGTTAACGGTGCCTGCCTGCCTGTGGTCCTCCGGAGCTAGTGGGGATATGGAGGCTGCACAGGAACCTGATAAATGCCTGGGCATTGGGGTGTTGACTGCTGGGCTGTGGGCTCGAGTAGGGGTCTACAACAGGGAGAGAGGTGTTTGAGGAGTGCGTGCAGCTGCAGAAGGAGCCTGGGGCTTTTAGGGAAGGTGTGAGGCTCGGGGTGGCATCAGGAGTCAGGAGAGGTGAGAAGGGAAAGGTCAGCTGGGCCAGGACCCAGGAGCTCTGGAGACAACCTCAACGTCTGGGAGTTTTATTCAGGTTTTTATTCCTTTTCCACACAGAGGTGGAGAATGACTAGAATACAGGTGCCCTAAACTCTAGTCTCTGGGTCTTGCACACCTACCTAGCTCTTTGAAATCAGAGACAGCTGGGATCTGTGTCTACCGTTGGCTGGGAAAGAGGGATCTGGGGTCAAACCGCTCTAATCCAACTCCCTCACTCTGCAGTTGCATGACCATGGTCAAGTTCTGCAGCCTGTGCCTGGCCTGGCCTTCTCTTCTGTAGATAGAGATGAGGGATGCCCCCAGGGAGCTTGCTGAGGACAGATGGAGGTAAGGCATGAAAGCATCAGACCCAGCCCCCACACACACCTGCCTCAGCACGCTCAAGACTTGCTACTGCTGTGCGGTTCTCAACCTGTGGGTCGCGGCCCCTTTGTAACAGTGAAAAAACATTGCGGCATTAGGAAGGTTGAGAACAACTGCTAGACCCGTGCCTCTAGGATGGGCTGCTGTGGAGAAAACTAGAATAGCCGGAGGCAGTTAGGATTGGGATGTGGAAAGGCAGAAAGGGAGGCAGGCCAACAGTCTCATTTTCCTGGGAGATGATTGACTTTCCAGGCACGATGGAGATACCAAGATGAGTTAGTCCCCCTGAAGGAAGATCCAAAGGAGTGCTGGTTAATTCCTCAAAAATAAATAAATAAATAAAAACTTTCAAAAAGAAAACAAGAAGTTTTCTTGTTTTGCCATTGTTTTGTTTTCCTATTTTTCTTTCTAGAGTCAGATTCTGGCTGTCATCCAGAGTGCAGTGGCACGATCACAGCTCGCTGCAACTTCAAACAAGGGAGTTCAAGGGAGTCTCCTGCTTCAGTCTCCAGAGTAGTTGGGACTACGGGTGCGTGCCACCACACCCACCTAATCATTATTATTATTACTATTATTAGTAGCAGTAGTAGTAGAGACAGGATCTTGCCATATGGCCCAGACTAGATTCAAGCTGCAGCACAACCAGCTGAGGTTAGATCCCACGAAGTACTTCCTTGTTGCTGAACAAAAGGCAAGGTTGGGCGTGCCCTTTAGCAGCTGGAAAGGAAGCTCAGTGTCAGGAAGCTCACCATCTCTCTCCAGATGGAATGTCTGTGTTGGCTGCTGGCCCTTTGCTGTGACAGGATCAGCTCAGTTTCTACTCGCCTGTGACCATCGTCCTCTGTGGAGCCCGCAGTGTTTCCAAATGCCAGACATCAGGGGCTTACGGAAGATGCACAGCCTGATTCTGACTGAGCAGTTGAGGGGAAGGCATATGCTTGGTGGAACACAGCCTAATCTCAGAAAGTGCTCTGATAGAAAGATTCATGATAGCCATCCAGGCTACAGACACCAGGCCTTAACTCCCAATTCTGAGAGCCCCGCGCGCACGCCTCTCACCTGCCAGCTCGCATTGTATCCTGTCTTGGCCGAGGCAGATTTACAGCATATTATCAGCAAATGAATGTCACAGCTAGTCTTTTTTTTTTTTTTTTTTTTTTTTGAGACAGAGTCTCACTTTGTCGCCCCTGGTAGAGTGCTGTGATGTCATAGCTTATAGCAACCTCAAACTCTTGGGCTCAAGTGATTCTCTTGTCTCAGCCTCCCGAATAGCTGGCACTACAGGCTCCCACCACCTGCCTCCCACCAGGCATCCCACTACTGGCTATTTTTAGAGATGGGGGTCTCACTCTTGCTTACGCTGGTCTCAAACCCATGAGCTCAGGCAATCCACATGTCTTGGACTCCCAGGGGGCTAGGATTATAGGTGTGAGACACTGCGGCCGGCCACAGCTGATTTTGAGGGCTCCAGGAGAGGAGGGCAGTTCCATAAAGGAGGCTGCAGGATACGGGCAATTATGAACCACTTTCTAGCCTGCTGTGCAGACAGGCTGGAGAAAAAAGGTTGAGTAGAGGCACGAACAACTCTGCAGCCATTGTCTACAGAGGGCACCAAAATCTACAGGGTAGGTAAGTGCAATCCAGCAAGCCAGAGGATTTCCATAACATGGGGGGAACATCCTGTGCCCCGCAATTAAGCAGAGAGAGCTGGGAGTGGTCTTGGCTCCACCGAGGAAGGACAGCCCCATACCATAGCTCAAATGCATTTCCTCATCTGCAGGACCATGGTGGCCCTGTGTGTTCCTGACATGCAGCCTGCCTAACCATGAGGTGGGGACAAACGAGGTGACTTTAGGGGACAGATTTTCAGGAAACAGAAGCCTTTCCTCCAATTCCGGGCAGTAGAGCCATGTTGTTTAAAGCACAATTCCACTTTATTTTGCCCAACTTGATATTATGAAAATTTCCAAATATTCAGAAAAGTTGTAAAGTAATGAAATAAATACCACCTAGACTCGATAGCTAATGTTTTGCAACAATTGTTCCACCTACCTTCCTATCACACCTATTTTCATGTGTGTGCTGTGCATATGTTTTCTCAACTATTTTAAGTCACAGCATCATGACCCTTTTACCCCTAAATACTTCCATCTCCTAAGACCAAGGCAATCCACAACACGATCATCACACCTACGAAAATCAACAAAGATTTCATAACATCGAATATACAAATCCAGGATTTTTATTTGTCCTAAGAAAGCCTTTTAAAACTTTCTTAACCAATATCCAATCAAAATCCATGCAGTATATTTTCGTCATGGTACCATCTTTTAACCTGTACCTCTCCCCTCTCCCCATACACACATATGTTTATGACTTTGACTTTGAGCAGAGTTCCATTTGTTTGGGGGAATGACTTCCATTCTGGATTTACCTAATTGCTCTCCCATGTTGTCACTGGGCTTTTTACTCTGTCCCAGATATTTTTTGTAAACCAGAATTTGGGCCTAAATGAGACTGAGGTTATATTAGATTCTAGTTTGTTCAAATTATGTTCGTATTTTATGTTTTTGGCAAGGATCCTTTAGAGATGATTCTCTGTACTTCACAGAGCACCATGAGGAGGTGAGTAACATGAAGGTGTCCTATCAATGAAGAGAAGTGTATCCCTTGGTAAAGGTGGTGGCAGCTGGTCACACATTTTTGGGTGAAGGCACACTTTTTCTTCCTTTTAAAATTTTTTAAGTTAATGTTTTATTTCAAAATACTGAGGGGATACAAATGTTTTTGGTTATATGGGTCACTTTTGTAATGCTTGAGTACTGCCTATAAGTGTGCCTGTCACTCAAATAGTGTTCATTACACCCATTAGGTAGGTTTTCACTCTTGCCCTACCCACCCCACTGATTTTTACTGAGTTTTACTTCAGTAAACTGTCCTGTGTACATGTGTGTTCATCAGTTAGTTCCAGTTTTATGGTGAGTACGATTAAATGTTTTCCCATTCTTTAGATACTTCACTTGCAATAATGATCTCCAGTTCCATCCAAATTGTCACAAAAGGTCATTAATTCATCCTTTTTGGGGGGGGCAGTTTTTGGCTGTGCCTGGGTTTGAACCCGCCACCTCTGACATAAGGGGCCAGTGCCTTACTCCTTTGAGCCACAGGCGCCGCCCTAGGTGCTGCCCTAATTCATCCTTTTATGGCTGAGTGGTACTCCATGTTATACATAGACCACATTTTGTTAATCCAATCACTCATGATCTGATGGGCAGTTGGGTTGATTCCACATCTTTGCAATTGTGAATTACGCTGATATAAATGTTTGAGTGCTGGTGTCTTTTTGATAAAATTCCTTCTTTTCCTTTAGGTAGATGCCCAGCAGTAGGATTGCTGGCTGAAATGGTAGGTCTACTTTTAGTTCTTTAAGGAATTTCCATACTGTTTTCTGTGTTTTCCACAGAGGTTGTTCTAATTTGCAATCCCTCTAACATTGTATAAATGTTCCCTTCTCCCTGCATCCATGCCAGCATTTGTGGGGGCGGGGGGACTTTTTAATAAAATTCATTCTAATAGGGATAAAGTAATATCTCATTGTGATTTTAATCTGCATTTCCCCGATGCTTAGCGATATCCATTTTGATCATTTTTTATTGGTTTATTGGTCCTTAGTCTATCTTCTTTTGAAAAGCTCTGTTCACATCTTTTGCCCATTTTTGAATAAGGTTGTTCTTTTTTTCTTGCTGATTTATTTGAGTTTTTGTAGATTCTGGATATGTGCTCTTTATCAGAGGTGTAGTTTGCAAATATTTTCTCCTATTCTGTAGGGTTTTTTTTCTCTATTATTTCCTTAGCTGTGCAGAAGCTTTTTAATTTAATAAGGTCCCTTTTGTTGTTGTTGCTGTGATTGCCTTTATGGTCTTAGTCAAAAATTCTTTGCCTAATCTGTTAACTAGAAGAGTTTTTTCAACATTTTTTCCAGAATTCTTATGGTTTCATGCCTTATATTTAAGTCTTTTATCCATCTCGAATTAATTCTCTGACTAGTGATAGATACAGATCTTATTTCATTCTTATACATGTGACTACTCAATTCTCCCAGTACCATGTATTGAATCGTGTATATTGTTCAGCTTGCCAAAGATCAGTTGGTTGTACATAAACAGTCTTATGTCTGGGTTCTATACTCTGTTCTATTGGTTTATGTCCCTATTTTTGTGCTAATGCCATGCTGTTTTGGTTACTATAGATTTGTAGTATAGTTTGAAATCTGATAATGTGACAACTCCAGATTTGTTCTTTTTGCTTAAGATTGCTTTGCCTATTCAGGTTCTTTTATGGTTCCAAATGAAGTGTAGAACTATTTTTTTCTAGATCTGCAAAATAGGACATGGTTCATTTAATGGGTATTGCTTTGGACATATAAGTTAATATGGCCAGTATGGACACTTTAACAGTGTTGATTCTACTGATCCATGAACACAATATGTTTTCCAATTGTTTGTGTCATCTACAGTTTCTTTCCTCAGTGTTTCATAGTTCTCTTCATAGAAATCTTTCACTTCCTTGGTAAAGTATATTCCTAAGTATTTCATTTTCTTTGTAGCTATTTCGAATGATATTGAGTCTTTTATTTGGCTTTCAGCTTGATTGTTATTGGAATATAAAAATGCTACTGATTTGTGTATATTGATTTTATATTCTGAATTTATTTTTCAATTCTGGGAGTTCTTGGTGGAATTTTTGAGGTTTTCTATATATAACAATATGTCATCAGTAAAAAGCAATAATTTTATCTTCTCTTTCCCAGTTTGGATACCCTTTATTTCTTTTTCTTGCTTGATTGCTCAGCCCAGCATTTCCAGTGCTGTGTTGAACAGAAGTGATGACAGTGGAAATCCTTGGCCTTGTTCCATTTCTTAGGAGGAATGCTTTTAACTTTTCCTCATTCAGTATGATGTTGGCTGTGGGTTTGTCATATATGGCTTTTATAATTTTGAGACATGTTAGGTGTGGTGTCAGAAAAAGGCAAAATCTCTGCTCCCCAACAAAGTTTCTACAAACTCCCTAATTCTTGCCTGAAGAATTAGGCAAGGAGTTAAATTTAAATTGCAAGTTTTAAAATAATACTTTCTCATCTTAAGTCTTTCATTCTGTTCCTCCTTCTATATTAGCTAGTATAAAAATTCTTCTTGAAGTTGTTTTACTTTCTTTTTCTCTCTCCCTCGCTCCCTCTGCCTTAAGAGAACCCATGGACTCAAGGAATTTCAGTTCATCAATGTATAACAAACAATTTCTGTCATTTCTCATGCTACACTTTAGCTATTACAAGTTCCCTAAAGCTAGCCTTGCATCTCTTTTGACATATCTCTATCATTTTTGACGTCTTTGCTTTCTGGAACAACAAGATGACCCATCCCACCTTGTACTTCCCTACCCTAGACCTGGAATCAACCATTTCTCCAAAGAACATGGGTTATTTTCAGTGGGGAGTAATATTTTTTTTACCAATATGTGGGTTCCAGGTATGATAAGCACAGATTCAGATAACACAGCATGGGCTTAAATCTTAATTCAGCCACATAGAGAACTAGGCTGTGTGGTCTCTGGCAAGTCACCTCACTCGTCTTTGCTTCAGTTTTCCATAGAACAGGGATAATAATAATACGCCCTACTTTATAAGAGCGTTAAAAGGATTATTTATATTTGTTAAGTTTTTCAAGCACCATTTGGCATATTATGAGTGTCATAAAGATGTTTCCTAAGTAGACAAAGGGAGAAAAGGAAAAGAACCTCAGGCATCTTGAGACAGACAAACAAAACTTTTTTTAAAGGTTTACTCTAATCAATTAAGATGGGCTTAAGTAAAAATATCATAGTTGTTTTTACTGCTTCCTTCTCCTAATGGCAAGAAATACTGCTTTGGAATTTGAAGTCTTGAAACAAAATTTTCATTTTAAGAAAGTAAGTTTTTACTGAAGAGAAATATAGATGCACTACAAAGATTTCTTTAAAAGTAAATGTATTTTTAAAATATCAAATAAGCTGAGTTTTAAAAAATCAACTAAGTCCTAATAGCTATGGAATGTAGACATGTCAAAAATTAATGATGCTGATGTAAGCGTGATCAGGATTTGGGCAACACTGATATTACCTGAGGAGAATCCTTACATTCACAGTTTGAAATTATTCTATGTTTTAAATTAAATAATTTTTAATATTCTCTGGGTGCATATGCCATAATATCCGCTAACATCTGGGCCCTTCTTCAGATGGTGACCCAACTGGAAACCACAAGAGATGTCCATAACACAATCAAAATAGACTTTAGAATTCACCTTGATGATTTTATCCCCAACTGCCTTTCAGTGATGGTATGTGGGTACTGGGCAGGGGCAGATATTTCAAGAGGGCTTCTCCTGGGAGGAGATTGTTTAATGGTTTTTTTTTGAGATAGAGTTTCACTCTGTCACCCTTGGTAGAGTGCCCCTGCATCATTGTAGCTCACAGCAACCTCAAACTCAAGATATCCTCTTGCCTCAGCCTCTTGAGTAGCTGAGACTATAGGCACCCACACAATACCCAGCTGGGGTTTTTTTCCCTATTTTTAGTAGCAACAGGGTCTTCCTCAGGCTGGTCTCAAACTCCTGAGCTTAAGCAACTCTCCTGTCTCAGCTTCTCAGAGTGCTAGGATTACAGGTGTGAGCCATTGCACCTGGCCCAATTATTTAATGTTGTTCTGGGGCTTTTTGTGATCGACATATGCCTCATAAATACTCACCTTAAACACAGCATCTGAGTCCATAGACTGCTTTGTGGGCTCTCTATGCATGTAATTAAACCTCTCTTTTCAGCCACAATCACCTACTGAACCCTGGACCCCAGAGAGTGATGACTATAAGTGAGCTCATGGACCATTGACAGAGACCTAACTTAGATGAGAACTCAGGAGAGAAAAAAGCAAGAATCAGGATGGCCATACTGAAGCAAAGAAAAGAGAAAGAAAGTGAGAAAGACAGAATCTGTCCATGAAGTTTACTTCATCAATTCAGTTTTATGCTTTGATTTCCAGTCACTCATCTGCCCTTTAATGAGCATCTATCACGTGTCCGACCCTAGAGGAACTCAAAAGGTATGTTGTGCAAAACTACGGAATTACTATAACCACTGAGAACATCGTTCACTGTACATCTTCTCATGGATGGCTCTGGCTGGAAACTAAGG